>NC_067398.1:304253837-304559337 GCF_016432865.1 Antechinus flavipes | reverse complement strand
TTGGCATTTCTGCCAATGCTAGAAAAGAAGTACACATGGTCTTGTTGAGCTTTTGCAAATGGGAAGGAGTCACCAGTTAATGGACATCACTTTTTTTTTTTAATGGCTAAACTTCAGAAGGTTTGTGACTCTGTAGATTTGCATGTCTTATTTCTGATGGCACAATTAAACAGTCAGTTCCCCCCCTTCTGACTTGGTCTGGGTAGGGGGTATGCCATTCACTGACCATATATTCATCCAGAAAATTCAATCCAGCCATTTAAAGCAAATTAAAAGTTGTTTTTATGTCCCTCACAATCATAATGGCTGTCAGGGTAAATTGTTGCTGTTTGTCCCAGACCTGGGGAAGGCTCATACCTGTGGTGCTTTAAATAGTTTATTGTCTTGTATAATATTAACCTTTACATTCCAGTAATAGATAGTTATTGCATTAGCATATGGTAGCAAGGATGAAGAAAGCAGAGGGAGTTCAGAATGCAGCCAACAAGTCAACAGGCCCCAGGTGAGAGAAGGCCGCCATCTACGTATGGGTCTTCGATAGCAGTGGGAAGTAGCCAAGAATGCCTACTGTGATGCTATGACAACAGCAGCAGATCTTGAAAATATTAAGCAATTAAAACTTGGATGATATGGAGGTACAACACTGCCAAGAACCAGGACATGAGTCCCCAGCTTATACAAGGGCCATGCTGAAGAACACGACTCCTAAATGTTAATGAATGAACTGGCCTTTTTCCATGCAATTCATGCTTCAGTGTGTCTGGGGAAGGAAGAGAGAAGGAAGAGACTGGCTTTCTTTCTCACCCCTGAGGCCATCTCAGAGACAAGAGAAGATTGCTGAATCCTTGCAGAAGATCTGAACACTTAACTGAAGGGAAATGAAAATGCCCCTGTGAGGACCATATGTGTCTACTGAGATAAAATCTATATCTTGAACTCTTGGAAAAATTCTGAAATTCTCCAGAAAATGTAATCATGTCCAGATTGAACAACCGGAACATTTAATTGATAGACAGACAAATAAACATATCACTTAAGGAGATGGCACAATAGATAAAGGGCTGAAAGCTGGGAAGAACTGAGTTCAAATCCAATTTCAGATATTAGCTATGTGACACTTGGTAATTTACTTAAGCTCTCTCTGCCTCAATTTTCTAAAATATAAAGTGAGAATAATGATAGTTCCTACCCCCTATGGTTCTTATGAAGATAAATAATATTTGTAAAGTGGTTAGCACAATACCTAATACATGTAAATGCTCAAACAATGCTTATTCTTTTTCTTCCTCCCTTGCTTCTTTCCTTTTTTCCTTCCTTTCCTTCTTTCCTTCTTCTCTTCCTTCCTCTCTTCCTGCCTGCTTTTTTGACTGCTCTAAATGTTAAGAATAGAAATACAAGGAAGACAGTTCCTGCCTTCAAAGAGTTTGCATTCTAATAAGTAAATCTGACAAGGTGAGCAGACTATGCAAGATACTCTAGGCCACTTTCACTGTTTGGGAATACAGGTGAAAACTCACCGGTTAGACTCAAGGTTGTGTTAATAATGACATGTGTATGGAGTAGAGAAAGGGAAGGACAGGGTTGGTGATAATGGTGAAAGTATAGACATCATGGTGAAGAGATTGTTAGGTAGTGGTATGGAGGTCTCATTCCCAGAAAGATGAAGTAAAATCTCACCTATCAAAACCAGAAGACTTAATTAAGAACGAACAAATAAGTACATTTATATTAACAGAAATGTTAGTTTCCTAGTAAGAATGATTATTTTGATATGAACTTGGAGAATTCATTTTGATTGCTATTGGTACAGGGTAATGAGTACTATGTTTGGAGGAAGAGAAATTAGGTTCTTTCTCATGTCTATCACTTCCTTGTGTGACTTTGTTAAGTCACTCAGTCCCAATGGGTTTCAATTTTACCATCTGTAAAATGAAAAAGCCAACTTAAATAACCTTTAATAATCTAGTTCTAAGTCTATGATTGAGAATTCTACTTTTCTTTCAAAGTCTAAATTGAATCCTACCTCCCTAGCCTATGCTGATCCATTCCTCCTATGAAAGATTACATAATCAAACCCCTCAATTTCCAAAGATCCTGAATTGTTCTCTAATTGTTTAGTATTTTCATCTTGTCTTCCCAACAATATTGTAAGTTATTTGAAGGGAGGCCATAAGGCCTTTTCTATCTCTATTCCTGTTCCCAAGGGCAGAGTGTCTATAGGAAGCACTTATTGATTTGACTATTCCAGAGAACTTTTTAAATTCTCTTATGTTACAGAGAGAAGGAACCCATTCAATATGGCATGCAGAGAGAATCCTGAAATCATCTGGGTCAATTTCACAGAATTGCTATCTTCCCCAAAGAAAACCAATGACAATGAGTTGAAATACACCACGTATGTACATTAGATCATGTATATAAAATATTCTACATAGAGATATTTGACAATTTCTAGCTATGACATCCAATATTATAATGTAATAAATGCTATCAGAAATTTTTTCTGGTCATCAAGCCCTGATTCTACATTACATGGTTATCTTGCTTAGTATGTTCTCCCCTGTCCTTCCAGTTGAAATGGAATGATGGATGTAAAACACAGATTCAAGAAAGTCTGAGTTCAAATCTTCTCTCAGACACTTACTGTGTGGACCAGAGTAAGGAATTAAACATACAATTTCAGTTCATCTGGAAAAAAGAAATTATTGAATTTCTTAGGATTTTTTTTGTCAGCATCAAGTGAGATAGCATCTGTGAAATGCTTTGTAAACCTTAAAACATTACATACATGTTGACTTTTGTTATTGTTGTTATTTCAAGACCAAGTTCTAATACCATCTCCAAGAAGCTTTCTCTGAACACTCTTTTTATTTTATTTTGTTTTAATATTTGTATTTTCCCCAGTTACATGTAAAACAATTTTTTTTACATTTGTTTTTAAAATTTTGAATTCCAAATTCTCAACCTTCTTCCCCACAAACATCCCCTAGTGAGAAGGCCCATGTAGAAGTTGTGCAAAACATTTCCATAAGAGTCATGTTGCAAAAGAAAATGGATTTCAACCACATATACACACACATACATACACACATACACATACACACACACACACACACACACACACACAACCCTCAAGAAAAAAAAAAGAAAGTTTAAAAAAGTATGCTTTAGTCTGCATTCAGACACAATCAGTTCATTCTCTGGATATGAACAAAATTTTTCACTATATGTCCTTTAGAGTAGTCTTGGATTGTTGTATGCTAAGAAAAGCAAAGTCATTCACAATTTTGCTATCACTATATACACAGTGCATTTCACTTTGCTTGAGCTCATGGAGGACTTTGCAAGTTTTTTTTTTTTTTTGGATGATCCTGCTCATCATTTCTTATATGACAATAATATTTCTTCATAATCACATACCACAATTTATTCAGCAATCCCCAATTAATGGGCAGCCACTCAATTTCCAAGTTTTTGCCCAGAGTAAAAAGCTGCTATAAATATTTTTATACATATAAGTTTTTTTTTTCTTTTTTCTTTTAAAAAAAATCTTTTTGGGGATTCAGAACTAGTAGTGGTATTGTTAGGCCAAAGAATATATATCATTTCATTACCCTTTAGGCATAGATCATGTCTTTTGATGATTTATCAAATGAGGAACGGCTCTTTAAAAAAATTTACTTAGTCCCCTATACATTTGAGAAATGAAGCCTTCATCAAAGAAGCTTGCTTCAAAAGACTTTTCATAAAATTGTATTTTCCCCTTGTTTATGCTATTCTCTCTTTCCTTTCACCCTGTCCTTCATCAAAAATGTTTTGCTTCTGAGCAGCCTCTCCTCCAATGTGCTCTCTTTAATCATCTTGCCCACTTCTCATATTCTCTTTTCCTTATACTTTTCTGCAGGGTAAGATGGATTTCTGTACCCATATTGAATGTGTAAATTATTTCCTCTTTGAGTCAGTTCTAATGAGAACAAAATTTACTCATTCCAACTCCCTGACTCCATTTCACCTCTCCTGTAAAAGCTAATTTATTTCTTCTTTTATGACCGATAAATTCCTTCCCCCCCACTACCTTTTTCTCTTACCCCTTGATCTGATTTGATTTTTTTGATATTATCCCTTCATATTCAACCACACCTGTGCTCTCTGTCTACATATACTCCTTCTTTTTGACATACTGAGAAAGTTCTTATGAGTTACAGGTATCATTTTCCCATGTAGCAATGTAAACAGATAAACCTTGTTAAGTCCCTTATGATAGCACTTTCCTGGTTACCCCTTATGCTCTTCTGAAAACTGTACTTAAAAATCAGACTCTCTATTCAACCATAGTCTTTTCATCACAAATACTTGAAAATTCTGTTTCATTATATGTCCATTCTACCACCACCACCCCTAAGGATTATACTCAGTTTTGGTGGATAGATGATTTGTAAGTATAATTTTAATTCCTTTGCTCTCCAGAATATCATATTCCAAACTCTCTATTCCTTTAATGTAAAAGTTGCTAGATCTTGTGTTATCCTGACTGTGGCTCCACAATACTTGAATTGCTTCTTTCTGGATGTTTGAAATATTTTCTTGGGCTGGGAGTTATGAAATTTGGCTGTATTATTTCTGAGAGTTTTCATTTGGGGAGCTTTTTTAGGAGGTAATCAGTGGATTTTTTCTATTTCTGTTTTACCCTATGGGTCAAGAATATCTGGATAATTTTCCTTGAAAATTTCTTGAAAGATGATATCCAGGCTCCTTTTTTAATCATAGCTTGCAGGTCCAATAATTTTTAAGGACATATTTTTCAGGTCAGTTGTTTTTCCAAAGAGATCTTTCACTTTTTTTCCCTAATTTTTCATACTTTTGGATTTCTTTTATTCTATTTTGATTTCTCATGATGTCATTATCTCATTCTTATTTTTAAGGAATCATTTTCATCACTGAGTTTTTGTACCTCCTTTCCCATTTGGCCAGTTTTACTTTTTAAGGCATTCTTCTCTTCGTTAGCTTTTTGTATTTCCTTTTGCATCACTCTCATTTCTCTTCCCAATTTTTTCCTCTACTTCTCTTACTCTATTTTCAAAATCTTTTTTTTTTTGAGCTCTTTCATGGCCTGAGACCAATTTTTTTTGGAGGCTTTGAATATAGAAGCTTTGACTTTGTTATTTTCTTTTGAATATGTATTTTGATCTTCCTTGTCACCATAATAACATTTTATGGTCAGAATCTTTTTTGTGTTGTTTGTTCATTTTCACAGCCTATCACTTGGCTTTTAACTCTTTGTTAAAGTAGGGCCATATTTCTCAAATGGAAGATGAATTGACCCAAGTTTCAGGGATTTTTATGCAACTATTTTCATTATCCTTCTAGAGACCTGTATTGTAAGCCAGCACCACTACCTAGATCTGAATATGGACAAAGCAACAGAGTCCTGCCACAGTGCCAACAGAGGCCCTGAAATCTCCCTCTGAACAACTATTTCAACCCCATCCACACCCCCCCCACACATACACACAGACACCCTCCATGTGCTGAGATCAGAAGCTGCTGCTGTAGCTGCAACAGTCACTAACTATCATGGTTGCTGCTTTTACCGCAGCACTTCTGTTGGAATTGTTGATTCAGTGACTCCCAAAGTTTGCTTCTGAGCTGGGAGTCTCCTCTCACCTTAGAGTCCCAAACCTTTCCTGATAAGTTTCCCTTGGCCTCTGTAGGCTGAGAGGTCTAGAGATCACCACCGCTACTTTCAATGTAGAGACCCCATGGCCTGAGCTGTGCTGCCAGGACCTGCACTGTGATTGTATTCTAGACCTACTCCAATGCAAAAAAATGCCTCCAGCTGATCTTTCAAAGTTGGCTGGAAAAATGTTCCACTCTGTCTTTTTATGGGTTCTGATGCTCTCAGATTTTTTTACAGTCATTATTTAAAGGTACTTAGAAGAGTCTGAGGGAAAATTCAGGTGAGTCTGTATCTTCACTCTGCCATCTTGGCTCTGATTCTCTTTCCCTGACTACTGAAGAACCAAGGTCTCATTTTATGGAGACCTCTTCATTTTACTTAGTTTCTGCTCTATGCAGACTATTTTACTTTTATGATCTAATATACATAGACTCAAAAATAGAAGGAATTTTAGTAATTATCTAGTACCCAAGAGGATGTGGAAAAATTCATTGGAACACTATGATTAGGTTGTCTGGAGGTTAAGGGTATTTTAGATCAGTGGTATTAAATTCAAAACATAGAGCTACTGATTTGTATATAAGAATCCTTACTGCCACACATTAATTTAGTTTTAAAATGTATCATTGCCTATGTTTTTAATTTTTTAATTTTAATAATATTTCCCAATTAAATTTTAATCAATCAATAAACATGTATTAAGAGCCAACTATGTGCTATGCACTATGATAAGTGTTAGGGATATAAAAAGTGTCAAAAACCAGCTCCTTCCTTCAAAAAGTTCACATTCTAATGGAGAAGACAACAATCATATACATATAGGATAAATAGGAAATAATTAAAGAGAAAAAACAATGGAATTATGAGGTGCTCGGAAGATTTTCTTTTTAAAAAATAGGATTTTATATGCTTTTTCTTAGAAATAATAAAAATAATTTTTTTCTCAAAAAATACATTTTTGGGGAGAGGGGGGGAATTTAAAGGAAGGGAGCTCATTAGTTGGATTGGAGGAGAAAGAGCATTCCAGGCATAGGGGACATCCAGGAAAAAAATACCTGGAGCCAAAAAAATAAGATATCTTGTGCTTAGAACAGCCAGGAAGCATTTCATTGGCTCAGGGTATGAGTTGGGGAGTAGAGATTTAAGAAGACGAAAAGTTAGGAGGGCTCAAGGTTATGAATACCAGATAGAACATTTTGTATCTGATCCTGTAGGCAATAGGAAGCCACTAGTATTTGTTAAGTAGGAGAGTGACATATTCAGACTTGTTTTAGGAAAATAAAAAGTTGTATATATTGGAATGGAGGGAGACTTGAGACAGAAAGACTCACCAACAAGCCACTGAAATAATCCAGGTGTGAGGTAATAAGGGCCTGTTTCAGGGTGGTGGCAGTGTCAGATGAGAAAAAAAGGGGGAATATTTGAGAGATTTTGAAGAGGTGAAATCAGCAAGCTTTGGCAATAAATTGGATATAGGGGATGGAAAATAATAAGTACAGTAAAATTCCTATGTTGTAAGCCTAAGGAATTGGAAGCATAGTATTGCCAGCCACAATAATAGAAAAGGTAGGAAATGGGAGGATTTGGGGAGAAAGATCATGAGTTCTGTTTTGAACACATTAAGTTTTAGATATCTACTGAATATCCAGTTTGAGATGTCCGAAAGACAATTGGAGATCTGAGAACGAAGGTCAGTAGGGAGAATAAGGCAGGATAGAAAATTTTTCTGCATACAGATGGAAATTAAATTCCTGGGAGTTCATGGAGTGTTGTCAGAAGGCTTGTTAGATTTGTGCTCTGGTATAAAGCATAGAAAGTAGTTTCCTATTTCAATGTATCATTCTTGCTAACTAGGTGCTAAACTCAGTTGTTTTTAACTAAAGAAGGAAAGCAAATACTGTTAAATACCCTCTACGTGTCATCACCCTAAGGCAAAATGCCAATTACCCCAAGCCACAAATAGAATCAGGGAGAGTCCAAGCTAGACTGAATCAACTCAATAACAAAAGAGTAGACTTTTAGCTAGGCACAAGGACAAAAGTGTTCAAAAGTGAAGAGTACTCATCTAATTCATTTTGCAATTTTTTTAAATCAAAGCAGGAATTTGATCTTTCCCCCAAAATTCACCTTTCTGAGTTTTTCCTGTTTCTGTCAAAGGCAAGACCATTCTTCTAGTCCCCTAGGTTTTTAGCTTTGGTATTATATTCCTCATTACATATATTAGTTGCTAAATCCTACCATATCTATCTCCACAATATCTCTTGAATCCTGCTTCTTTCTCTGTCTTCACACAGCTACCAATTTAGTTTACATTTTCATCACTTCTTGACCAGATTAGGCTCCTAACTTATCTACCTGCCTCAACTCTCTCCTCACTCCAATTCATTCTCTTTAAAGGTACCAGTGGTTATCCTTAAACACAGATCTGACTGTATCACTCTCTTATTTAATTATGTCCAGTTCATATTGACTGTAAAATCAAATCTTTATGCTCATCTATAAGCCTTTTACAACTTTGTCCCAATCTATTTTTTCAAGCATTATACTATGCAGCTCTCCCCTTTCTCACTCTCAAGCAGCTAAATGGTACAGTGGAAAGAGTGTCAGGCCTAGAGTCAGAGTTACTCATTATTGTGAGTTCAAATGTGACCTCAGTTTACTTACTGCAACCCTAGTTAATCATTTAACCCTGTTTTCCTCAATTGTTTATCTATTTTTTTAAAAATGAACTGGAAAAGGAAATAGTAAGTCACTCCAGTATCTTTGCCAAGAAAGCTCCAAATGGGATCACTAAGAGTTGGACACAAGTAAAAATGACTAAACAACAACAAAAACAATCTATTACTCCATGATCTAGCCATACTGGCCCATGTGCTGTTCCTAACAAACACCATTTTGTGACTCCAATCCCCTCTACTGACCATTGACCCATGCTTGTAACCCATCCTTTCCTCAGTTCTACCTCAAAAAATCCTTCCTTTCCTTCAAAACATAGCTCAAGTAATTCCCCCAGATGGCTCCTGCTAGAACCCATCTGTACTTCATTACTTTATTATCTTTAAACTTATTCTACACATACTTATCTATGTTCCTGTTGCCTTACCCATTTGAATAGAGGCACCTTGGGAATAGGAATTCTTTCATTCTTATATTTGCATTCAGACTACTACACAACACATGGCTGCATAATAAATGTTGATTGATTCATTGATTGGTTGTATGATAATTAACCATTTATAATAACATCATTTCTTTAAACTGACCTTGCCAAAAGGGAAAGTATTTGTACTGCTAAGGATGCTCAATTTCCCACCCATCCTCCAACCATGGACTGAATGAAAATAAGTGAAAAATGAGGAGTCCAGATATAGCCACTGAGTACATGCACATATACTGTATTTGTTGGCAGGCTTCATCTGTATAGTAAAATGGCTGTAAAAGTCAGATTTAATTAATCTGGTAGATTGCAGTTTACCGGCAGCCCAGAATTATTCACTAGCTTCTGCAGCTGCTGATAAACAGCACCAGCTTCCCAGACTGGAATAGTGTGTCATCCTTTTGCCATCTTACAAATTATATAAGAATGGTCCAATCAGCATAGACACACAAATCCAGCTCTTTCTCTCCAGTTAACCAAAGGCTTCTGAGGAAGTTAATACAAAGGCTTAGTACCTGGAAAATGGAAAAAAGAAAAAAACAGTGAAGGGAGTTTGGGAATATTGCCTTGGGAGTATAGGAGAGAGATCCTGAATTTTTAAAATATTTAAGATAATTTCTAAGACTTACTTCATGTAGAAAAAGGAGCCACCTTATAATACGATCTTTTGTATGCTGAAAAATATCCCCATAACTATCTTTACATATTCCTATTCCCCAGCACCCATAATTCCTCTAGGTTGTAGGGTTCTTTTATATGCACATATATGCAAACATATATATGTATCTGTTATGTATATAAATACAGATATAGATAAATAAATAGACATAGATATGTATACACACTCACATATGTAAATGTGTGTGTGTGTGTGTGTGTGTGTGTGTGTGAAGAGTAAAATAAATTTGATCACTTATTAGGATCTTTGTATTAATGAGTTTAATAACCAGCCTCAGTCTCTTTGGAAGGAACAGGCAGATGGAGAAACAGAAAAATAAGATCTACATATGGAATGGTGGGGGGAATATAAGCTCCTTAAAGGCAGAGTTTGTTTTTCCTTGTTGTATTTGTAGCTCCAGAGCTTAGCACAATGTAAGCTCTTAATAAATGTTTTTATATTAATATATTAATACATGACTTTGTTTATTGATTGATTCATTCACATTCAAAGAATGTTCAATTGGAGTCAGAGTAGAATAACTAACTTTTTTGCTCATTACCCATGGGATATTGGGTTATTTAATCCTTCTATATCCCATTTCTTTTATAAAATGACAGCTTTGGATGAGATGATTCCCTCTATTTCTATGTCTGTGGTCAGGTTGGAGCTGGTTCTAATTAGCTCTGGAGAGCCCATTGTTAAATTTTTATTGTGAACATTTGCACTTCAGAAATCAACAAATGCCACAAATCAGGACACACTTTATTGTTTTGTTAATTGTCTGAGAATTACTTTAAGAAGTAGTGTGGAAAATAATAATGCAAAATAAACTTAAATATGTCTTGAGATTTTTTATTTTTCAAAAAGGCAATTGGTAAGTATTTACAAGCACAGTCCTATATTTTATATTCTTTCTTTCACTCAATCAGGCAATAAACATTTATTAAGCACCTGCTCAGTTCTAGGCATTGTGTTAGGCTGCTGGGAATATAAAAACAAATGTGAAAAATTCCTGCCTGACTACAAGGATCTTATATTCTATTCTTTTTCACACAGCCTTCTACATTGTCTCCTAATCATAATCATTCCTTCTAGTCCAGAGTTTCTTTTAGGTTCATTCCTTATCCTAGGTAGTCCAGTAGCTGAGTTCCTTATAATTTGAATATCGTCATCACAGTGTTATATTTGCTTCTGCATCAACTAACAATTTGTTAAGATATATAATCACTTTTGCAATTATTGGATATCTCATCAAAAGCTGCACTCTGTTCTACTGCACATTGATTTTGGTGAGTCTTTTGTTAGCAATTGAAAGCTAGGTCTTCTTCAGAATCATTTTCTCAGTTTAAGTGGTCCATGGTCAAAAAAGCTAAGAATCTGTGTCTTAGAGAATGGGTAATAAATTAAAAACTCAAAGAAGTCCATTTTTGGTCATTCTGAATTGCATCTTCTTGAAGCATCAATAGAGTAGTTTGATGGTCAAAATAAGTATGGGGGATAATATATAGATTTCAGATAGTCTCCAGAATCCTTGAAATGGAGGGCAACTTCATGCTGTTCTTCACAATAAGTACTGACAAAGATCAACTTATGATTCTCAGTAGGCAAAAGTCCCATTTTTTAGAACTCTAATATAATTCTGTCAGACTATAAAAGATGAATGCTTAGAGAAGAATATTCTTCAGGCCTTCCCACTAAAGAATCTGTTTCACTAAAGAGCTATATTCAATAATTTTGTACTAACTGAGCCTCCAAAATAATTTTGGGGCACCAAAAAATGAAGAAGAATAACTAACTCCCTTTTCTCTTATCATTGTCAATGGCTGGGTAAGATGCCACTCAGAAAGAAGACAATTGTATTGGCAGAACAGATTGAGAGCTCAAAAGGCCAGTTGTAAGATATGCTGAAACAGTGACAGGTGCTAGACATATCCTCCTTTTCCTCTTCAGAGATTCAATACAAGAAGAAGGCCCTGCTAGTATTATGAGAATAGCTTTGTGATCTTGAACAATTCATCCTCCCACCTATCTATAAAGTGAAGAGATTGGCTTGTATCATGTAGAAATCACACAGGTCATTTCTAGCTCTGAATCCTCTGTTCTCCTGAACAATGACAAAATATGGGTTTTTTTTGCAAACATCAAAATAATAGTATATGTTCCTAAATTCTTAGTCTATGCCTTCTTAGTAAATAGCTAGGGCTGGGGAAAATCTACCTTTGTTTAAATATCCAAAAATAAGGAAATGCCCCCCATTTAGTCAGAATTCCCATTTATCTACTCTGAAAACATGAAAAGTCATGCTATTTCTTAAGGGATTTCATGGAAAGGCATTCTAGAATTTCTCTTCAGCATTGGTCCAACACTTTCAGCTTTGTTGTCTATGGCTATAATCATAAACCTTCTTTCTTGATCCTGTCACTTGTGAGAAGAGTTTTTGATTAATCAAAAAAAAAAAAAATATGTATTAAGTGCCTACTGTTTTCCAGGGACTGTGCTAAACACACACAAAAAATATAAAGACAAAAATGAATCAGTCTTTACTTTAAAAGAGCTTGCATTCTATCAGTTTTTTAGACTTCTCTCTCTCAGTTAAGGCCTTCCTAGCTAGATTTGCTCAGGACCTATAAGAAATAAATGATAATGGGATTCCTCCTCCTCCTCCTCTTCCTCCTCCTTCTCCTCCTCCTCCTCTTCCTCCTCTTCCTCCTCCTCCTCCTTCTCCTTCTTTTTTTTTCTTCTTCTTTTCTCTCTCTCTCTCTCTCTTTTCCTTTTTCCCTGCCTTTCTCCCTCCCTCCCTCTTTCCTTCCCTTCCTCCTCCTCCTCTCTCTCTCTCTCTCTCTCTCTGTTTCCTCTCTCTTCCCTTCTCTCTCTCTCTCTCTCTCTCTCTCTCTCTCTCTCTCTCTCTCTCTCTTGTCTAGCAACTCACATCTTCCCAACTCATACATACTCTATAGAAGGTACCCTAAGCATGAAGAAATGCAGACTTCCCTGGCCCCCTCCTGATGTCAAGGTTGTATGTGTGTTTTCCTCTATTTCTCTCACCCCAAGTAACTCCAAACAACCTAGAGACAAGACAAAACCCAGCAATGAACAAAAGCTGGCTGTGTGTTATCCATCAGTATTATTTAAGTAGGACATGCTGTGCCATTCGCGATACACTCATACTGTAAGTGATAAGCCATAACGTATGGTATTCATTTACTTCTCCATTCCAACAGTAATATAGTGAAGACAATAAATTTTCCTGTTTGTTCTCTGACCCACTGTTCCTGGGTTAAGCAGCATGCTTTGTCTACATTTGTCAGTTGTTACAAGCTTCTAGCTGCTGTGGACTAGGGTATTGATGAACAGTAGAAAACGGAGCCTTGAATAATGTATAAAGCATTAAACATCCAGCCATTTCACTGGGAAAAAAAAAGGAGGGGTGGGGGTAGGGAGAAAGAGTGTTATATGTTTTCTCTATTGTAGCTCCTTCATTTACAAAACATATTTGTCAAGTCTTTTGCTAAGAATAATGCTGTGATGCAGTTTCCCATCATTCTTGTTAATGGGACTGTCTTAGTGTTACAGTAAACAACCATAACTCTTGTATTGGAGCCATTGGGAGGCAGGCTTAGTTTTTTCAACATCCAATTAAGGGTGTCTCAAATTTGCCATCTAAGATCATGAGAGCTGTGACTCAACTGCCAGCCTGACATTGGGGGGAATAGGGAGTTCTGAATAATAATAGAGATGGAAAGGGACCTGCAAAGGCTACATGGAGCCCATTCTCCTTGCCTCCAGCAAGGTACTTGGTTCAATCACTCTGAGTACATAACAATCATAATGGTTCTTAAAGGATTCCTTTGAAATAAATTCTAGAACTTCCTTTCATCATCTGTCCCTGTCTTTTAACCATATTATCCAGACTCTTTAGTTTCAGTCAAGGTTCTCTGCACCTACAAGGAACTACAGTTCCTTGTTACTAATTCCCTACAATTCTCTTATGCAAAACAAACTTGTCTACTTGCTATATATTAAATATATATTTAATTTGTCTTGTCCTGTGCCTCTTTTATTCTGCTGTCCCTGCCTACCACAATGTCCATTGTATACATCCTTTCTCATTCATATAAAGCTTCTCCTGACTAGGTCAACCAGAATTAACCTCTCCTTTTGAACAATTGAATGCATCACTCATTTGGCACTTGTTACTGTCCTGAACTGTGTATTATTTTTTCATGGGTATAAATCTGATCTCGCCAGATAGAACTTAAGTCTTCTAAGAGCAAAAGCAATGCCTCGTTCATTAAAACAAAAAGCATAGAAGGAAGAGAAGCAGCATGGTATAACTGAATAGCAAGCTGGCCCAGAGTCAGGTAGATCTGGATTCAAATTCTGTCTCTGACATCTACAGAGCCATAGTCACTTAACCTCTTAGTGACCAAAGCAACTCATTAAGACTATAAGTTACAGAACAGATGTTAACCTGCATTATTAGAAAGAGTTTCCTTCTCTGTAATTTCCAATGTGAATGAAATCACAGGTCTAGTCTACCCTTATGTACATGGAACATTGCTAAGCTAGAGATGCAAAAACTAAAGACAACTATTCTATTTAATCTCCTTATGGAGATATTAGTCTACCATTACCATTATTATGTTTATAAATAGTCATCAAGTTTGCAAAGAATTGTACATGTAGCACTCTGTGACTTAATGCTTTGACCATTATTTAGGTGCAAAACTTGAGAGGTCGGATCCTAGTTTTAGAGTTGAATAACTAGAGGTCAATTAATTTAGCTTCTCATTTTGCAGAGGAGAAAATTGAGACCCAGAGAAGTTAAGTGACTTGTTCAATATCATAAAGGTAGTAAGTGGCATAGGTGAGATTTCAACCGACTCCAAATTCAGCTATCTTGTCTCTTTATCATGCTGTTTTTTCTTCAGGGATGGAGTGTGGGTATGGGTATCTTATTTAGATAAGAATTATGTCAGGCAGACTGTGATACTAGCAAATAGTAGACCTAGGTAAAACATCTTGAAAAAGTTGGAGAAGGAGAAATACTTTTAGCATGGAAGATCAAGGAAAGCTTTATGAAGAAGAAATCATATGACCTGGCTCTTGATACAAGAGATATATTTCAATATGCAGACATGAGAAAAAGTTCATTCTAGTAATGATGAATTGCCTGTGTAATCACAATGAGGCAAGAGAATTTCTTTAATTTAAAAATATATGTTAAATCCAATATATGTATACCTATTTATACAATTATCTTGCTGCACAAGAAAAAACAGATCAAAAAGGAAAAAATGAGAAAGAAAACAAAATGCAAGCAAACAACAACAAAAAGAGTGAAAATGCTATGCTGTGATCCATACTTCGTTCCTACAGTCCTCTCTCTGGGTGTAAGTGGCTCTCTTCAACACAAGATCATTAGAACAGGCCTCAATCCTCTTATTGTTGGACAGGAAGATTAGAATTGATCATAGTATAGTTTTGTTGTTGCCATATACAATGATCTCCTGGTTCTGCTCATTTCACTCAGTATCAGTTCATGTAAGTCTCTCCAGGCCTCTCCGAAATCATCCTGCAGATCATTTCTTACAGAACAATAATATTCTATGACATTCATATACTATAACTTATTCAGCCAGTCTCCAATTGAAGTTTCTAGTTTTGTAGGCAAAAAGAATTTCAAATTTTCATCCAAATTCAAATTCAAATTCAAATTTCAGATTGAGGACCAACTAGGAGCCCGATTTGGCTGGAACACAGAAATTGTGATGGTATGTATTGTGAAATAAAACTAGAAAGATAGCCTGGATTCATTATATGGTGTCATAAATATACCAAGGTTAAAACTAATTACATGTTTATTGATTGATTATTATAACTTTTTTGTGACTTTTGCCACTATTATTATTTGTCATTAATTATGTTGTTCTTTCTTACTGAGATAGAAAATCACCATCTTTCAAATACCTGTCCTTTATATCCCTCAAAACAGGGACCTTCACTGTCTTCTTCTGTAACTTAAATAATGCTAAGAAAAAATGTATAACTTAGTATATGCTCCTAGTTGTTCTATCACAAGATGAGAAGAAAGGAAGAAAAAGAGAGAAAGGAAAAGATCAAAGACAGGAAAAAGAGAGATAGAAAAAAAGGAAATAAGAGAGGAAGGAAAATGAAAAACAAAGAAAATAGAAATGAAGAGAAGAAAAAAAGAAAAAGCTAATGAGGAGAAAAAAAACAGAAATGAGGTGAAAAGAAGGGAAAGAAAAAAAGAAAAAGAATGGAAAAGAAAGAGAAATGAGTTAAGAGGTGGGTCCTCCAGGAAATGGAGGTTTAATGTTTGTGTAAATTGAAAGAAGAAATCTACTTGGAAATGAGAAAACGCAAGATTAAAATGGAAAACACAGCCCAAAAGCTATTAATACCTAACAGACCCAAATTGAAAAATAAAAGCGATAGGTGAAGCATACAGTTCTCAAAATGAATTCATGTCATAAACCATTAACATCAGCTTTACCTTATTACCTGTAATTCCAGAGAGAGAGGCCCCAAGCAGGTACAGGGTGTCTCATTATAAGAATAAGAGGAGAGCAGGAGGGGAGTCAGAACTCTCACATTCCAGCCTCTACCAGCTTTGATGACCATTCCCATCTATCTGTGAGTTCATTCAATACAATAGCACACTCTTTTTTTTTTCCTTTCTCCTATCCAATATCAAGGCAGGAATGGTAAAGGTCCATAGTTATCAAGCAAATTTAGAAATAAAACATCTCTTCTTCTCCCATGAAGGGTTCTCAAATAATTACTGCTATGATAGGACATGGCAGGAGTGGGGGAGGTGTTGTAAAGTGAATGCAAGAGTAGAGAAAAGAACCCTCAAATACTGAGCCAGAAGTTTATCACTGTCTTCTCCCTAAAATTTCCACTTCTGGTCCAATGAGTCATCCTCACTATAAAGGAATTTGCTAGTGGAAATTAGTTTCACCTAACCATACATCCAATTTACTTAATATACCACCAGGATTATGCAGAGTGGGTAGTTGATAGGCACTTTGTCTCAACAAATATTCTTCCTCCTCTTTCTCCACATCTTATTCAGAGGACTCAGCTTGGATGCATATCAGTGATTTAATGAGTAATAAGTCTAATGCCAAGATGACCTTCTGAGAGGCTCATTTTTTTTTTATAAAAATCATCCAATAGGGAGCCCAAATCACAAACATCTCCCTGTGGGCTCTGATTCACCAACAGAATTAGAATGGAGACCTGCCCTAGCATTCATTCTCCTTGACCTTCCTATCTGGAATTCATTCTTAGAAGAAAATGGGAGATTGTAGTGAAGCAGAAAAGCAACTTTAATTTTCTAATATTTCATTCAGCAAGCTTCCAACAAGGGACTGGGCACATAAAGATAAAAAAAAATGAAACAGGCCCTGCTATTCCAGAGCTTACATTCTATTGAAAGGGTATATGTAGAGAAGTAAAAATAAAATGTAGACAAAGTGAAAACAAAATAATTATGGGATGGGGGAGAGCATTAATAATAGGGGAGGTGGGGAGATAAGGAATTATCAGGAAGATTTCATATAAAAGGTAGCATCTGAGCAGAACTTAGAAGAAAGCTGGAAATTCCAAAAGGTACAAGTGGAGAGGGATTATATTCCAAGCATCTGGGACAATCCATGCAAAACAAGGAAGAATGTCTAGGAATCTATATGTATGTATAAAAATTATATATAATACCATTATGCAATATTATTCTATTATGTAATTATTATAAATATATCAATAGTATTTACTATAATTTTAGAAGTTTAGTACAGTGTACCTCAGTATCCATTGTTAATTGGTTCCAGAAGGTACAAGAAATAATAAAAACAACATACCAAATGAATTTCTCCTATGAGTACATCTCCCATCTGAAGCCTAATCATCCTTCCATATTCAGTTCTCCAAAGGGGCAAATGGGGCTTCCAGCTATGGAGAAACAAGCCAGCCTAGCCTAGCCCAATCAGGCTCCTCCCTTCTTTACTCAATTCATTTTCCCAGAGGAACCAAGATCTTTATATTTTCCTCCCATCCCATACAATTTAAACTTTCTTGAAGAGGTGGGTGAAGGGGGTAAATCTTGAATGTGGAGGCAGAAGCTATGATCTTCACACTGCTACTTATGACTCTGGTTTGAAGGATGCCAGGAGTCCTGGGTCTTCTGCCACTATTGTCTATTTCCTCCTCCTGGGCTCATGCTTCACCACTATTGCACCTGCTCCCACTGCTCCTCTTCCTGCTGAACACAATGGCTGCTCTCTGCCCCTTCCAGTGCTACTGTTTTGGGATCCAGGAGACTACACACTGCAGCCATATCATTCTGCAGAAACTGCCTCAGAAACCCACCCACCAATGTGCATAACTCAAGCATCATAGCCTCTAACTTGGCATCTTGCAGCCTCCCTGGAGGGGACGGGTTCACAGTTGAGGGCAATAGCAGTGAAGGGCAGGGCAATACACCTGGCCAACCTCACATCCTTACTATTTGCCCAAGAAAGCAACCAAGTGCCAAGAGTGCTAAGAAAGAACCAAGTGCTGAAGCATTTTTTTTATCCTCAAAATGCATTAAATACCAAATTCAACAAGTTTCTGAAGCAGAAGAATGCCAAAGTAACACTGTATGTTATAATCACAATGAAAAAAATATATTTTGATAAATAATCTTTCATTATAATAAGTTTCCTTTGTAACCCTGTGTATTTTATTTTATACATTATTTTTTTTCCTGAGAAAAGGCCCATAAATGTCAAAAAAAAGTTTGTGAAGAAAAACAAACAAGCAGAACTGGGGGGGGGGGGGGGGGAAGAGGAGGGGGAAGGGGAGAATTAGTTAAGCAGAAAGTAGAATATATGAAGGGGCAGTAATGTGAAATCAATCTGGAATGATAGATTAAAACCAAATTAAGAAGGGTTTTAAATACCAAACAGGGAAGGTTTTACTTTATCATAAAGGCAATAGGATGCCCACTGGAGCCTTTTGTGCAGAGAAGTAGTATTTTCTTGTTCTATTCTTAGTTAGACAGAATCCGGCCCTTTCTGAGTTTTACTGGGTTTTGTTCCCCCCAGAAACAACAGCCCTGAAACTCTGAAACATGTCATCTGAACATAAGACATCAATAATCAATTGCAAAACAGAAGGAAAACGGATACTTTTTTACCTTCATTCAGATACATGAACATTATCCAGTATATTCAGAATATTGGGAATAGAAATGTAAATGGGAATTGGATTTCGCTTTGTAGAAGAAACATATTACTGAGTATTTGAGCTAAATGAAATTATTTCTTCCACCTGACTTACATACTATGATTTCTGTAATGTTAGAACTTTGGAAACTATCAGCAAAGGTTCTTAAGCTAAACCAACCAGGACCACCCCCACCCTGCCTTAGGAGAAAGAGTTGATGAGTTGTAAACAAACATTTAAATGAAACTGAGGAGATCACAGTTTAATCAAAGAAACCAAATACTCACTCTTAAATTGAATCATTCTTTTGCCCTCACCCACAGTTTTTATTTTATTAGTTCTTTCCTGTCTGATTTTCTTTAAGAGATTCCCCCACCTCCTACCTTCCTTGTAATAGCAAGTCTACTCATTCTTTTGTTGACCTGATTCTTCACTATCTCTCACACCTTCTACTTAATAGACAGCCATATATGCCTGATTAACTCCAGAAGAGCTAATGGAAACTTGTTAAGCACCATGCCATTAAGAGGAAATGGGTACTAATACAATTGAACTGGCTGAGCACATTAAAAAAGTGATGTGGGTTCCCAAAGCTCTAGTGTACTTCCACTGAAATGGTATTGCATTTTAAGGTCCAACACAATGGAATCCTAGACCTTGCTCAAGGGATGTTATATTATTTGATGGAAAGAGAGCTGAATTGACAATTCCAAGACTTGAGCTCTCATCAATGAATCAATCAATCAGCCAATAGAAACTTATTAAGAATTTACTTTGTACCTGGTGCTACACTAAATAAGGATACACAGAATTTATAATACACAGAATATACAAAGATACACAGAAAAAGAAACAAGTATGGCACTTGCCCTCACAGAGCTTATACTATAGTGGGTGAGATGACATGTAAATAACCAGCTATATTCAAAATATATACAGAGTAGATAGAAGATAGCCTTTGAAAGGATAACACTAGAACTGGGAGTCAGAAGAAGCAGGAAAGGCCTCTTGAAGAAGGTGGCCCTTGAACTGAGTCTTAAAAGAAGCCATCTATTCTAAGAGAAAAGAGATAGAGGATTGTATTCAATGAACAGTATCCAGATAGTGTCTAAATTTTTCAGATCTTTAATATGTCCTTATCTAAATCATGTTTGTATGTAGTTCACATGTTGTCTCTGCTATTAGAGTGTTACTTTCTTGAGGGCTGGACTATTTGTTTTTTTAATGGGTATTCCCAGCTCTTCCTACAGCACATAGGGGGTACTTAATGTATGTCTATTGACTGCAAAACAACAAAGACAAGCATAATAGCTTGGGATAGGACTAAATTGTATAATGAGTGAAGGAGAATAGAATATAAGAAGTTTGAAAAAGTAAGGGGCAAAATTGTGAAGAAGTTTAAATTCCAGGTAGAGTAATAAGGATCAACTGGCATTTATTTGAGCAAGAGGGAAATATAGTCAAAGCTATTCTATTTTGTCAGTTGAATATAACAGGGAAAGATATAAAGCAGGAAAAACAACTTGAAGACTAATCCACTAATGGAGTCAAGAGTGATAAGGACATGGATTAAGTTGTGCCTATGTGAATTGTAAGAAGTCTATGGGTGTCATGAGAAAAAATGGCAAAATTTGTCAGTTGATTGAATATGAGGGTGTAGTGAAAGACAGAATTGTTGAGGATTTCCAAGCTGGGTAACTAAAAAGATGTTGATGACCTTACCAGTGATAGGGGAAGTTCAGATAAGGAAAGGATTTGGGAGAAAAGATGATGAATTCTATTTGAACATAATAAGTTTGAGATGCTCAAAGGACCTAAAGTTTAAAGTGTTCAAGAAGGCAGTTGGTGATGCAGTACTGGAGTTCAAGAGAGAGTCTAGAGGTAGATAACTACATCTAAAAATAATCTGCAAAGAATGATAATTGAACCTATAAGAGCTAATGAGATTAACAAGTAAGAGAAAGTGAATTAAAGAATAGAACCTTGGACAGAGACATAGGCATGCCCTATGCCCTATCACAGGAAAAGAGACCAAGGACTAATAGATACAAGGATAACCAAAAGAAAATACCAAGAATATTGTGAGAGGACAGACGAGACAGAAGAAGGTAGTGGTCATCTGTGATCTTTGACATTAACTCACTATATACTATATAAAAAGAAAGTCATTTTTTCTCTCTGCATCTGCAAAATGAGTGGGGTGAGAATTCTTAGAACCCCTTTCTGCTGTCCAGTTTTAAAAGAAATGAATAATATATACCTTATTCTGGAAGAATACAATCCTTCCTTCCTGATTAATGTCTAATAGAGAATATAAAGCACTTCTTTATTCGACAAGGAATTCCAAATGTCTTAGTGTAGGGATTTTGTTTTTAAATGCTTAAAAGTATATTAAGACATTTGAGACACCCTGCATAATTGAAGAGATAGCATGATGTAGTGAATTAAGCATTGAAGTAAGAAAAATCTGTGAAAAAGTCTTATCTTAGGCATCTATTACTGATGTTATTCTGGGCAAGTCATCTATTACTGATGTTATTCTGGGCAAGTCATTTACCTCTCTGAACCTCTGTTTCATCATCATTAAAAGGAGGAGGTTAGATCTAATGCCCCTTAGATTCTCTCAATAGCTAAATCTATATAGCTGAACAGAAACTCCAGCAGATTCATAGAAGACTGAATAGAGCAATCTCTTCTCTATCAACTCATCTACTCCTTTAAATGAATGTAGAATAGCAAAAAAATCTGATGGACTCCCTCCAAACTTGCCACCCAACCATGTCTTTCTTCTTCAAAGTTTTGCCCAGATCATCTCTAAAAATTCTTATGGGATTTATTGCTCTTTATATTTTAGTCTCTTCCTATGATTATAGAATTTACAACCAGAATGGCACACCTCAATCTCACTGAAGAAAATAATATACATAAAATACTTACAAATTTTAAGGTGTGTATAGAAATGCCACTTGGTATTATTATTGTCAGTATTTCTTAAATAAACCAATGCAGGTTCAAAGAATTAATTGACTTGCTAAAAGGTCCTGATTAGCAGAGCCAGGATTCAAATTTAACTCTTGTGCCTTCTAAACCAGGGCTATTCTATAATTGACAATTAATTTGAACTTGACAACCTGCTATATCTAAATGTGGATTCCATATTCCCAACTAAATTGTATGCTTTCCATGGTCAATGACTATGTTTTGAATTTCATCAGCTATGGAGCACATACTCAAGTGAGTTCTCAATTAATGATACTCATTTTGTTTTTCGCTGAAGTGTTAGAAAACTTTATGTAAACAATCAGAAGGCTGCTAACAACTCAGAAAATGTATGTTAAGCTTTGTCCTAAGGTTTGAGGGGGCACACAAGAAGGCACTTTGGAACAGTAGAAAGACCCTTGCATTCTGGGTTTAAAGATACATGTTTAAATTCTATTTAAGCTACTCACTGGCTATGTGACTTTGTGCAAGTCATTTAAATGACTTAATTTAGCCTTAGTGTCCTCATTTGTAAAATGGGAACAAAAATAGTTATTGAATGGAACATTTGTGCCACATAACTCTCTGAATCGCTTTTTGATCTATAATTCTCTTTTCATCAGGATATAGGGAACTCCCAATGAGAAAATTCTTTACACTGATGTAGATTGTCTTATAGAGAAAAAGCTCTTAAGCATTTTTTGGTTTCATGGTCCTTTTTAGCAATGTGGTAAAGCTTACAAATCTGTTTTCTCAGTATAATGTTTAAAAATGCATAAAATAAAATCCACAAGATTATAAGGGAGATCAATTTTATGAAAATTCAGTTGTCAATTTTTTTTGTTTGTTTTTAAAGTTCATGGACTTCAAGTCTGAACTAGTGTCAGAGAGAGAGGGAAGGAGAAAAAAGAGGGAGGGAAAGAGGGAGAGGAAGAGACAGAAACAGAAACAGAGATAGAGACAGAGAAAGAGAAAGAGAGATAGAGAAAGAGAGGAGAGAAAGAGAAAGAGAAGAGAGAAAGACAGACCGAGGCAGAGAGGAGAGACAGAGAGACAGAGACAGAGAGAGACAACAAGAGATAGAGAAACAACTGAGGGAATTTGAGTCTAATTGCAAGGCCAATCCTCTTTCCTAAAAGCATTGAACCTCTTTCAGATTTTATGATGAATAAATGAAACAACATATGTGATAGAGTTTAATTGCTATAAAGTAATATATAAATGTCAAATAGTATTAATATTTATTATAATTTTGTCTTAACTGGAGGAGGAGAAAAAGGAATTGTACTATTGGTGGTAATAGTGGTAATTGTTGTAGTAATAGTGGTGGTAGTAGTGGTAGTAATAGTAGTAGTAGTAGTAGTAGTGATGAGTACTGGTAGTAGTGGTATATAGTGGGAGTATTAGTAATAGTGGTGGTGGTAATTAGTAGTAGTGGTAGTGGTAGAAGTAGTAGTAGTATTAAATAGTAGTATTTATAGTGAGTAGGAGAAGGAAGAAAAGAAGGAAGAGGAGTGATGATGATGATAATGCTGATACTGGTGATGATAGTGATAGTAGTAGTAGTAATTGCCATGGAATCAGGAAGTGATTCAACTCCTTGCTGTGACACATACTGACAGTATGACCCCAGGAAAATCACCTAAAGTGGTCTAGATTATTCTCTAAAACTATAAGTAAAGTGCAGAGAGGGTACAGACCTGAACTGATAGGAGTCCCTCTTTGCAAGTTCCCATGCAATGAAGTCGCATCTAGTCAACCAGCGTCAAACCTCATAGCATTGAGTCATGTGCTCCCAGGGTTGCTAGAGTAGCTCAACACAGTCTTAGGAATGTATTCCAAGCAATCCCAAATATGATATTTATACAAAAATAAGTAGGGAAACTACTCATGGATAGAGCACTAGCCCTGGAGTCAGGAGAACCTAAATGTAAATACAGATTCAATCACTTAGTAGCTATATGACACTGGACAAATCACTTAACCCTGTTTGCTTCAGTTCCTCATCTGTAAAAAATGAACTGGAAAAGGAAATGGCAAAGCACTCCAGTATTTTTGCTAAGAAAATTCCAAACGGGATAAAAAAAAATAGGACATGACTAAAATGACTCAACAATAACAGCAACAACAATGAGGCACAGTCCCTGTCCTTGGAAATTTATATAAAAATATTCCAGTATTCATTGGTATACACTGCAGTCAATCATACTTATCAATACAAAGAGACATTATAATATAAGCTCAACAAGGTTCATGGTATCCAAATAACCAATGAACTTGGAATAAAATAAAAATTCTGATATAGCTAGTTATATTGGCAAGAAGGATGTGGCTATAATTTCAGATTGTACAAATGGGAAAGAAAAGGTTTATACACTACAAAAAGTATAGTGAAAGGGGGAGATGTGTATATTAACAAACACCAGAGCTAAAGAAGTTCTCTGGAATTTGTGAAGTAACCAGGAAATGGTGATCATTTTAAAATAGTTATTTGTATTTTCCTGTACCAACCTGGCTTAAGTGTTCTTGTGTTCTCCATGTTACATTTAGACTGAAAATATTTGGAATAAGGATGCTTGGGTTTAAGTCTTGCCTCTCCATTAGTAAGCTGGATTAACTCTTCAATTGTTTCATTTGTAACACATCATAGCATTATAGAATTGGAAATTTAAGAGAACTCAACTAAACCAACCACTTCATTTTACAGGTAAGTTAAGTCCTAGAGAGTTTAAGTGACTGATTCAGGGTCAGAGAGGTGGTAAATAACAGGTAAGGTTCAAACTCTGGGTCCTCTGGTTCTAAAAGCCAGCTTTCATTCATGTGTATCATAAGGCTATTTATAAGAGAAAAAAATTATATAATAAATATCAAAGCACTCTGAAAGCAAATTGTTGTATATCCTTTGTTCTCAGAGGACTGATGACATAATTAGGATGATGTCTTGACTTGTGATGAATTGGATTAAGTGAGACAGAAATGTGCAGTCATCAATCTCACTTTCACTTCCAGAGTCAAAAAGTATCTATTCTATACAAGATGAATCTAGGTCTTACCTTATTTTTCTCATTACAATAAGGGTAATACTCTCCAACAGTGATCAGACTCCAGAGGTAGACTTTAGGAGGATCAGACCTGAGAAAATTGTGTCTGTGTTTCCATGTGTACAACCCCACATTATATAAGCTTCTCAAGAGGGAGAACCATTTTACTTTTGTCTATATCTCTAACATCTAGTAGTGTCTGGTCTATTGTAGAAACTGAATTACCATCAATTGGAGAATGGCTGGGTAAATTGTGGTATGTGAATGTTATGGAATATTATTGTTCTGTAAGAAATGACCAGCTGGATGAATACAGAGAGGCTTGGAGAGACCTACATGGACTGATGCTAAGTGAAATGAGCAGAACTAGGAGATCATTATACACTTCGACAACAATATTGTATGAGGATGTATTCTGATGGAAATGGATTTCTTTGACAAAGAGACCTAACTCAGTTTCAATTGATAAATGATGGACAGAAGCAGCTACACCCAAAGAAAGAACACTGGGAAACGAACTATTTGCATTTTTGTTTTTCTTCCCGAGTTATTTTTACCTTCTGAATCCAATTCTCCCTGTGCAACAAGAGAACTGTTCGGTTCTGCAAACATATATTGTATCTAGGATATACTGCAACATATCTAACATATATAGGACTGCTTGCCATCTAGGGGAGAGGGTGGAGGGAGGGAAGGGAAAAATTGGAACAGAAGTGAATGCAAGGGATAATGTTGTAAAAAAATTACCCTGGCATGGATTCTGTCAATATAAAGTTATTATAAAATAAAATAAAATATTAAAAAAAAAAAGAAACTGAATTAATAGTATTTGATTGATTGAAATATGTGACAACTTCCCTTTGGGTATTTTGAGGAAGGCAGGATTGTATTGAAATCTTTAGATCTTTTTGGGTTGGGAAGATCAGACAAGTATTGGGAACCTTGATAAGGAATGGAAAGCAGAGAGAGAAGATAAGAAATCAGCTACCACATTCTCTACAATAATAAAAGGAGCTAATGTGTGTGTGTGTGTGTGTGTGTGTGTGTACACACACACACACACACACACACATATATATATATATATATGTATATGCTTTTACAAACCTTAAAGTGCTGTATACATATATATGTATGTGTATGTATGTATACATAAGTAAACCAGTGTACATATACATATGTAAGTTTGTTTATCTCTCACAACAACCCTATGAAGTAGGTGCTTTCATCACCTTCATTTTACAGATAATGATAGAAGTTAAATGACATTTCTGAAGTATGAAGCAAGATTTGAACTCAGTTCTCCTTGATTTGAATCTAATGCTTTTTCTAAAGACTCTATCTAACTAGCAATGATCTTTGACGTATTATTTTTGTTCACTTGTCTCAATCACATCCAACTTTTCATGAACCCATTTGGGGTTCTCTTGGCCCATTTCCTTCTCCAGCTCATTTTACAGATAAGGAAACTGAGGCAAACAAGGTTAAAGGGCTTGCCCTAGGCCACATAGTTAATGTCTGAGGACATATTTAAACTCAGGATGATGAGTCTTCCTGATTCCGAGCACAGTGCTGCATTCACTGTGCTACCTAACTGCTATACACTTATTATATACTGCTTTTTATTGTTAATAATTCTATAGCAGGGTAGCATTTTGCCTCCCTGTTAGTCTTGCACTACACAGTCACACAGAAAATACATGTTCAGTAACTGTACAAGTATGAGATACAATGTGTCATTATTATTATCAGAGGCTTGGAGTAAGAATAAGCATCATATTTTTTTTTCTCTTAAGGAAGCAAGAATTAAATCATTTTATGGTCAAAGAGTGAGCCAATAGCAGAGGCTCAGCCCAGAAATTTCAGTTCCTACCTTCCTGATGAACTGAATTCCATCTTTGGGATTCTGGGACAGACTTCCCAAACTTGAAGAGTGAAGCTTCCCTGAATTTTTCTTATAGTACCTGCTCCAGAGGTGTCTAAAAAGAAAATCCCTTTCTTCAGGCCCAGGAAATGATGAGGAGGAAAATTAATTCCACTTGAACCCAATGATGATAGGAGCAGTTTGGCACAAACGATTGTGTCTCAACTTTAGATGTTTTATACCTTGAGCAGAACATCGAGTTATTTTTCTCTCTCCAAACACAAAGGAGCGAATACGATTCAGTTCAGCCATATCAAATTCACAATTTCAAAAGGCTGCTTGGAGTTTTGACAGGTGTTAAAGCCAACTGGGGCAGGGGAAGGGAGGCTTCTTTTCCTTTAGAAGGTTTTTTTGCTTAAGGCAAAGGCTGGGAGCCAGGAATGAGGAGCGCTGCTGACTTTCTAAGGTCACTGGTTAGGAATTTGTGTTTGTATATTTCAGCTGGTGGAGGGTAGTGAAAGAAGCTGAGCTGATAAATGTGGAGAAGCCGTAAGTATAGCATTGTATCCCCTTGCTCAAGATCCTGATTGGCTCAAGAATATTCTCTCTAAATAGATTAACTATGTGAGTTTGGTCAAAGTACTCAATTTCTTCATCTGTTAAAATAAGGATTAATAATCTTTACCTTGCCAATCTCATAGGATTGTTGGGCAGATGATGAGGTAACCATTTTTTAAAAAATGTTTTGAATACATATAGTGTGCTATAGGTATAGGGTCTAGATCTCTAATTTCATTGGTTGGTTTGTTTTTTTTCTATAGGAAAACAAAACAAAACAAAAAACAACCTGACCCCCTTACTAATATAGCTCAGGGGCTATCTGCAATTAAGTGTCATAAATAGCTGTCCAAAACTCTGAGGGCAACTAAGTGGCACCATGGATGGAACGGTCCTAGAGTCAAAAGGACCTAAATTCAAATCTAGTCTCCTGCACTTACTAGCTGTATGACCCTGAGAAAGTCACTTTACCCTGTTTGGCTCAGTATTCTCATCTGTAAAATGAACTAAAGAAGAAAAGTGCAAACCACTCCAATATCTTTGCTAAGAAAACCCCCAATAATATCACAAGAAGTTTCATACAACTGAAATAACTGACCAACAACACAAAACACTAAGGGGTTGAGGAACTTTCCTTATTACACAGCCACTGCATCAGAAAGGGGATTCAAACCCAGATCTTCCTGACTCTGAGACCACTATGACATGAAATGTTAGCACTAATTAAGAAGCATGGAGTAAAGGATTCCTGATCATGAAGTTAACAAGATCTGCCTCTGACACAAACTAATCATTTAACCTCATAGTATCTCGAGGTAATCTCTAAAATTATAACTTTAAATGAGAGGAAGTGGTGAAAAAAAGCACAAGCGCTAGACAAAAGTCTTGGATTCAAATTCTATTACATATATATATATATATATATATATATATACATGTACATATATATATGCACAATATTGTCGTATCATATATCTATAGATAGAAAGATAGAGGGTCCATTGTCCTCAAAAAAACCCAGTAGTGTTGTTGTTGTTTTCTTTAGCATTGGACTGGAAGGAATAAGTCAAATTTGAAATATATTTAGTGACAATGTCAGAAAGTTCTCTGTGGTTCATGTTCTTACTACAGATGGCAGCAGAGAATGTCTGACTTTGCTTTGACTCTGTGAAACCATAGGAAAAAAGCTAGGGTGGGATGTGTTATATGAATCTGACTATTTTAAGTCCATTACTTTCTAGGAAGCATTTTTAGTCATCATCCTCATCCTCATCAAAATATCTATTATATACTTGCTATATTCATAGCACCAACTCAGGTAATTTGAGGAAGACAAAGATATAGATATAGTTATAGGCCCTGAACATAGGAAGTTTATGGACTTACACATAGCATAAGAACATATTGATATAATTCATTATTTAAAGCAATATAGGCTACCAATATCATGAGAAGTACAAATCAGAAAATCAAAGATAATGGTAGATTTAGAGCTGAATAATACCTTAGAGATCATTTAATCCAACCTGTCTCATGTTGCAGGTGAGAAAACTAAAACTAAAAAAAATTAATTTACTTGAACAAGGTCCTTTTGAATATTTATCTCTTCCCTTATTACATTGCCCCATCAAAGTCCATTTTTGTCCATTGCATCTCTAGAGCTTAAATGCCTAGCTAATAGTAAGTACTTATTAAATGTTTATTAGATTGCATTGGATTGGTCACGTAGACAATAAATGTCAGAGGCAGAATTTGAACCCAGATCTTCTTATTACAAATTCAGTGCTCATTTTACTGGTCTATGCTAATAAGTGTTGTAAAAGTTCAGATAAAAAAAGATACCCTTTCTTTTCCTGCTAGTAAGGCAGCACAACATAATTAATAAGCATAGTGGTGGACTTGGAGTCAAGAAGACTTAAGTTCAAATATCACCTTTGATACTTATTACCTGTGGAGGGGGGGAAAGAGGAGAGAGAGAGAAATAATAATACCATTATTATCTCCACATATATTTTTTATTGTTATTATAGCTTTTTATTGATAAAACATATGTATGGATAATTTTTCAACACTGACCCTTGCAAACATTTCTGTTCCAATTTTTCCCCTCCTTCCCTCCACCTCCTTCCCTAGATGGCAAGCAGTCCCATACATGTTAAACATGTTAAAGTATACTCCATAGATCTTTATGAGAGTTTTATGCAGTAATGTCTATATAGAACTTTTTAAATTGTAAATCATTACACAAATCATAATAATAAATAAATTTTAGAATTGGAAGAGACTTCAGCAGCCAATTTTTTCTAACTCATACCCCAAAAGGAATTCTAGCTATATTATTTCTGACAATTGATCACCCACACTCTACTTGAGGTTCTCCAATGAAGGACACCCTCAAACCTTTAAAGACAGTCCATTCCACTTTGGGGTTGTTCAAAGTTTCGTGTCTTCCCACCCCCTTCCATAATGTTAAGCTTAAATCTGCATCCTTGAAATTTTTGTCCATTACTCTTTCCCAGTTTTCCCCTCTGGGGATCAAATAAAAAGATTTGCATTGTTCTTCTACCAGAGAGCTCTTCAAATACTTGCCAGTTAATATTGTTTTCAGTATATCTTTCCATGTCAGATACATATGAGGCATAATATAATGACTTGTTGATTGCTTGGTTCATCATGCATAATTTATTCCTGCCCAGTTTAAATACATGGAGGGAAGAAGTTATTCTCCTCCAGAAGAATGTGTTCATCTAAGTGAACTAGTCTATCAGCTGTTTTCAACAGATTCATTTTCTTACAACTGTTTTCAACAGATTCATTTTCTTACGTTTCAGACATGGGAAACTATAAATTATGAGGTCTAGCTGTTGGACTTGTAGATTAAACCTCTTGAGCTCTTCCTTGACTTTTAGAGAGAAAGAGTACCAAGCTGTGCATTGGGTAAATTTAATATATGCAGGCAGAGCTGAATGAAGGGGTTTTTGCACTATTGGGGTCCCTGGAATAGTCACCAGGCACATAAAAATGCTGATTTGAAATGTTTTGTAATTTGCAAGATGGCAGATATATATAATCACTAGCTTTGGGCTGATTGACAGTTCAGCCAGCCAGTGTCAGGGGATGTAGGAATGCTAGAAAAGGCTGCATCTGTATCCCTTTCCTGACTTGTTGCCACTGAAATGAAAAAAGAAAGTTTTTAGTAGCAATGTGAGGATTCAAAATATATCTGGACACAATCCTATCCTTAGATTGCTGCTTGGCGTCCTTGCGAGTAACTGAATAGGAGAGGGAGTTGGGGTTGGCAAGGGCAGGGAACTCACAGCTGGAGCCTTAGCATCCATAAATGGCTCAGTGCCCCCAAATGGCTCTGTGTGGTTATGACCTGTGCACTAAGATGCTAAAGTAGAGAGAAAGTATCATTTGGCCTAAGACACACAAAATAACCCTTTCTTTAATTTTTTTTCTTAAAATTATGAAGGTATAAGCTGCATGATTTGTTCTTACATATTTTTTGTTTGCTAAAGTAGTACAATTACCTACATAAAGCAAGCTTCTTTTCCTTAAAAAAAAAATAAAAAGTTTTTTTTTAGAATTGTAAAATGCAAAAAAATGCATATGATATGTTCCTATAATTTTTCTTTTCTTTTTTTTTTTTTTGCTTATTTTGCTAAAGTAGGACAATTATCTATACAAACTAAGGCTCTTCAGGTCTCCAAATCTTCATCTTCAAACTAAGAGAGTTTGGGACAACATTATGAATCATTAAATTATTTTGTGTGTCATAGACTGTTTTGGTTGTCCAGTGAAACTTATAAACCCCTTTTCAAAATAGTGCTTTTAATAATTGAAGTAAATGCTACATTTCAATTAGAGTTTAGTGGGAGGGAAATGTGTGTGTGTGTGTGTGTGTGTGTGTGTGTGTGTGTTGCAATTTAAGTTCATAGACCACTTGAAATCTGTCCATGGAACTCTTGGGAGTATGTGGACCTCAGATTAAAAACTCCTGGAAAAGTGACATCCCTTGGGCTCTTCGTAGCTCTAATATTCTATGATTCTATCATTTTGTTCTAAAAGAGATTTATGGTCAAATATAGCCATGTTTTCTCATTCTGTTCCTCATACAGTATCCTTGAAGTAAATTTTCTCACTTGTTTTTTAAAACCTGGGGAAACTAACTTTGGGGTTTATATCATGGGATTATAGCCTTCAAAACTATAAAGCGTCTTTTGGATCACAATATCTAGGTGGCGCAATGGTGTACACAATGCTTTGTGTCTGTTTTCTCATTCCACCCTCCCAACAATCCTATGAGGTAGATGCTTTATTATTCATTATTAATTTATTCATTATTGTTACTACCATTTTACAGATGAAGGAATTAAGACTGAGAAGTTAAATGACTTGCCCAGGGTCACACAAGTTAGCAAGTAACTAAGCACATTTTGAATTTGTCTCCCCTTCTCCAAGACTACCTAGTTGCCTAGTCTAATCTTTGCATTTTACAGATGAAAAAACTGAGGCTCAGAGAGATGAAGTCACTTGCCTCCTGCCCCCAACCACAGCCTAAGGCCAAAGAAAACCTATGGCCAGATGCAGAGCTTGCTAAACATTTCTCTGTTCACCAAGCTTTACTTTGAGAGAAAAAAAGAAACAAATAGCAAAAGAACAACCCACACCCTGAAAATGGTTATGGCACAAAGATATGAAATAAAAGGGAAGTATAATTTGGATCCAATAATTAGCCCTGGACTCTGACAATTCAGTATGTAAATTGTGAGCAGTGACTTCACTGACAAAACCCTATACCTTGTAACCTTTCCTTTCTTCTTGACTTTCCCAGAATTCTGGGACAAAAAAATATCACTACTGCAAGCCAGCAGTAAGTGGGGTAGGGGTGGGAAGGGGAGTGAAGGAGGTGGAAGTTTCAAGGAAATTCAACAAAATTATCAGAGTGAGGTCAAGTGGCTGCTTGATAGTTCTTCATTGGCTCCTTCTCTGTGCCTCTATACATCTTTCATCCTTTGTTTAAGGTTGTATTAATAAAGAGGGAGTCTTAGCGCCCATTACACAGCACAGCAGCTTAGCTCCCTCCCTGGAACAGTGACTGGCTGTGAAAATTCTGAGCGATCTCTCTCTGTGTCTCTCTCTCTGTGTCTCTCTGTCTCTGTCTCTTTCTCTGTCTCTCTCTGTCTGTCTGTGTGTGTGTGTGTGTCTGTCTGTCTGTCTATCTCTGTGTCTCCCTCTCTGTCTCTCTGTCTCTCTCTGTCTCTCTCTCTGTCTCTCTCTCTCTCTCTCTGTCTCTCTCTCTCTCTGTCTCTCTCTCTGTCTGCCTCTGTTTATCTGTGTCTCTGTGTCTCTCTTTGTTTCTGTCTTTCTCTCTGTCTCTGTCTCTCTACCTCTGTCTCTGTCTCTGTCTCTCTCTCTCTCTCTCTCTCTCTCTCTCTCTCTCTCTCTCTCTGTCTGTCTCTCTCTCTTTCTCTCTCTCTCTCTGACTTTCTCTGTCTCTCTGTCTCCTAATCTATTTCTCTGTCTCTCTTCACATGGCTGAGAAGCGAGGAGCGAGCGCCTCTTTCCGCTGACCTTCTGGGTCCAGCCAGCCAATCAAGGCCCGCAGCCGCCTCTCCAGTGTTAAACTTCTCGGCGCTTTCGGTTACTCTGAGGTCTGTCCCCATCGATTTTTTCAAAAGTCAGCATGCCAGGAGCTCATGTCAGATGTCAGCCGGCTTCAGAGTCACCGGCGATAAGCTGCTGTCTCAGCACACTGTAGCCGCGCGCCGCGCCCGTGTTGTGCTCTGCCTGATTGTCTAGTGAATTGGGAAAACATTGTGCGGAGTGCAGCAGCTTCACTGGTGGGAAAAAATTGCTGAACAGCACCTGCATAGTAAAGCGAGACCATCTGCCTCCTTCACCAGCCCCTTTCCCCTCCCCCGACTCCCTCCCCCCAATTCGCAGTGGACGATTTTATATTCTATTCTATTTTATTCTATTCTATTCTGAGGATGTTTGCTTAAGAAGACCTAGCAGCCCTTTCCGCGAGTTAGAAAGAAAGGGGGGTGCGGAGGTAGGGAGGGGGCGAGAGGGAAGGATCAAAATGAGAAAGGGAAGAAAAGAGAAGGCCCGGAGGAAGTGATGATGGGGGGGAAGAACAAAACATCCCCGTCTCCCATTTTCTGTCGGTTGCACGGTACCGGAGAAAGTAACATCCCGATAATCACACGATCCATTTCAGTCAAACTTCGAAACATCTGCTGGAGCGAGCCAGCCGGTGTGCTCCCCTCCTAGAGATTTCATAAACCTATCCACTGTAACATTCTGGTTAAACCGGAGACAGCTTGTATCGATTTTTTCATGTTTCACATGCTTATCCATGTGGAGGACAAAGAGACTATCTAACCAAATAGTTTTTGCCTTAATCAGGCAGAGTGAGAAGGGCTTCAAGGTCAGTGATGGTCTAAAACTGCTTCTTTTTGACCTCTATCATTCAGGCTGTTCTGACTTTTCCTTCTGCCTTAACAAGCACCTTCTTCCCTGATGCCAATTACCGAACAGACCACTCACGGCAGCCCCCTGTGCTCGGACCGGACGATAACTCCGAGTCAAGCCCCAATACTAGGTCGCCTGGGCTTTGGCCAGATATGCTGCTGACTTTGAGCAAGCCACATCAGGCTCCGCGAATTCATCCCTCAGTTTTACTGACTGTTATAGTCCTTGCTAAAGAGGTTGTCTTTCTTTTCTGTTCCCTGTTTTTTTTTTTTTTTTTTTTTTTAACAAACAGAACAGATACATATTCCATCTGTGAAAATAAAAAGCAAAAATCGCAGAATCCTTCCTTGGCCACCCACCACCTCCACTGCCGACAAGCTGCAACAATATACAGTGTGGATGGCTCACTACCTGGATAAGACGTACTCATCAATAGAGGCAAAAACAGAAGGCTCTAAACAGGCTAGCTTCATAGGACCTGAGGGGGCTGCTTTGCCGAATATGCCCGATTTATAAACAGAGGGAAGAATTTATTGATGCACATGTAGTCATGGCAGTTCCAGAGATAAGGAGAAAACCTTCTATAAGGCAGTCTTTTTAGAGAGCTAAATCATTCGTTAAGATATTGGGACTTCTTTAAATTAAACACTCAGACCAGGTTCTAGCAGGGTAGGAGACCTATTCTTCATTCCCAGCGATGTTATTCATCTCAAGAGAAGATGGAGATTCAGGTTTCTTTGTACAGTGGTTGTTCTTTATGGGTTTGTATATGCGTGAAGAAAAGAAAAGGGAGTGAGGGAAAACGACAAGAGAGGGGCAGAATAAGATGGGAAAAGAGAAATATGAAGAGATAGAGACAAAAAGAAAGAAGTGGGAGACAGTAGTGGAAAAAAAGAGAGAAGGAGGGCAGGGAGAAGAGGGAGAGATTGAAAAAGAAATCATATTTGTCCAAATGATCACCTAGGGAGAAAATATGTGAATTACCAAATGGCTGGTTATTGTGAGTCCAGTAAGGTGTATAGATCCCTAATCTATCTATCTAACATATCTTTGAGATCATGAAAAGTACTGCACTGTGAATCAATTCAGCTCAACTCAATCTAATCCAAGAAGCATTTGTTGACTGTCCACTATGAGTCAAGTACTATTCTATGAACTGGGGATCTAAGGGTATATAAAAATGAAGACAAAAATGAAATAGTTGCATCTTTCAAGAGAAAATCTATTAGTAAAAAAAATTGTCCACATATAAATAAATATTAGATATTCATATAACATATACATATATGTGGACTGAAATTTTGTTGATATTTCATTCTGTTGTTTTTTAATCATGTCAGACTCTTCACAAATCCATGTGGGGCTTTTTTGGCAAAAATACTGGAGTTGTTTGCTATTTCCTTCTTTAGTTCTTTTTTTTTTTTTTTTTTTTTTTTTAATAGATGAGGAAACTAAAGCAGAGTAAAGGGATTTGCCCAGGGTCACACTGTTAATAAATGTCTGACAACTCAGATCTTTCTAAGTACAGGCTTGGCACTCTATCCACTATGACACTTAGTTGCTTTTTCATTGACATAGGGAATTCCTACCAAGGTTCCTTTACCAATGTAGATCAATATTTGTTCCATACTTTTGTAGTCCTGAAGTTCCCTTAGGCATTAAGAAATTGTGTCTAGCCCAGAATTACATAGCCACTATGTGTTAGTAGCAATACTTGTCTCCCTAATTAGCAGACCAGGTCTCTATCTACCATGCCTTTCTATCTCTTCAGAAAACTGTGAACATATTAAATGCAAAATGCCATCTTGGGGTAAGGTATAGTAAGAAACAAAAGGAAAGAGTGCTGACTCAGGAGGCAGAAAACCTGGATTCAAATACTGTAACTTCTGCTCTCCTTGGGCAAAAGTCATAGCCTCACTGGGCATCATCTTATTCACCTTCAAAGTAAGGAGGTTGAACTGGATCACTTCTTCCAGCTTCAAATTTATGGTCCTACCAAGAAGAGAGATCAGACAGACTTCTGGTAGGAGGTAGCACTTGAGGCGAGCCTTAAAAGAAGCCTCAGCTTCTAAGAGACAAAAGGGAGTAAGGAATGCATTTTAGATATATTGGAACCTTAAGAAAGGCATAGAGACAGAAGAAAGAATGTCATATCTAATAATTATCAGTTTTAAGTATTTAAAAACCACTATGTGCTTATCACTATGCTAGATGCTGAAGTACAAAATCAAATCCTTGGTCACAAGGAATTTTCAATGACTGAATTACTGGATATGAAAAGGTTAATCCATTGTCTCCTCCCAGATAATTTATTTTCATTTGAACTATTCTTCTGAAGATGATTCCTCATGTAAGTAGTATTTCCAGTGCCTAGTGAGAACTTCAGGCACTGAGAAAGACTGGTTGGGGAGATGTTGAAGAACACAGATGTATTTTGGTTTGCCTCAAAGTACATCTGTGGGTAGAGTTAGCCCTGCCTCCAGGATAGCATATATATCATCACAGAAGTTGTCATTTTACACTACCATCCCCACCGTGCCAACTACAATGGCTACAAGGTACAAGTATAACTGTTTCATTGGCTGGTACTATAAATGTAAAACTGGGAGTCAGGAATCTTAGATTCCTTGTCTCTAACTCTTTATGTGACCTTATTCAAAACCCTTTCTTCTTTGAACTAGTTTGATTATTATTTTTTTGATGCTCATGTGTATGTTTGTGGAGGGGGGGGTAACTATATAATAGAATGGACTCTTTTAGTTTTAAGATCATTTATGATTTTATGTAATTCCTTGAAGTTGGGACAGTATCCTCTTTGTTGCTTGGAGTATCTCGATTTTGAAAATTCCTGACATGTTCTTCTGAGAACTTAATCAAGGAATTATGGTCTTGTTATGCAGAAGATGGGAATGCCACTGAAAGTGAGATTATAATGCTTTCATTAGGACTCTCATGAGTAAAATATGCCTTACAAATAAGCAGAATTATACTGTAGGATATATTACCTTGCAGTAGGTAGGATGATACCTTCAGTAACAAAGAGGATGTATTCTAGCCACATGCTTTGTTGTCAGAGACTGATAAAGAAATAATATAAGAGGCATGGGGATGTACTCTGAGATGTCAAAAGGAGGACTAATGATAGAAAAAGATCAATTCAGAATAAAGGTTAAGTGCTTTAGTCTGGGATTCAAGGTCCTTCACACTAAGACCCCTTCTTCTAACCTCATATCTAACTATTTCCTATTCAAATGCTACTGCCACTCTCCCCACATTTCTTTTTTTTTTAATATTTTTTATTATTTACTTAATGATTATTAACATGAACATTTCAGCATACAAAGAACAGGAGGAAACAAAAAAGAGGATTGTTCCACATTTCACCTTTAAAATCCTTCAAGGCTTAGTTTAAATGCCACTTGCTCCATAAAGACTTTGTAGATTCCCTCTCCTACCCCTTTATAGGTCATATATCTTTCTCCCCAGAGCTCCCATAATACTTTCTTTGATTTTCTCTTATGTTACTTATATTCTCCCTTATAGTATAAGTGTTATATAGGTATCTCATTCTCCCTGCCACTATGGGACTTCCTGAGGATAGTGATCAGGCTTTATTCATCTTTGTATGATCCATAGGGTGTAGTATAGAGATTTGTACATAATAGGTGTTCAATTCAACTGTTGAATTGAATTAAGAAAAACACATGTAACTGCCACATTGTCCTTAACATGAAGACAGAAACTCCCAGCCTTATATGTTTATATTACTTAATAACTATTACTTGCCTGAAAAAGACTGTTAGATGACAACTTTGATCCTCTAGACTAGTTCAGTTTCTCTAGTCTTATGTCTAAAATCTCATAATAAGATGAAATTCTTTAAAATGTACCAGGAGTCAATTGTACAAACCTGGCATTTGATCTTCCTGTAAATGCCTGATCTTCAAAACCCTGTGGTTACCTCAAGGGGAAAATCATCTTTTGGGGATGGAAGGCAATGCCAACCTTGTCAGCTCCATCCTTTTCTCCATTCCTCATTCCCTTTTCCTGTCATTCACTAGCCCTCCTCAGAGAGGACAAAGAGATGGGGAAGAGAGAATAAGGAGAAAAGATAGCTAGTTCTCTCTGTATGTAACTCTCTGTCTCAGTCTTTATGTATTCTCTCTATTCTTTCCCTGTCTCTACCTCTGTTTCTCTATCTCTCTTTGTCACCTCTGTGTGTGTCTCTCTGTCTCTCTTTTTCTTTCTATCTCTCTTTCTCTCTGTCTCTCTCTGTGTGAATCTGTCTCTGTCTCTGTCTCTCTCTGTCTCTCTCTCTCTCTCTCTCTCTCTCACACACACACACACACACACACACACACACCTTGCTGTAGTTCACCCTTCATAAACTTTTATCTCCAAGGTCCTCTAGGGTGATCTTAGGACCTGCCTCCTCCATTTCCTCCTCCTTCTTCTTTCAAGGCAAGAGATAAGAAACTATTTCCCAGCTTCATTTGGAAATGGGAGGGCAAGGTTCATTAAGGAAAATTCTCCATTCGTCTTACCATCCAATCAAAAGAAGTAGAGAATATCAGAAACAGAGGTTGTCCCTATCCCTTGAAGATGGGGCAAGGCATCAGAGGTACTTAGCTCAGGAAGGCTGATCTGCATTTCACTTTTGATTACCCGAAGCTGGGATGGATGCAGACCTAGTGGAATTTAGAATCAAGCAATTCTGCACCCGAAGCATCCAATCCACACACAACCAGAGGCTGCATGCCAGTGTGGCTCCCGGCAAACTCCCAGGGCTCTTGAAACAACTCTCATTGTCAAACTTTCTGAGAAAGAGTCATTTATTTTAGAGAGATGGGAAAAGGAAGAATGTTTTGCCTGGGGCATCTCTTTGAAAAGGTCTAACTTTTTAAAATGGTAAATAAGCCACTCCTCTTTTCTGGGGTTTTGCAAAAGACTGGGGTAGCTCAAGCAGGGTCTAACCTTTGGGAGATAACTGGTGTTTGAGGGTATCATTACTTCCCAGAATCTTATCCCTTCCTCTGCTCTGTCACCGCAATGCAGACTGGGAAGCTGACTCTCTGCTGCTGATTACACAGACGCATGCCGTCCTATGAATTGAATTAGGTGGAGAGGAAGGAAAAAAAAAAAATAAAGAACACTTTTGGGTGTTCTGGGGGGAGGGGGGAGTTGCGAATAGGAAGCGCTTCTGCCTTTAGATAAAGGGAAATATTATTTTATAAGCTCTCAGAGCAGCAAAGCTTGTGAAAGGTGAATATGCCATTCAACACGGTTTCTAATCTTCCGTTTGCAGCACTCACATTTTCAAGTCAGTTCATGTAGACTCCAATGTGATCAGGGCAAGAGAGATTATGCCTAACAAGATATGACTGAAAGTCTTAGCTAGGCTATGACATCCATGAAGTTGAGATTCTTTGGCTCACTTCTCTGAGGTCTAAATTTTAGGGTCTAGTTACTTCTTACTTAAATCCCATGAACTTGTGCACCCTGGCATTCATCTTTTATTCTCTTGTTCTCTTGGGATAAAACTCGATGAAGCCAAACAGCTTTACCTTTAGTGGTTTAAGATGAACTACCAGCAGATAATAGTCTCATTTAAAAAAAAGAAAGAAAAAGGAGTGAAAAAAGAATTTCTGCTGTAAAAGGGCAAGTGGAAAATGGTAACATTTGTGAATTAAGATGAAATTCATAGATAAAACACCAAAAGCATGAGTTAATTGTGTATGGGTATTCATTTTAGTCTATTAATTAGCATGTATTTATTTATTAAATACCTACTATGTGCTAGGTACTGGCCACAGTAAAACTCACCAATGAACCACAAGCTGAATGTGTGTTAATATTTATCTTTTTATATATGAAATATTCTTCTTCTTCTTCTTCTTTTTCTTCTCTCTCTCTCTCTCTGTCTCTCTTTCTCTCTTTCTTTCTCTCTCTCTCTCTCTCTCTGTCTCTCTCTCTTTCTTTCTCTCTTTCTCTCTCTCTCTCTCTGCCTCTGTCTGTCTTTTTCTTAGATCATAGTTTTAAAACTGAAAGGGATCTTCCAAACCATGAGTCTAACCATCTCATTTTTTGAGTAGATATTGAAGTATAGATGTTAAAACAGTTATCTAAGGTCAAAAGGATAGTTGGTAGTAATCAAAAGAACGGAAATATGTTTATTCAGTGCTATGTGCTTAGCACGGTGCTAAAAACATATAGTACTAAACATTTGCTTTGGGAAAAAATAGAAAATGATGATAACTCCTGCTTTTAAAATGCTAACATTCAAACTTAGTGAAACAACAAATAAAGAATGTCAGGTTTTATAATAGTCCTAATGGTAAGGGATCAGGATGTATGAAAAGGCCAAGGTATTCTTTGGGTGCATTGGGTCAAATAGCAATGCCTGGGAATTTAAGGGCATAGTGGCAGAGCAGATGGTATCAATGAAGCAAAGGCTAATCCTCCAGCTTCCCCATCCTGTGTGACCCTTTTGCATATCTCCTAAGTTTGCATTGGAAGAAAGACCCAATGTACTGGGAACTCTCATATAAATTATTCATAAAAGTCCTCTTCATACCTTGAGGCTACCAATGTGACACACAAGCTGTCTGTTTGTCGATTATGCCTTGCTCTTGCAACATGGTTAACCCATCTACTTTTCCCTTCACACATTTCTCTGATAACACTTCTCATACAACTTTTCTTTACTAATTCTTTTTGGCAGATGTTGTAACCTGCCCATCATCTGCATTGCCATTTATGTAATGTGCAACTTCAATTCTTCAGAGACCCTAGCACAGTATGATTCTTAGATATAGGACACCATTGAAAAAAGATTGGTGTTTCAGGAAGGAGCCTCTGGGATCATAAAAAATAAAAATAAAACCATTAGCAATTTCTCAAAGATAATCCAACTTACTTTCTCCCATCTGTGCAACATGGGGCCTAACTCATTATCCATTTGCATTGTCCGTGAAAGATTTCGCATCTTCCTTTTTCTATTTCCTATCCCTCTTCTCACTTGATTCTCAGAGTACAGACTGGTGACTTTTACCTCTTTCATCTGTGCAAGTTCCTACTTTATGACACCTAGAACTGTGTTCCTCACAGCATAGGCAATCAATCAGTGTTACTGATGATGTGAGAAAAGAACTACAGACCAGAACATCTAAACTGATTTCCCAGATCACCCAGCAAGCTAGTAGTGGCAGAGCTTAAGAAAGAAAAACTCCTGCTTCTTATTCTCATTTCTCTTCCCCTTACACCCTGCTGCCTCCTACTGTTTTTGGTTATTCATTCCCCATTCAAACCTCTATCCACTGAATATAACTGATCAACTATCTCAGGAATTACAGTTTCTGAAAGTTTTTGTCTTTTAAAATTCCATTTTGCCAGAAACTTGCTTGCCAACTATAGCCTAAGTAAGAGCTACCAGCTGTTTACAGGGCACTGGAGCTTCACAGGGCAACGCAGAAAGGAGTTACCCTGGATATTGTTTCTTAAATGAAGTGGGGGGGGGGGCAGGGTAGGAAGAGAAACTTTAAAGTGATTTAATTGCACAAGGATACCATTGCCTCTAGCACTAGTAATCCTGCTTCTGTCATAAATTTTTCATGCTGTCTCAGGAGAGTGAACACGGGAAACTTTCCCCTCTAAGTGAAAGTCGATGAACCTCACACCAGCCCCAGTTCCCAGTAGCCCTGTACTCAGGAATATTAATTTAATTAAGATCACTACAGTAAATTTTAGCAGGGAGCTCTCTGGGCCCCCCAGGTAATTCTCAAAACTACAGCACCAAGGGTTGATAGAGGAAAGAAGATACTGCACTGTGATAGTTTCTGAATACTTGGTTTGGCAGAGATGACAGCCTAAGAGACAGGAGGCACACTGCAAAGGAAGTGGTTTGTTATGGTGATAAAGCAATAGATGGGATATAAAATATGTAGGAGACGCCAAATGTGGACCCAATGTACACCAAAAAAAAGGAACAAATTTCCCCAAAATAGAGGAAAAAGACTCCATTCCTTCTCTCTTCTTCCATCTGACAGTGAAAAAATTCCCTGTGTTTCAGGTCAGAGATTTTCTAGTACCACACTCAGTCAAAAAGATTTTATTATTAATTGCTATGTGTCTAAGTGTCCAGATGTATGATTGGCAGATGACACAGATTTCAGTGACTTATGAGCACAAATGATATAGGTATTCAAATACAATGGGAAGATTCCAACTCATTTATTTCTTCTCTATGGGTCTTGCCTTTAAACCATCTATCCAATATAAAATCTTAAATTGGAGTTGGGAGGGGGCTATTAAGTCCAACCCCTATATTTTACAGAAGTGGAAACCAAGATATCATAAATTAATATATTTCAAACTAGAAGAGACGTTAGAGAACATCAGGTACAACTCCTTTGTAACATGTGATCTCAATCCTCATATTCACTTATTAGTTAGTTGTATTCCCAGAGGGTAGTTTATCCATCCCCAGAATTCTAAGAGTTCCTCAAAGAGGCAGTAAGATGCCTTTCTCTACAGCAAGAAATTGAAAATTGAATGGATACCCACCACACCGGGAATGGCTGAATAAATGATGGTATATAAGCATGTAATGTAATATTATTGTACTATAAGAAATGATGAGCAAACTGATTTCAGAAAAACCTGGAAAGACTTACATGAACTGATGCTAATGAAGTGTGCCAAGAAAACATTGTACACAATAACAACAAAATTATGTGATGATCAATTGTGATGGACTTAGCTCTTTTCAACAATGAGATGTTTCAAGACAATTCTAATAGACTTGTGATTGGAAGTGCCATCTGCATATAGAGAGAAAACTATAGAGACTGAATGTGCATTTTCACCTTTTGTAGTATTGTTTGCTTTTTTTTTTTCTTTCTCATGTTTATTTTTCCCTTTTGATCAGATTTTTGTTGCACAGCATGATGAATATGGAAATATGTTTAGAAGAATTGTACATGTTTAACCTTTATTGGATTCGCTAGCTGGGAGTGGGGGGAGAGAGGCAGAAAGATTTGAAACGCGAAGTTTTGAAGAGATGAATGTTGAAAACCATCTTTGTATGTATTTGAAAAAATAAAATACTATTTTAATAAAAGAGAAAAAAGATGGTTTTCCCTAATGTGATCATCAGTTTGAATCTCCATTCCAATATTTTCCATCCAATACAGTAATTAGGATCAATTTAGTCAGTTAACCTTAAGTAGCTTTTTGATTTTTTTTTTTACTAAATTGATATTGTAATATAGTAGTTGGTATAAAATGTCCCCCAAAAGTCCATGACACATTCTTCAGCAAGAAGACACAGAGTCCAGAAGAAAATAGGCTCAAGCTTAGAAAGCACATGTGTCATAGCTCTTATGTCCTTTTCTCCCCTTTGTATTTCTTCTTTGGCTTGGTATGATTTCTTCACTCTTTGTACTATTTCAAATCTCTGTCCTGTCTTTCCTTAGCTTCCAATGGAAACATTGCCACCAGCCAATAGTCCACCAGAGAAGTTTGGAAATCCAAAATTTTCCAGATGCTTTAGAGCTCGTGAGGTCTTCCTCCTCCCAAGGTAGAAGTAGAAGGAAGAAAACCCACTGAAGTAAAATCTGAGATACCTCTTTCCACTCAAATTGAGTCCCAGACAGGTTAAAGAACTTGAGAGAGTCACAAAACTGGTAAATGATTGAAGTAGATTTAAACCTAGGTCTTTTGGCCTCGAAATCTGGTGCTTTCTCTCCTATACCATGTTTGTCTTTCTTTTAAGTTTTCTTTAAGCTAATAAAAGACATAGTTCTAGATCAGGGCATCTTAACCTTTAAGATTAATGCATCATAGATACCTTTGATCATTTGTTGAAATCTATGAAACTTTCCCCCAAAATTTTTTAAATGTATAAAATATATAAGATTACAGAGTCAACAATGTATTAAATGCCTCTGATGGCATAAAGAAACCAATTAAATTGAAATACAATTATTAAAAAAAGTTTTTAAATTTACACACACCAGGTTAAGAACCTCTGTTCTACATTCACATGGCAGAAGTAATTGGGCAACAATTGAATACTAATTGATCTGAATTTTAAGTAACTGGTATTATTTTCATATGTGGAAGTGGCATTTAGCTGGGGCATTTAGGAAGAAGTAAAATTGATTATTATTGCTAGAGGATATAAGAATGACTATATAATTCCTTTTGTCTAAGTGGAAAGACAAACTGACCCATATAAATAAATCCTTAATGAAACAATGAAGGTACATCATTTTAAAAAGCAAAACAGCTTTGCAGACCATGTAGGTTCAAAAAATGTCAGAATAGGATGCTTCCTGTACAAAATCCCCTAGATCACTTGGAAATATTGCTTAAGTGAAAAGCATATTGACTAGGTACTAGGAAAAAAAGGGGGAAGAGGAGTATGAGCATGCAAATGCTAATGAGCCACTGTGAATTAAGGTTGTTTTGTAGTTGTTTTTGTTTTGGAATTAGAGATGCTTCTATGGAACAATAGGTTTTTTTCCCCTTCATTCAAGGGGAGAGCTTGTTTGTGGAAGTTAAAACTGTGAGACTTTATGTACAAAAAAAGACTCAAGAAGCTTTTAGGTATTTTCATTGTTTTCAAATTATAAACTCACTTGGCCAGGACAAATCTTATGAATTTTCTTCCTTGTCCACCATTTTTTTTTTTTAAAAGCAGGCTCATCCCCTCAAGAAAAAGGAATCCTTAGAAAAAGGAATATGCACCATCTGCTGGAGGTTAAAGAGAATGGTAGGAAGAAGAACCACTATAAAAAGGCTGTGAAGCTACAAAAAAGATAGCACCACTTCTAAGAACTGAGGAAAGCTATAGAAAGCTGAGCTACAGAGTTTCATAGAGAGGATCAAGTACATTGAAGAGAAAGCCCCAACCATCTGCTATTGAACTTATCCTAAGTATCAGGGGTGTGCTGGAGCCAGCACATGGTCTACCATATTATCCAGAGAGACAATTGTTAAATTTTCAGTGTGAGCATTCACCCCTCAGACATCAGCAAAATTTGTAAATCAGGGCTTGATTTACTATTTTGTCAATTGTCTTAACTCAAGGAAATAATGGTAAAAATGTTGATAGAGCATATTATGCTTAAAAGTATGTCTTTCATGCATTTTTCTTCTCTCCCTCTCTTAATTTTGGAAAGTCAGTTGTCAAACACTTATCATTTATAGTATCTAGTGTACTGTAAATCACTGAAACTACAGAGCTCTTGGGGGAGAGGGGTCATTGATAGATACCATTAATTCCTATGAGTTCAAATAAGCATTCTGTCTATTTCTATTACCTAGCAACTAAATCTATCCAGCCATGTGAATCTGTAAACTTATAAAGGGTAATGGTGATTACTTCTTTTATGGTATCAGATCCTGAAGTTCCAAGATCATCTAGATGAAAACAATGAGAAAATTGATAATCAAAAAACACATGCCAAACACAATGCTAAGGGCTGGGGATTCAAAGAAGGTAGAAGCAATCCCTGCCTTCAAGGAGCACTAATTCAAATGGGGAGGGGTAAACAACCTATAAATATAATAAAGTATATACAAGTTACAAAGAGAATAGATGGAAGTTAATCTTTGAAGGCAAGACTTTAGTAACTGGAAGTTCATTGGAAAGGAGAGGGGTGAGGAGAAAAGCTCTCCAACAGAAGCATTTTAACCATTACTATGGTCTGAGAGGCTCCTCTGACCAGGCTTATAACAGGACAAGGAAATGACCTGGAAATTCTGGAGCCAAAGAACTGTGTCAGTAAGCAAGAGGTGAATAATTGTAGAAAAACTTCTGCTGGAGTGGATGGAAACCAAGGGAGATATGAATAGGAGGTGATGATATTGGCAGTTTCAACTACCTTCCCCCAGATCACTCAATTCAGGAGGCAGTGGAATGAAGCACCTATGAAGTGAGTCCAATACAGAAAAGAGCTGATAGGATTCAAGCTTCTATCTCCACCTGACTCCAGAGGTCAGTTTCATTAGACAGGAAGCAACTTTCATAAGACTTTCCTCAAAGTCTTCCAAGGTACTTTGGAGTAGAAGGAATCTTCTGATATAAAGATGATACATTTTGATTATTTCAGTTATTCAATTAGAGCTGAAAAGAACCTTAGAATTCTACCTAATCCAACTTTTTCATTTTATAGATGAGAAAACTGAGGTCCAAGGAGAAAATATGACTGGTTGTATATAGAAATATTGTAGCCAAGAGTCAGGTCCAATTCTCTGACTCTGTATTGAACATATTTTCCACTGTACCTTATTTCTTCTCTTTTATTCTTTTAGGGACTTTTTCCTCATATAAACACTTTGGGATATTCTATTGGTAGTCTGACCCACTGGAAAGGTAGTCCATTTATCACTCAGTTTTTCTGCTCATATACTCCTGATAGTTGTTAAGCATCAAAAAGACCAGGCCATAGGAAATGGACTTAAAAGCTCATTTTAAGAGCTACTTAAGAGGTAAGGATTCAAAGCTGGATCAAAAGACCAAGGGAGGCTCTAGAACTGAAGAGACAGCCAGTAGTCTATTATGGTTTAAGTAAAACCTGCCAAGTAGCAGAGGGATGGCCTGAATGATCTGACTGAGGGAGCCATAAAAATTTGCCATTTAGTTTTAGCCATGGGTGTAGCAAATAGTGTTGGAAATAATGGAAAATTCTGACCTTAAAAAAAATTGATGTTAGGAGGGCAGGGAATGAAGAAATTGAGTTTGAAATAACAGAAAATTGTTAATATAAGAAGAGAAATTGTTAATACTAAATGTAATATCATTTGGTCCTCTCTTAATGATCCTAGTAATGTCAGAATTTCAGTAATGTACTTTCCTTCTTACTTTAAACTATTTACTCTAGATTAGGTTGAGCTAAACCACACCCTAAGTGTCCCCACCATGAGATTTTATCTTGTAAAGGAACCTAACTGGAATCTCAGCTCTAGATGTCATTTCCCCTTCCAGTGGTATTCATAGCACAAAGGGCAAAACTATCAGAATGCAGTGGTTTTCCTTGTGCAGATTATCATGGGCCACTGGCATCTCATGACCAGACCTTGCTATCTTACCTATCTCCTCCCCCTCTACTCCTAAAACTATAAAAACTTTTTTGTGGGTCTCTTTGGTTTGGAAATTCACTGGTCATCCCCCAAGGTGGCAGGTCTGCTAACCTGTTATCTCAGATAAGATGCTTTATTTCTTAATTTATGACTTTGATTTATTTCAGTACTTGACAGAAGTCTTTCACATAGTATATATTTTTCCACTTCTGGTAAGGATTATAGAAAGATCTTCACTATGGGATGATGTAATGAAAAGAGTGAAAGGCTAGGGTTCTAGCTATGTGACCTTGGACCACTTGGTTAATTTCACTGGGTCTCAGTTTTCTCATCCATGAAATGGTTTTAGGAGAAAGGGCATTGAGAATTGGATTCAGTGATCTCTCAAGTCCCTTCTAGCTCTCATATTCTATGATTCAGTAGTTCCTATAATTCTTTTCCTTTAGCCACAGCATAGAAGAGAGAAAAAATGGAGCCTCGGGGATTTTAGAGTCCTAACTCCACTTCTTTCCATTCCCAGCATTGCCCCATGCCCTGACTATGGCCCTTCCTTGCTCCCGGGTGTGCCAGGACATAGAGAAATTATGTTCTCCTGCCCTGAGCTGCAGTTACATTTGGAAAGGAGAGACAAGGAAGAGCGAGAGCAGGAAAATTTAATAACATCTATTTTTTGATTTCATAAAATATTCCTTGAACAAGATTTGTATTTTATTCATGAGATTTAAAAATTGAGTTGAACAACTAAGCCGTGGGAAGCTGCGTGATGGCTAGAAGGCTCCTAAAAATTCAGCGAAAGCAGGTAGAAAATAGCCTATTGTGTTCAGAATAAAGCAAGCTTGTCTGGAGCATGATTTTTTTTTTTTGGCCTATTCCTCAATCTGCCCTTTGCTAAATGGCACAGCTCAGTGAGATGGCATTACTGCAGGCAACAGGCAGCCCTTAACTACAGTATCTGGTCCTCTGAGTCCTCTTGGGCTTATTTGCAAAGGGTAAAATAGGGTAAATGTGATATTTAGGCTCCGGTTCCCATTAAAACCAAACAAATGAGCAGACCTGAATGTCTCCCTGTAACTACTGCACATCGCATTTAGGGCTCCTTGCAGTCAGCTAACGGAAGATCCCAAGAGATGCAGCAAAACTCAGCTATTAACCTGGCTCTGAGCTTGCTGAGGAACAGCAACCATTTCTGGCAGGGATGTTGATTCTTCTTCATGTGACTCTCAGGGTAGGAGTGTCTGGGGAAACCAGCTACTACTGCAGTCAGGAATCATAGGCCCATTTCATGGGCTGGTTCATTTTATTTGTCTCCAAGGCTATTCTGATCTTTGAAAGACAGATAGAGACAGACACGCAGACAGAGAAAGACAGAGAGGTAGAGAGAAAGACAGTAAGAGAGAGATAGAGACAGAGAGAGGCAGAAAGGCAGAAAGAAAAAAGAGAGAGGGAAGAAGGGAAAAAAGAAGGGAGGGAGAAGAAGAGGTAGAAGATTTAGTAATTGGGAAATGTAGTTCAAGTTAGGAATCAAAAGAAAGTAAAGAAAACCTCCCAATCTCATCCTCACAACACAGAGACACTTCCATTTAAAGGACTGGGGTTAAGGAGAAAAAGAGAAAGTGATTAAGAATGGGCCTGGGTGTGGTCTAACTGACAAATTGTGAAGAAAGCAAAGTTTTCTCTAGCCCAAGACTATGTGATCTATTAGAAAAAACATAGGTTGGAGATCAGAAATTTTGGATTGTAATTCTGTCTCTACCCCTCACTATCTCTATTACTGAAGGCTAGTCATATTGCTTTCAGGACCTCAGTTTCCTCGACTGTAAAATGGGGATAATAATAATTGTACTGCTTGTTTAACAAAGTTTTATATGGAAAATTATCTGTATAATCCTTATACCAAAATATGACTTGTATTTTCTTGTTGGTGAAGATGAATGCCCTGACCTTCAAAGTGAGAACAGTTTTTAAGTATATTTGAAGGCTCCTGGCTTCCAGCTTCAAGAAGAAAGAGATAAGAATGCCAACTCCATTTCAAGTTGCTTAAGGTTTTGAGAAGATATGGAAGGAGCCTTCCATATCTCCTTCGTGTTCCTGTTCCCAGCTTGTTACAATAACTAGAGACTTCAGGTACTTTCCCCTTGGATGAAATCTAGGATTCTTTTTTCTCTTTCTTTGTGCCTCTTTCTTAATTTCTGTCTTTCTGTCTCTGTTTCTCTGTCTGTCTGTCTTCCGCCTTTCTCTTTCTCTATTGGTTTCAGTCTCTTGTTTGAGCTGTATTACCTACTTCTAAATGAGAGAGCTCCTTTACTCTGTGTCTTATAAAATATAATCTCTTTCTATGATTTGTTCTATACCAATTTGGGTAATTGGGTTTTCTTTGCTATTTGCTCTATAAATTTAGAGTTCTCCTTTCCCCAATAATGAAAAAGCAATCAGAAATTAGATTGAATCTCATCATATCTCCTAGATTAGTCAACTGAATGAATCAAATACATATAATTCTAGCCTAGTGCTCTTCTCTCTGAAAAAAAAACAGAGTAGTCTCAACCCCACAATTTCTTGCTTCTCCTTCTGTTATGAAATTCTCCCCTACAGACAAATAGGGGTAGAAGAGGCTGGCTTTATTTATGTTGAGAGTATAATAGATGGCACATGTAGATTGGAGTGACAGGCTTTAAGTCAAGAAGATTCCTTTTCCTGAGTTCAAATCCAGCCTCAAACACAATCTTTGTGACCCTGGACATGTCGCATAACCCTGTTTACCTTATTTTCCTCATCTATAAAAATGGGCTACAGAAGGAAATAGCAAACTACTCCAGTATCTTTGTCAAAGAAAATCCCCAAAGGAGTCACAGAATCAGACATGACTGCAAATGAAACAACAGTAATGAAAGCCTCTCTAGTAGAAGGATAAGAGTAGAAAAGTCTAGAGATATCTAATCTTTGAGCGACATGTCTATAGCTCTCTAGCTTTTCTCCTTATGCCCATAAACTGTAAATCAGTATACTCAGAGTATTTTAAAAGTCTTAGTACAGTTTTAAACTATTTAAATTTAAGCTTGTATCAGATATTTTGAGCTGTTAATTATCATTCAATCTTAAATCTTAAAGTACACTGAGGAAGCAGCTAGGTGGAGTAGTAGATAGAACACTGATGTCAGGAGGACATGAGTTCAAATCTAGTCATAGCAGTATAACTCTGGAAAAGTAACTTAACCCTGATTGCTTCTTTTTACTCTCCAGCCTCCACCCAAAAAATGTGCTTTTGGGAAATTTTGTAATTGAGTTAATATGATTTTTTCCCCTATCATCTGTATTATTATTATTTCATTTAGCCAAAAATGTAAATGACATTTTTAACATGCCTATAATTTTATTATTATATGAAACTCCTAGAAAAAAAAATCCCTCCACTAAAGCAGAGTAGCACTGCTCCAAAATTATAGTCTCAGAGAGTTGCCAGGAGCATTGCTAGATGGTCATATGCTCAACTTCATATAGCAAGTATTGTCTGAAGGTAAGACCTGAATTCATCAGTTTTCTACTTATGTATTACTCTTAGCAGCCTCTTTAAGTAAATGATGTATTCCAGCTGTGACCTATCTTAAAAGTATTTTCATTTAAATAAGGATCTAAGAATTCAATGAGGGCAGAGATAGGAAGGTGCCAAGAAGGTCAGGTTGTCTCTACCACTTTGATCACTATCTTTCTTCAGACTCTGATCTTAGTGTTATGCCACAGTAATTCTCCTGACTCAGTCTCCCTAATTATCCTGACCAAGTCCCGACTCAGTTTCTCTGCTTCAGTCAAAGTTCAATCCTGCAAAACCTCCCCTCCCTCTTTATCAGAATATTTGATAAAGATAAAATATGTTTTAGAATATCAGAATGCCTCTCCCCATCCCATGCTATCAGAATATCAGATATCATCTTATCAAGATACCTCTCTTCCCATGTCCAGGGTGCTTCCCCCTGATTATGTCATCCCATATCTGATGGCTCACCCGACCCTGGCAGAGTCCCATACCTGCTCAGCACCCAGACTCTGTCCCTGCCTCAGTCTACCCACTTTGTCCGAGCCACGTGTATATATGTCTTTGAGAACTCACATTGTAGGCTGGATTCTTAGAGATGATAGGCTCATTCAACCCTGGGACCAAACCATGGATCTATTTGATCCCAGTATATCTCTCCATTTAATATTATTAAATACTCTCTAATCTCTATCTTGCTCAGTTTCTCCAGCATTACATTTGGAATAGTAATACTTCCATTCCATTATCTAAAGCCATAGTCCTGGAAAGGAAATCCAACAGAGGTAGATATAGCCTAACAACTTTTGTAGATTCTATAAAGATAAGATGTAGAAGAAAATGGCAAACCACTCCATATTTTTGCCAAAGAAAACTCTAAAAGGGGTTAACACAACTAAAAATGGCATGATAGTAATCCAAGTCTCCCCTGGGGCAGCGTAAGGGTAGAAGAACCAGATCTGTTGAAGACCCCGAAAAAAAAGTTCCTATCAAAAAACTCTTTGGTGTTCACTATCAAATCTGTCAATCAACAAACACTTATTAAGTTTCTACTATGTTCTAGGCACTGTTGTAAGTACTGGTTTAATATCAGAAGTTGATGTAAATTTTTTTCATTGGAAATGACATGAAAGAGGCATTATCAACTGTATTATTGCTGTATCCAAAGGACCATAGGATCATCCCATCTGATCTATAGCTGATACCTTCCATGTGTGTTATCTATCCCAAATTGGCCACCCCTATTAGAACATTAGTTTCTTGAAGGCAGAGATGGTCATTCTATTTGTATCCTCAGCACTTAGTACAGTGCTTTGCACATAATAAGCACTTAATAATGCTTTACTCATTCATTCATTCAACTTAAAGGTCCAAATTTCAAAAATATCATTTTAGGCTTAGGTTTAGTATAATACAACCTTTGTATACATCATTATTCACAACAAACACTGAAAAAATACATATAATGTGAAATGTGTTGTGTTAGGCTCTTGTATCAAGCAAAGATATATAAAATATGGTTCCCTTTCCCAAGAAATTTATAACCTAGTTGAGGAGATGGGATAGAAACACACGAAAATTTAACTAACAATGCAAGGCAGCATTTTTTTTTTTTTTTTAGTATAGCAAATATTCATTAAATGGCTACTATGTGCTTGAGGCACTATTCTGGGAGAGGGAGGAAATACAAAAGCAAACAAAAAGAAATAGTCCCTGTCCTCAAGAACTTAATGGGATAAAATATGAGTGTACTACATAAATATCAGATGATTTGATGAGGAAAAGAACACTAGAAAATGGGGACATCAAGGAAGGTTTCACAAATGAGGTGCCCCCCCTCCTATCTAAACCCTGAAGAAAGATGCTGATTTTGAGAAATAGATAAGAGGATGGAATATATTCTGGACATGGGAAAAGCCCTGTAAAAATGCACAGAAATCCAGGAAATTATCTATGATCAAATAATACTGCCAGACTAGATCATAAAGTATTCAGAAGAGAATAATATGAAATAAAAATGGGAAAGAGTTTGGTGTCCAATTGTGAAAGTCTTTGAATAAAATGTTGAGAGATTTATGTATTATCCTATGCAGTACAGTACTACTAAAGGTTTTTGAGCACAAGAATGACATAGTTATTTTTGTATCTTCAGAAGAATGTTTTGGCAACAAAGTATAGAGTATGAACTGGAGAAGAGGGAGATCAGTCAACAAGTTATTACAATTCCTCAGATAAACATTAGGTCATATGAAAACAAAGAAGGGGACAAATGTGATAGCTGTTATGGAAAGGCAATCAACAAAAATCTATCCATTCATTGGATATAGGGGGTAGAGAGGGTAAAGAAAGAGTCAACAATAGTTCCAGTACTTCTTGGTATTCAGAAATATAGTGATACCCTCAGTAGAAATAAAGAAATCTGGAGAAACAGTTTTAGGGAAAAAGAAAACAAGTTCCCATTTCAGATATATTTGGCTGACAATAGGCAGATATCCAATAGGCAGTTAGGAATGTAAGATTGAAGTTTTGGAGAAAGATTGAAGTTGGAGATATTTGTGTTTATAGCTATATCTACACATATCTATCCTTCTAGATATCTATATCTAGATATAGATGGATATGGAAATAGACAAAGAGATAGAGTTGGACATATATAGATACCAATACTGATATCTTCAACTCTAATTTCTCTCCAAAACTGAAGCCTTGTATTCCCAACTGATTTTTGCAACCCAGATGTCTCAAACATTTTGAAAATCATACCTCACATTTTTTTTCCTTCTTAAAACTATTCTTCTAAATTTATTTCTGCTAGGGACAAGACCATACTCTTCCACTTCAGTGTATATATGACCTTGGACACAGTCATTTAAATTCTTTGGGTCTCAGATGCTTTATCTGTAATGTGAAGGGGTTGAATCAAATAATATTCTGAGATCCTTTCCACTTCCAAATTAAAAGAAATAACCACAAAAATGCATAGTTTTGTGTCCAAAGTTATGATCTGAAAAAAGAAAAAAGATATCTAGGTCACTTTTTAAAAACTTCTCTAAGAAGCTACCTTCTGCTTGGTTTAACTGTATCTCCTATCTGTTTAGTTACTAAATGGAACTGCTTCTGATCTATCAGTGAACAGAGCCAAACTGAGTAGGCTAGAGACAGAAGAGTCAGGAATCAAACAGTTTAATTTCAAAGAAGTTTGTTTTTTGCGAGCAAGAACCCTACCCCTAATGGGCAGAACCACTTTATTATGGGGAGATCTCAATACTTTGTACCAATGGCTGCACAGTGAACTGTATTCCTGACAATGAGGGGTAATAGCAACAATGTAACAATCTTTAATTCATAGCAGGCTTCATGACCAGAAACAGTTCTTAGATTTTGCTATGACTGAGATCATTCAAAGTATGAATACAAAGAATTGTCAAAACATATGTGTGGACAATATTTCAACATTGATCCTTACAAAACCTTATGTTCCTAATTTTTCCCCCTTCCTCCCACCTCCTCCCCAGATGGCAAGTAATTCAATATATGTTAAACATGTTTAAAATATATGTTAAATCCAATATATGTATACATATTTATACAGTTATTTTGCTTCACAAGAAAAATTAGATCAAAAAGGAAAAAAAATGATAAAATAAAATACAAGCAAAAACAACAGAAAGAGTGAAAATGCTATATTGTGATCCACCCTCAGTTCCCACAGACCTCTCTCTGGGTGTAGATGATTCTCTTCATCACAAGATCATAGAACTGGTTTGAATCATCTCAATGTTGAAGACAGCCACATCCATCAGAATTGATCATCATATAATCTTCTCGTTGTCATGTATAATGATCTCCTGGATCTGCTCATTTCACTCAGCATCGGTTCGTGTAAGTCTCTCCAGGCCTCTCAGAAATCATCCTATTGGTCATTTCTTATAGAACAATAATATTCCATAACATTCATTTAAAATAACTTAGCCATTCTCCAATTAATGGACATCCACTCAGTTTCCAGTTTCTGGCCACTACAAAAATGGCTGCCACAAACATTTTTGCTCATGTGGGTCCCTTTCCCTCCACAAAGGATTGTTCTTATGCCAAGCTCAGGAAACAGCCTTAACTTTGGAAAACACAATGTCTCCTAGTATCTTGACATTTCCCCTTTTTGTCCAACGGGAGGGGATCTGAAAGAACCCTTATCCTTCTGGTCTATAAAAGAGAGGCAGGTATAAGCCAAGATGCCACAAGAGGCCATTTGGGCTAGGATGAAATGTTGCCCAGAGTATTAGTTCATTGAAGGAACCTATTGGGGAAGTTTGTCCTAGATATCATCGCACAACTCCCAAAAGGACAAAGAGAGTAATAAGTCTTGTCTAGCTATTGGTTGCCTGCAAGCAGAAAAGTGAGAAGGGTCCAAAATGTAAAAGAAAAACACTAAGATGCTTAAAATCAGGGCTTTGGTGGTTGGGCACATAAGGAAAGGAAGGAAGGCAGTATATTTAGGCCTTCTCTGTGATCATGGGACAAGTGTCTCATCTGTGTCTTATTGCTTCTGGCACCATATTAGACCAAACTTGAAATTCCTGGAGAGTTTTGATGTCTACTCAGGAGCAGTAACTTTCTTCAGATGATCCAGAGTACCCACCCACAATGTTGGTAACTGTGGAAGAAGCCAGAAGGACCTGATAGGGGCCTTTAGAAGATAGATGGTTTGACAGGATATGACTCATAGCTTGAATCAAACAGAGTTAAGAGTGTTTTTCCTCTCCTGTTATGATATATGACATTGTTATAACTATATCATTTTCCCTTTTACAGCAAATTTCTTTAATCAAGAAGTTTTGCAAGTACAATACTAAATTTATTAAATAACAGATTGATAGTGGAACATTTCTGAGTTACTATAATCAGATACAAGTATGAACATCTTACGATTTTAACCTGTATTTGTGGTTAAATTATAATATTAGGATGGATATCCTCCTAAGGAGGAAATGATTAGATAAAGTAATAAAATAAAAGTATAATGTAAAAGTTTTCTAATTAAGTGGAATAGAAATATTTGAGAAAGTAACCAAAAGCAAATCCATAAGAAAACTCCTTGTATCAATCTTTGGGCTTGAGTTTCTGTTCAGCATAATGACCAGAATAAGGACCTACAGGTCCTTAGTTAAGAGTCTCTAAACAGTGCATAGAGATGAAACAGTTTGCCAGTTTGCCAGACACACAGGGCTACGTTAAAATAAAGCAATAAAATTTTTCTCACAATTCCCATAATTGCATAATTACATTAAATCAAGTAGAGATCAAACTATTTAGAGGGCTCTCAATGGACTAATTTTGAGAGGGGAGATTCACATGTCACCAAGGTAACCAAGAAAACTTAAACACAGATCTCTTTAAACAAAAGACCAAAGCAATCCAATAGTTATCACCAATATTAATTAACATCAAGTATCCTTGTATCCTAGTAACCCATTCTCAATATCTATTTAATCAGAACATTTTGAGTCCCAGATGTTTCATGTAGTTATCTGATCCCTAGATTTCTTTTCTTGGACAATCAGCTTTATTCTCAGGACAGCTCTAAAAAGGGACTCTGTTTTTCTGGTTCTAAATCTAGAGGTTTCTAGATAATTCTGACTTAATATAATTTAGTATAATCTTGTATTAGCTCAAAGAAAACAGTTAAATCCTGTTGCTTTCTCAAATATTTCTATTCCATTTATTTAGAAAACTTTTACATTACAGTTTTATCTTATTACTTTGTCTAATCATTTCCTCCTTGGGAGGATATCATCCTATTATAATTTCACCACAAATACAGATTAAAATTGTAAGATGTTCATACTTGTATCCTATTATAGTAACTCAGAAATGTTCCATTATCAATCTATTATTTAATATATTTATTATTGTACTTACAAAATTTCTTGATTAGAAAAATTTGCTGTGAAAGGGAAAAGGATATAATTATAATAATGTTGTATATCATAATAGGAGGAAAAAACATCCTTAGCTCTAATTGATTTCAGCTATGAGTTGTATCTGACAGCCAATCATAGTTATGGGGTATCTATCAAAAGTAAGGCTCCAGATTACTCAGGTGGGATTTTTTTTTCAGGGAAAACATGGTACATTTGGGAAATAGAACCAGGAAGATACTACCCAGGTCGTGCCTAAGTCATCCCACAAACTTTTAGGTTCAGACATACATACTTTTAGCAGTTCCCAAACTGCAGCACAGAACATTTGCTAATATTGACTTCATGATCCCTGCAGCCAAAGCTCAGAACAATAATAAATTACAGCCAAGAATTTTTACCTTAAGTTGCAAAATTTCACTCATCACAACTTAGGACTTGAATATCTTTCATTTCCCTAACAGTTAACATTTCATTTATCCTTTATCCATGAACTAAAACTACCCATATTCTGGAGCTTCAGACATATAGCAAATACCTGAAAGTTGACACATCATTAATATATTGAAGCTACATCTTTTAAACTATCCTATACACTTTCATACTAGCCAAGTATTTAAAATTTAAAAATTGTTATATATTATTGTCATCTGTTTTATAATAGAATATACCTCATTAAATATTGAAGTTTTCAAATATGTTTATTTTATCACATTTTTAAAAACCTAAATTCATGTGTAATAGCATCTAGATTAAAAAGTTGTTTTGTTTAATAACATTTTTATTACAATAGTCTTTAAATTTCACAATAGAAGAAAATTTGGACACATAATAATAACACAAAATATCATGTATTTAAAATATGAATAGAACTTCAGATGACATCAATTGCATTTCCATATTATCACATATAAAAATCATTGATCTTATTACTTTGGGCATTTTAAAATCACTTTAGAGTTATCAGGTATGAAACAATTACATTCATTTAGGGAGAAATTAAAAAACAAAACAAAACAGTGCTTGACATATGCCAGTTACTGTGCTAAACACTTTTGCAATCATTATATCATTTTGATTTCCCAATAACCCTGGTGGGTGCCATTATTATTTTTCTCTTTACAGATCAGGAAACTAGGAATAATAGAGATAACTTGCCTAAAAATTACATCACTAATAAATTTCTGCAAACTGAACAGAGAAGAGTTGTTGTGCCACAGTTTCCTTTTGTTGTTCTGCCTCAGTTTCCCTGAATTGTTCTGCCTCAGTTCCTTGAATTGTTCTGCCTCAATCCCCCTGGTTGCAACCCCCCTTCCTGAACATTAGGACTGAGATAATTAGGGCTGGGAACCCTGAGCATTAGCATTCCTTAGGCAGATAAATTCTTTAGAGATATGCTTACATCTCTCTTGTTCCAGACTCTCTGTCTCTAGAGACTACCCCCTTTACTTCCAATGAATCAGAATTTATGGTCCCTATCTCCCACCTGTCAGAACTGAATTAATGGTCCCTTCCTGGAAATTCCCCTTCTCACCAGTGTTCAGGTTCCACTTTGCCTTTGTCTCCCCTGATCACTTGGAGCCATATACAAATCATTGGAATCTCACATTCGCTGCTGAATTCTTTGAGACAAAAGTCCAATTCTGTCCTGGGGAGATAAATGGATTCTGATCTGTCCCCCAGAAAAATCTCTCCTTCTCAGAAACTCAAATAAAATATTAAAAGCTCTCTAATCTCTATCTTGCCTCAGTTTCTCCAGGATTACAGGGTTGGTTCACCAAGGGCAAAGACTGACTGCCTCCCTTTCCTGGCCATGCCACCCCGAGTATTGCTATTCTAGACATTGCCAGGGACATTTATTATTTGCAGCTGGGTAGGACCTGCTGAGGGCTTGGCCTGCTCTGGAGACACTGATTGGGTTTAGTTGGGGAGTGGGGGTGGCAAAGAACACTGACTGCAGAACAGGAATCTCAGGAGCTGGGGTGGCTGATGCCATGACCTTTCCATTGGTGGTAACTCCTAGTAAGAGGGAAAAGTGGATACTGACTGTAGACCTGGTCCCTGACAGTTGCATCTTTGGGGCCAGGCACATCTGAGGCTGGAGCCATTGAATTTGCTAGGGCATGATATAGTGCATCTGGGTGAGTCCCCAAACTTGCCTAGAGGGGACCAGTGGGGGGACCATAGAACTGCTGCTGATGCTATCCCCACCATCAACATCAGGTAGGCCTTGAGATGCATGATTGGAGGGGCAGAATGTATTTCAAGTTTCCCTATATTTCTTCCAGCACTTTTTTCAACATCTGTATTTGGGGATCTGATTTGGATTGAGGAGGATTAACAGAAAAATGTTCTCTTGACCTGGAGGTATCACAAGGATATGTGTTTTAAACAAAACAATCTTTTCTTTTTTCATGGTCAGAAATGTCAAAGAAGGGTTAACAAGAGGATGCTACAAGATGCAAGCAGTCTAACTTATTGTTGTTGTTGTTTTTAATTTCTTATCTCTGGTATTACTTATAAATTAGCTGCCTTCTTTTAATGCCGTAGAATAATGAGGCTATTAATTTTGTTTTATTTTCAAAACTTTTTAAAAATTTAACCCTTATTTTTCCTTCAGACAAATTCTGTAGTGGTACCCCAAAACTTACTAAGATTTTTCAGAAGGGAATGAGTTCTTGGAATTATCCCAAGTTCTCTTCTGCAATCTTAAAATAATTAATCTTCCAAATTCCTAATCTGCTAAACTCTTTTTAGTAAATCTACAAAATTTAATTATCTGACATTCTTTCTGTAATTACAATATTAGTCAAAACTGAAATGACAAAGGAGACAATAGGAAAATATATACCAAAGATAGCTATCAAAAGATTATAAAGATCTAAGAATATTGAATATCTATCTAGGAGTCGGATGTAAAAAAACTGAAAAAATAGGAATTTAAATTATAAAGGGTTATAAAGGATAAACAGAGTATTTTTTTATTTGATCTCAGAGGCAATAGGAAGTCATTTGAGTTTTTTGACTGGGTTGCAAGCCTGAGGGATTGGAAAGATTTTGTTGCCTTCTACAGTAATAGGTAAGGCAGAAAGGATAAGGATTTAGAGAGAAAAGTAATGACATATTGAATGTAAGAGATCTAGTAGATATTCAGTTTCAGATGTTTGAAAGACAATTCGAGATATATAATTGAAGATCAGCAGAGAGTTTGAGGGAAGAGAGGTAGATTTGAGAATCATTAGCATTGAGTTGTTTTTAAATCCTTAGGATCAGGGACAGCTAGATAGCACAGTGGATAGAGCACCAACCCTGAAGTCAGGAGGACCTAAGTTCAAATCTGGTCTCAGACACTTAACACTTCCTAGCTGTGTGATTCTGGGCAAGTCACTTAACCCCAATTGCCTCAGCAAAAAAAACCAAAACCTTAGGAAAAGATGAAATTATCAAGTAGAATAGTATAGAGGAAGAAGACAAGTTAACCTAGAATAGACCCCCAAGAAACACTACAATTAGAAAGCATGATGTGGAAGCTATATTTTACAAAGGAGGCAAAGAAAGAGAGGTAAATTAGATGAAAGAAAAGACTGAATAAGAGAATATGATCAACAATGTCAAAGGCTAAAGAAAGACAAAGAAGAATGAGAATAGAGTTAAAAAAAATGGCTTCGTCAACTAAGAAACTTTGGAAAGAGTAATTTTGATGGAAGAATAAAGATGAAAAGTGGATGGTAAGAAGGTAAGGAGAAAGTGGAGGTACCTATAATAGATGTCCTTTTCAAGGCATTTAGTTATGATGAGGCTCGGCACCGGACAGGGAGTTGTGGGAACCCTCTTCTAGTAGGCGCAGGTCCTTTGTAAATGAATTTATGAACCCGAAAAGTTAAACTGGCAAAAGAAGTTTATTATTAGAACTGAGAGGTCAGCTTTTGCAGACTGACTTCTTTAGTGGCAGATTCCAACAGAGAAATAAAGATCTAGCAGAAAAAGCGAATAGGAGCCTGTTAGGGAAATAGATGAGAGAGAGAAAGAAAAAGGGAGTAACACTGAAAAGAGAATGCCTTTTCAGCAGGCCGAGAGTCGCAGCTATGCCAAGGAGAGAGAGAGGTTCCTTGGCATGATTCCTGCTTTTGGGTCCTCTACAAAGGACTGAGCTGAAAAAAGCTTGTTTTATGGGCAGTTCTTGATGGGGGTTGGGAGCAGTTTGAATTGGAATCAGAATAGAAAATCTTTGAATTGAATGAGTATTGCTGGACTAATCTCTAACTCAATAGAGTTGGATAGAAATCTCAATCTCCAGTTCAGGCTAAATAGGAATGGTCCTGGACTCAATGAGTCAAAAACAGACTTCCCAAGTCCAATTGCTATGTTTTCTGGATGAAGAAAATGAAGACCAAAGAGACTAATTAAGTTGACAGAGGCTACACTAGATAACAAACTATAAAACTATTATTCAAAGATAGATTTTCTAAAAGCAAATACAACTGCTTTCCTGGCCTCTTCTTTGTCTCTCCCTCCAGGACCATGTCTTAAGTAAAATTTACTATAACTCTCCTAGTTTGGCCAACAATAGGTCCCAGGCCAAGCCCCAAGTAGTCATTGTTTGGATCCTGATTGATTCAGAGGGAAAGCAAATAGCAATCTGTTTTGGCCAGAAGCCCTGAGGATTCCCCATCCAACCACTTTTATTTATTTTATAAGCTAGTTTAGGTAATTTTTTTAACTAGGTAGAAAAGGCCCTTCTTTGCCTTATTTTCTACCTAGACAAAATCACTAAATAAGTATGGCCTCAATCAAACTGAGACCTGTTACAGAACTTTGGTTAAAAAGGCCAACATCTCCCATTGCAACCAGGTCCGCCTCCAATGGTCCTAATCTATATTTGGTCAATGGATCCAGATAGCACTGCAAGGGGCAGTGAGGTAGATAACATTGTACAGGCTTTCTTCACTTAAATCCAATTGCCTTGTATGTCATGGTCCTCTTTGAAAAGAAAGGACAAACAACAAGCACAATCTTTGCCTTTCCAATGAGAAACTGAGCCATTACGTTTAATTGTAGTTTCCTCTTGTCTTCAGGTCTAATTCATTTTTTTAATATATCCATATCACTATTATTCATTTGTTTTAGTGGTATGTACATTCAGTCCATGGGTAGCAACACATAAATATGTGTACCTTTAAGTATATCTACAGTGGTTTATATTGTACATAGTCTAAAAATTAGATGATACTTATTTAGTACCATCTGCCTTTTTTTCTGCCAACCCATGGTCATCATTGTAGAAGTCGAAGGAAAGTCACAAAGGACTATAAGGTTGTTTCCTTGATTGATAGATTTCTGCGACTGAAAAATTCATCATCAAGTAACCAGACCATTGGTAATAAGCCTTTCCATATTTGGATAGGCCATTCATTGGGAGGCAGACACAACTGCTTGATCATATAAGACACATTTTTGAAATATAGAAAACACCAGAGTTTATGTTCAGCTGGCATGGACTTCAAAAACATAGGATTAACTTCATGGGAAGATTAGATATTGGATTAGTACTTTGTGAACATTCACGTAATAGAAATTCAAATACTCAGATATATCTGTGATCTCATTAATGTAAATTTTCTTTTCTACAATGAAGATCAAAAATCCACCCATATGTGCCCATCCTGTGCCATATTGTCTATGTATTCCAGAAAATTTAGCATAAGCAGTTTTAGGGGAAGTGGTGGGTATCTGTAATTTTTTTTTTAATTGATAACTATTTCAATATGAATGATTTGCTTTGTAATTCAAATGTGGAAAATGAGTAAACACACACCTATTCCCAAAAAAAGGGAAAAAAGAAAGAGAAAAGAGGTCAGGGGGAAAATGAATAATCCAGGAGGAAAGAGTGGTCAAATGTCAAAAACTAAAGAATGTTCGAGAAACATGGAGAGTAAGAAAAGGCCTCTTAGGAATAAATATCTTTGTTTTTCTCCACTGAAAAACACTTTTCTGAGAAGGTATCTATGGACTTTACTGAAGTGCTAAAGTGATCCATGACCAAAAAAAAAAAATAAAAATAGGTTAAGACTTCTGCCTCAATGGGCTTACCCACTATATTAGGAATCTGCCTCACTTTCTCCTGATATTTTGAGGATAGTAGTGATACACATGGGGTGTGATTCAATATTCCTTATTCTTGCCGGTGACCAAATACACGAAAAGCACCTGAATTAGGCTGAAGTGATTTAAAGAAAATTTTTGCCAAAATTGACACAATTCAGAGAATTTGAAAGACAGAAATTTATCAAGGTGGTGTGGGTGGGAGGAATCTTGTACTTTATTGATTAAAAAAACATAATAAAAAAAGATTCATTACTTACATGGTCACTTGATGGTTATTTGTGACAATTCATGAAAAAAAAAAAACAAACAAAAAAAGATGACCTATATATCTAGTCCATAAACATAAACGTTTCATGAGAATTACGTAGATTTTTATAAATAATATTGATGAGGTCTTAGGTCACTGGGTAGGGTTGGCATAGACAATCTGAAGTATTGATAAGATTACTCTCTGAGGCAAGCAGGGAAGGGCACTGATGGGGATTAGCTGAACCTGCAGTCCCACACCCTATGGGTAGTTCCACTTGGTTGTGTCCACTCAGAAATCCAAGCTGTCAAACCCCTGAGATTAAATTTCCCCTAAAACCTATCCATGGTCCATACTAACCTGGATGGTTCTCTTTTGGATTAGACCCCCACAGCATTCTGCCTCATGGTGTCTTTCTCCTCCTTCCTCCCCCATTCTGCTCCAAATCTTATAGAGCAGGGCATTCATAACTATCAATAAAAATATAATACCATATCAAATGGGATTTGGAGTTGAGGATCTAAAATTAGATTCACTTAATTTGGAGCTGGGGATTTAACATTAGATTCACTAGAACAAAATGTTGCTTAAGAAGTACTCTTACAATAAAGTTTCTCCAAGCATACATCACAATTATCCAAGATTATATGAAACATATAAGAACAGTAATAATATTATTTGACTGCACTTTCATTATTAATATCAAGTAAAATACAAAGCAAAAAAGACAGGATCATCAAAATGTTTGAAATGGTGATGGAAAAGTTCAAACAAAGTCTAATTTGAAGAGGGATTCAGTATGGATCTAGAGGTGCTCCTATTTTTTAATAATATCATACTGATTACAAAAAGACCCTGAACATTATAGAGTTGTTTTGACAAGATTTATAACCATTGATCAATCAATAAACATTTATTAAATGCCTACTATTTATCAGTCACTGTGCTAAGTGCTAGAGATACAAAATAGACAAAAGACAGTCCCTTCCCTCAAGAAGTTCACTATCTAATGGGGGAAGACTGCTCACAATTATATACAAATAAGCTAAATATAGGTTAAATAAAAGATGTGTATGTGTGTATGTGTGTGTGTGTTTTGAAGAAATATTGATAATGGACAAGTAGAGTCTAGAATTAAACAAAAGGAAAACCTATATAAACTTCAGGAAACTGCAAAACTTTTTTATGTAATAGAATCCTACAATGCAATTAAAATTGACAAATACAAAGAAAAAATAGAAAAGATCTTTATTATAAAATATAAAGCAAATAAAGTCAAAAGTACAAAATATATGTTATTACCATATAAAAGACAAAGTGAATTGAAATGAATCGAATTAAAGAACCCTAAAGAAAATTTAAGGGAAGTGGATGAAGTTATGACAATTTAGATGTAGAAAATCACTTATTTAAACATAAATAGCTAAAAAAAAAAAAAAACTGAGCTTGAGATATTCCAAGAAAATTGAATGATATGACCATCACAAGAGATATAAGATGGTTTTGAGGGAATGCCAGATTGAAATGAAGGCTTTTTTAAGTTTGGGAAGACCTGTCTATTTTTGTATATGACAAAAATGATTTAGTAGTTGCTATTATTTGTCCTTTCTTCTCAAAGAAGACTACAACATCAAAGAGGTTATGTCATGACATGCAAGTGAATTAGATTTAAGTGAAGGAGGGCTATGCAAGCTCACCAGCCTTATTTTCCTCTCCATAAGTTGAGTACACTGGCTAGATCAAGACAACTGAAGATGGTGCTGTATGGAGGTAGGGAGAAGTTGAAGTTAAGAGGGATGGATGGATTAGTGGATGGATAGGGCAAGCTCCTGGAGAAGACAGGAGATGGATTTGAGGAATTGGTATTGTTAGAGAGACACAAAAGAAGAAAGGATTTGTGGATGTTTTGAGATGTACAGCAGACAAAGTGATGATTTTCTGAAGTAGGAAACATCTAAAGCTAAGAGGGAGTGACTTGAGTGGTAAAGTAAAGGGATTGAAAAGAGACTTAAGTGTTTTCAGCAGCTACTCAGAGTATCCTATGAGTTCTATGGTAAATTATATATATATATATATATATATGTATATATATACACACACACATATATATGTATATGCATATGTATAGTGAAATATACATAGTATGAGATAATATATATGTGTATGTATGTTATATATATATATATAGATTGGATTGGCTAATCAGAACAGACTTTAAGGAGGAAGTGGCATTTGAACTGAAATAGTCATTCCGTTACCACCTATAAGTTGGATAAAAAGGGAGATATAGAGATTGTGTGGCTTCTTTGTGAAAGAAAGAAGGGGCAGAAGATGAGGAGGAGGAAAAGAAAACTCATGCCAATATATGCCAATAGACGTTGTGGTTGTTTCTTCCTAATCTCTCAAGAGATTAACTTCACTTTCAACCAATTCCATCTGATGAGTACAGTGAAAGACAAGATTCTTGCTAGTTGTTCTTTATTCTACAACTCAAAGTGAGAAAAAGGAAACTCCCATTCTTCATGGCTTTCACGAGTTATATTTCAAAAAAAATCAAATCATATTTTTTAAAGGAAAGGGAAGGAAAACTTAAGAGAGTTGCTAGATGAAGCCTTCATGATCATCTAATCCAGCCAAAGACCTTATTTTATAGTTGAGAAAAATGAGACAAAGAGAAGGAACGTGATTTGCTCAAGCTGCCACAGTTAATCGAGCTGGTCTTTTGCCTACAATGATGTACTCTGTAAATGATAATAACCATGCTACATAGGGACTAGTGTGTATTTTTTTTTCTTTTATATTGAAGCAACTTTTAAAACAAGGGATCTTACTCTAGAATCTTTGAACTTGGCTTTTAATAAATTTGGACAACAGTAATTCAACATAAATGGCTTCCTTTGTCATCCTAATGCATTTTAAAACTTCATCATGAAAAGAGGTCCATAAACTTTAAAGTGCCAAAGGTTCTATGACACAAAAAAGGTCAAAGACTTCAATTCTAAAGAAATACAAGCATTAATAACTGACTTAACAGAATAAATTCAAACATTCACAATCAATTATATGGCCCTTTATGAAAACTCAATTTTAGTTTTAAAAAAATCTCAACATTTATTTTTTCAGAACTTTCTCTTTTTTTCTTTCATTTTTCAGTAAAAGTACAAATAAAGCCAAATAAGTATCTCTGTAAAGAAGTATTTTTCTTTATTTCCTCTCTCTCCTCCCTTTTCCCTTTCTTTCCTCCCAATCTTCCTTCCTTTCCTGTGTCTGTCTCTGTGTTTGTATTTGTATCTCTCTTTTCATTTTCTTCTCTGTTTCTGTCTCAGTATCTCTATCTCTTTGAGTCTTTGTCTCTCTATTTCTGTCTGTGTGTCTCCCTGTCTCTCTCCTTTCTCTTTTGTTTCTTTAAATTCAACAGAAAATGTAGTTCATGTTTGACCTTCAGGAATGGAGCTTGGTAATTTGAATTTGCTTCGAAGTGCTTTTCTGACAGAAAGCCTTAAAATAAAGCCCTTAAGGTTTTCCTTAACACAAGCCTCATGACAGCTCTGCTCCAGGCTTAGTGGTCAGTGCAACTACAAGCATTTTATACTGAGAAGTGCCCTGGCTTGACCTCTGAGTGACTTCTTCCCCTTGATTTCCCCCACTGCTGACTTCAAACTAATGTTAACGTCAGAAAATGGATCCTCCAGATCTAGAGTGGGACTGTCAGATTCTCTGTGAGAAATTATGTATCATCTGTTACATATTGATTGAGATCCCCCAGCATGCCAAGAAGCTGTCCACTGACTCTTTGGAAAATGTGAGATCATTACCATTCCTGTTTTTGTCCATGGAAGGGCCTCACAAATACCCACTAGTCCTGAGTGAGCAGTAAAAATTTCTGCCAGGCAAGTACAAAAGAAAAAAAGACTTTCCCCTATTTTTAAAACAGATGGAAAGAAAGATACATACGTAAACATATATGTACATTCATACACACATACATAGATCTTTCCAATAAAAAAAGAAAACAAGTCCCAATATTTTTCATGGCTGCTAAAGCTTTCATATATGTAAATTACTCAAATAGTGCCATAAAACTTCATTTATTTTGACTATTCAAGGGGGTGGTTAGTGTGAATCAGTGAAAAGGCTAGATTATAGCCCCTTAGGGGACCTACTTTAATGAATAGATAAGAAAAACTTGTGACTCACCAATCAATTTCTTTCTTGCATGTAAATGGGTGATTCCTAAGTGCTTAAAAATCCTGTGTTTCTTTACTAATTTAATCATCCCCCTAGGCAATCTTGTTTACATTATTGATTTGCCTAGTAAATCCATTCTTTTTAGATAGTGCAAAGATAAATGTCAGCCTAGCTCAGCCCAGGTTGGAATTATCCTAAATTCACACATTAATGGAGTCTCAATGGTAGTAGTTTCACTATACCATTTATGAGGTCACAATGAGCCAAGATTCTAAATAGTGAGGGTTGTTTTTATGGTGAGCAAGAGAAAAATATGTTTTATGTATCCAATTGCTCAGACCAGAAAGAATATAAATCTTATAGCACAGAAAGTTCTATCATAACCCAATATCATGAGAAAGATAAAAGGATAGGTTTTCCAGGTTATCATCCTCATCTCTCTTTTATATAAAAGTCTTTTTAAAAATAATCTTAGTACCCAATTTTGCTTCATTTGGAAATCTTTCCCCATCCAGCTGTCCATTCACTCATTCAACGATAAAAATAACAAAAACTTTATCTATATAATTTCATGGATTCACTAAGTACCTACTATGCCTAAAGAACAAGAAGAAAAATTAAAGATGAATCTTATCCTGAGAAATAAGATACCCAATAATTAGAATAAAATATGAGTGATAAATGTTAAAAACTAAGACAAAGGGAAAAACTTCTGAAAAAGTAAGATTTGAGCAGATACTTAAGAGTAGTCAGGAAAGAAAGTTAGAAGATAGATGTGAGGAAGGAGAGCATTGCAAGCATGAGGCATCTAAACCAATACAAATGCTTGGAGGTAGTACGCAGAGAAGGTATCTTCTAGGTAAGGACTATAAGAAAAATGAAGAAAAAGCAAATATAAAAACCCTAGAAAGAAAAATGATAAAGATTCAAACTTGAGTTGATGGCACTGAGAACTTAAATATTGTCATTAGTCAGTCATTTTGATGAGATTAGATTCAGGAAACCAAAATGATGAGATTAGGGTTCCTGGTGGTCAGGGAGTTAAATGATGAGGTTAGTGTCAGGTTTAGGGTTCAGGGAAAAGGTTTGACTCCCCTAAATTCCCTAAGGATTTGCACAAGGTAGGGAGTTGTGGAAATCCCCTTCTGTGGCGCAGAGGTCCTTTGTAAAGGAATTTACGAACTTGAAAAGCTAGACTGATAAAAAAAAGTTTATCATTGGCATTGGGAAGTCAGCTTTTGCTATGCATGAATAGAAAGATTGAATTCCTTAGTGGTAAGGTCCTGGAAAAGAAGTAAAGTTTCTAGTAGAGAGACCCCAACAGAGAGACATAAAGTCTTGTTAGGGAAATAGGTGAGGATAAAGAGAGAATATCATTTCAGTGGGCAGAGTTTGCTGCTATGCCAGGGATGGCATATTAATGGTCCTCTGCAAGAACTGAGCTTAAAATTGCCATTTTTATAAGGAAATCTGTGACAGAAGTTTCAATCGAATGAGATTCCCTCAATGTTGTCACTGCCCCCAGGCCTAGATGAGACCACTTACTGGGAAATGGTTTTGAGCCAACAATAGGAGTCAATAGAAATCTAGATGTCTAGATCATTTCAACTAGTCCCACCAAGATAAACCACTTTTATCTTGGTTCCCTGGGGTGGGTCTCACAGAGGCAGGATTCAAGGAGAATTGTCGATTTCAGTCATGTCAACTAGTCATGATCTAGTGTACTTCTTTCCATAAGGTTTCCTTGGCAAAGATACTGGCTTGTCATTTCTTTCTCCAGTGGTAAGCAGAAATTAAGTGACTTGGCTAAGGTCACAATGATGGAATACAGGAGTTGAACCAAAAATATATTGAGGTTTGGGGCTAGTGGTGTGAACAACCTCAAAAGAATTTGTAGACTTAAACCATCTCCAGATCAAGAGACAAAATTTTTATTATGCTGTTGGCAGTGGACTGAATTCCAAAATGGAGTTAGTAAATAATAAGAGAAAAAATGCAGATTAAGTTCCTTAGTGGAATTCTTCATTAACTAGAGGGAAGACATCATAACAAGAGGGAAAACACAGTAAGGAGGGCTAATTTCCTAATGAATTAGTAATACCATAAGACAGGTAAATTTCTAGTGAACTAGCCCTAATAAGGAGAAATTTTCTGCCATAAGGAGGGCAATTCCTAATGAACTCATGATTGACAATGGGAAGTATAGGGCTTTATATAATGAAACAATAACCTTGAGAGTTAATATCTATAGCTTGTCCTCTGAACTGGATACAGTATCTGTGGAGATCAAGATAATCCTGTCAATGCAAGAAATTCAACAAGCACCTACTGCAACAAAGTTCCACTTAAGGACAAGATAATCCTGTCACTGCCCCTTCTGTCCCAGAGAGTAATAACATACAGTACTAGAACCCATTGCAGCAAAGGTCCACTTAAGGACACTTAAATCCCACTTAAATTCATCAAAGGCTCTCTCTTGTTAATGCTTTTTGTTATGGCCCACCTGGTTACCAAGGACTTGGGTCTTTCAGCCCATCAACAAAGCTAAGAAGTTTCTGAGATTGGGTTTGAACTCAGGTCTCCTAATTCCAAACCCAGAGCTCTAAACACCACATCAATGTGACATTGGCCCTATTAACTAGACTCATAGTATTTACAATCTTAAAACCGTCGAATTTTAGATTCAGAAGGTGCCTTAGGATATTTCAATATTACTTCAGTCCTTCCCTCAACAGCAGTTAACCTTGTTCTGCCATCTAGCTTACTAACTTCGTGGTTGATTCAGCTCCGAGGCAGATGAAGAGATCAAAGAGATCAAACCATGTTGTAAGTTGTACTGCACAAACACTTAATCACTATGTACATTTACTATGTAATCACTGTGTAAACTTACTGTGTTCCAAGCACTGTGCTAAGCACTAAGAATACAAATACAACTGTAAAATTACAGTCTCTACCCTCATTCTAATGGGGGAAGACAGCACATAATAGAGTTGGAAGTAAGGTGGGAAAAGGCTAGTAAGGAGGAGATGGAAAAATCTGAAGAGTTAAGATATAAAGGAAGAGAGAAGTGAATATAAATGGCATGGGCATTCATAAAATGATAGTCCCAGACAGTAACTCACCAGTAAGGGGAAAGAGCTGCAGGGATAAAGGTATCTGCAGGGTATAAGAGCTACTGGGAGAAAGAACCCAGTTCTAATCTGTAAGACTATGGCAATCCTTTTGTCTTTTTCATCTTATCCATAAAATGAGGAAATTAGATTAAATAACTTCTCAGGTCCCTTCTAGCTCTAAATTTCTCATTCTAAGATAAATACTCCTATGTGGTTATATATGGGCACATATACACTATAGAAAAACAAATAACATACAAACGCACATGCAAATATACATACAAATGCATTTAATATATACATTTATGCATGCATATACAAAAATATGGATTGTACAATAATGCATTATTTTTATACATATGTAGTATAAGCTTGTACATGTAGGTATATATGTGTGCATGTCTGTATGAGTATATCTGCATATATATATGGTGTGTGTGTATTATTGTGTGTGCATGCATGTGCTATACTAAGAACAAATACACAGTGGTGTTTTAATTATTTAAGACAAGCAATAATTTTGATCTATTTCATTTTATCATATACATAAATAGATACATATAAAACTTAATGATCTTGGGGTATACAATGTATATATACACATTATAAAATCATAAATTTAAAAGTTATATAGTCTAATCATATCAACCACAAACAAGGGGGAAAAGTATACAATACATAATTTATATGTCCTTAAATAAGTACACACAAAATAAATGCAAGGTGATGGGATGGAGGGGGGCCCACATATAAGATATTGAACAATAACAACAAAGGAAATTATTAAATACAAAAAACAAGTACATTCCTGATCAACTTGTCCTCTCCTCTCCTATTGTAATGCCAGAGAAATTGAGGTAAGATAGAGATTAGAGAGCTATAATGTTTTATTTGAAATGGAGATTTACTGGGACCAAATGGATCCATGGTTTGGTCCACGGCTGAATGAGACTAATGTCTCCAAAAACCCAACAACGAATGTTAGATACAAAGATTCTTTTATAGGGTAACAAGAACGATGACATAATGAGGGGAGGCATCTGGGATGGGGATGACATAATGGGGGAGGCACTTGAAAGGGAGAGGCACCTGATATTCTAATTAATTGGGATGGGGAGAGGCCCTGACATTCTAACATATAAGACCTTTATCCTGTCAAATATTGTCATGATTAGGAGGAGGGGTGGTGTTGCAGGATTAAGCATTACAATTAGGAACTGAGGCAGAACAATTTAGGGAGACTGAGTCAGGACAATTAGAGAAACTGAATCAGGACAATAAAAGGGAACTGCGGCACAACACTATCTTCTTTCTCCTCTCCTTTTTTCTCCTTTCCTTGTCTTATAGCTCTCTCTAATGTATACATACTATATGCAAGAGTAAAATATTATCTATATGTTTGTAGAGACACTAACTTCCCCATGCCATTTGTTTCTATCCCTGGCTAGCAAGGTGGACAAATTGCTCATGGTACCATATCTCATCACAGGAATGCCCAGAAGACTGCTGTTAATGGAAAAACAAAACAAAATAAAATAAAAACCTTTCATTTAACTATGTTGCCTTAAGTGGGAGAATTAATTAAGAATTTACTTTGGAGAAATATCCTGGATATGTCTTTGCAATAACTTTTAAATGTTTTACTTTTGAGGGGAGAGAGGGTATGGCAGGATATAGAGTAGGAAGAAGGAAAGAGAAACTAGAGCATCCCCTTTACATCTGCATCTAGCTGGGGCATGGTCCTAAACCATGCACACTGAGGAAGTGCCCTCTCCTCCCCCAACTGTCCTGCTCTGTGGTCTTGGAGGTGATACTATGTTGGGAGATGTGGGATGCAACAAGGGAAAGTGCCTGTCAGCTCATTACTAAGGGAAGAGGAGTGAGGGAAGAGTCACAAACAGTTTCTGCTATAATTAGGACTTTGCCTTTTTCAGTTAGTGAATGTATTTTTCCCTCTTTTGTGTGTGTGCGGGGAGTGTGTCACAGAATCTGGAACTGACCCCAAGCTTGTGAAATAATTAGTACAATAGTGCGAATCAGCCATTTCTGAAAAGAGTAATTTACTCTGTGTGTAGCCTCTCAGCAGGGCCCCTCATTAATCAAACAAGGCCATGTACATCAAAGTGTTCCTTGCCGGCTACCACAACATCCATCATAGCACTATTAAATGTTCTGTGGCAAGACAGGATAAATATAATGCCTTTGATGTGCTGATAACTCCATGTATTGGCATGTGGCTGCCTGGAGGGCCCTGGGAAGCGTATGGAGCAAGAAGGAAGCGGGCCCTGCCTACACACTTGAGTCAGATCTTGCCTTCCCCTCTGACGTGTTAAAGGCCTCATGTAGTCACAAGGGCAGCTGATTTTTGGCATTTCCCAGTCAGGAATGAAATTCCTTCTGTGGTCAAGTGCAATAACAAAGGCGTTTGTAAGAGGAAAACCATTTGGGATTCTAGCCTTAGAACCACTACCAAGGAACAGCTGATTGACTAATCCATTCATTTGTCATTTAGCAATTATTAATTGGAGGAAAATGGCACAGATTTGTTGCTAGAAAGTATAGATTTGGTTCTGGAAGGATTGTCACATCTTATTTTTTAGGTGATGAGACTGGACCCAGGGAAATGAAAGTGACATGTTCAGAATCTCATGGTGAGTAATTCAAAGATGTAGGATTTAAACCCAGGTTCTCTGGCTCCACGATCTTTTCTGAAAGGATGGTCCTTCTGGGCAAAGCAATTCATAACCAATAACTGTGAGTATTCCTGAAAGCTCCATCTTAGGTCTTCAATTCTTTTCTTTTCTTTTGACACTATTTCTCAGCTATGTGTTTAATTATCGTTCCTGTATAAATGACTCCCATATGTATGTAGGAGTGTATATGTGTATATATATTTATATTTATATATATATATATATGTACATGTGCACATATTTTTATGTGTCTATATGTATAGACACATACATATGTATATATACAAATGTATACATGTATATCCTTAGTATCTCTCCTGGATCCCAGTATCCACATTACAAACTATCTATTGAACATTTCAAACTGTTTGATTCCATAGGCATCTCAAAATCAACATAACCAAAACCGAACTCATTATTCCGCCTCCCAAAAAAAAATCTACTTCAATTTCTGTACTTGATTATTGATGAACCCATCATCTTTCTAGTCAACTAAATTTAAATATTAACATCATCTTCAACTGCTCACTCTCACTCAATTCCTTTTTCTCACCCTTATATCCAATCATTGGACAATATCTTGCCTTTTCAACCTCCATAATATCTTTAATTTATATTCCCTTCTCTAGCCTCACTCAGATACCCCCAGCTATTTCAATAGCCTTCTGATAGGCTTCAAGTATCACTTTCATTCCTGCCCATGCAGCTGCCAAAGTGACTTTCCTAAAATGTAGTTCTGATTTCCTAAAATATAGTTCTGATCATGCGCCATCTCTTTACTGAAACTCTAGAGACTCCCAATTATCTCTAAAATCAAATATACAGAAGTGTTTCAATAACAATCAATAATTTTTATATGATTTCATTTTGTTATAGCAATGGTTATATCTGTATGCTTCTATTGACACTAGACTAACTCAAGTTTGATCTTGATTAGAAGAAATTAGATTGAGCCACTTGCCCCAACTTGTTGGCTCCCTATCATTTGTATGTTGGATTTTATGGCATATACATGTGTTTTATTGTAATTTTGTTGTGTTTTAAAGTCTGTGATTCTTTAAAAAAAGCATATTACTCTGCAGAAACACAAAATTTTTAAACTTTTAAAAAAATACTTTTCAAGGACCAGTAGAGATATTGTAGTTGTTTTTGACATGGGGAGTTCAAGTGTTTTAAGAATCATTAAAGCCAGAAGTGAAATAAGATTGATTTCATCAAACACAAAGGAAAACGTAGTTGGAAAAAAAAAATTAAAGTCAAAAATTGACAAAAGTTTGTTGAAAAATAAAAGTTACCTCTTAAAAATTAAGAAAAAGACATCAGAAGGTTCTAGTTGTTGTTATTAGTTCATTGGGAAGTGTGAAATTTTTAATTGGAGTAACAGCAAGAAAATTGATAAAAATATATCTGCTAAGTATTGCTATAAAAAAAGCTTCATAGACAAGGCTATATAAAGACAAGATTACTGCAGATAGTAAAAAGATAATTTTTTTTTTATTTGATACCAGATGAAAACCATTGTCAGAAGTCCAACTGATCCTAGAAGAGCTCAATATTTCCATGCAACTGCAAAAATTCACCACGCAAACATGTTTTCAGAATTTTTTTTTTATTTCTAATGACTCTGTCTTGTAGCCTTTGAGGGAGTGATAAACTCTGATAAACATAATGATACCATTGAAAAGTAATATTCTTCCGGAATTACAAAAATTCCCAAAAGGAGATGGTATGCTGAAATATTTCCATGTACTATATCACACACCATGAAAGGTTTGTGTGTATGTGTGTGTATGTGTATATGTGTGTCTGAAAATGTTTCAATGTGATTTCTTTAAAATATATTTTCAAATAGTTTTTCTCAACATCATAAACTAAATGCCAAATTAAAACCACTACAACTAAGTGACTGTGTCAAAAGAACATATTACAAATTTAAAGATTTTTAATATAAAAATATGGAAGTTTCATTTTATGTCAATAAACTTAATTATTTTATTTTTCTAATTTATCTGCTCACCATTATAAGTTTATTTGTCTAATATTTAAAATTCTCTGAAATCTTGCCCCTTCCTAGCTGTTCAGTCTTCTTTCATATTCTTCTTTTTACAAAATACTTCTAATCTCATTGGACATTTTGTTCCCTACACAGAAAGCTCTATCACATATGTCCATACCTAAGTACTAGTTGTTCTTCATATATTGAATGCTCTCTTCTCTCACCTCTTTGAATTCCTGGTTTCCTTCAAGACAATGTAAACACAGCCTTCTGAAGGAGCCCTTTCATATTAACCCAGTTCTGCTCATGCCTCTGCCCTCTCAAATTATCTTTTATGCATTTATTTATATACACTTTGTCTTCCACCATTAGAAAATAAGCTCCTTGAGGGAAAGGAATATTTTTACTTTTTCTTTTCACTCTTACTCTCATTGTTTATCACAATATTTGATATATAATGAGTACTCAATAAGTGCTGGATGATTAATTAGTTGATTGAAGAAAAGGGAATATCTAATGGATCATGCAAAGATGTTGGCCTATGCTCTGTTCATTCTATTTTTTTTTTATTTATTAAACAGAAAGATTATATTTATTTTTTAAAAATGAAACTAGGCTGAATTCATGTGACTAAATGAGTGCATGCCTTTCAAGTAGTCCCCATCTCTACTCGCATATTTATTCCAATGATGGTATCATTTACTGGACTTTTCTTTAGGAACTTCCTTCAGAGATCATGACACAATCTCAAAAGTCTTTGTGGAATGATAGAATGTAAACTTTTATTATTATTATTATAGCTTTTTATTTACAAGATATATGCATAGGTAATTTTTCAGCATTGACAGTTGCAAATCCTTTTGTTCCAACTTTTCCCCTCCTTCCCCCCACCCCTTTTCCCAGATGGCAGGTTAACCAATACATGTTAAATATGTTAAAGGGTAAGTTAAATACTATATATAATATATATATATATATACATACATACACATACATATACATATCCAAACAGTTATTTTGCTGTATAAAGAGTTGGACTTTGAAATAGTGTACAATTAGCTGGTGAAGGAAATAAAAAATGCAGGTGGACAAAAATAGAGGGATTGGGAATTCTATGTAGTGGTTCATAGTCATCTCCTAAAGTTCTTTCGCTGGTTGTAGCTGGTTCAGTTCATTACTGCTCTATTGGGACTGATTTGGCTCATGTCATTGCTGAGGATGGCCACGTCCATCAGAATTGATCATCATATAGTATTGTTGTTGAAGTATATAATGATCTCCTGGTCCTGCTCATTTCACTCAGCATCAGTTCATGTAAGTCTCTCCAGGCCTTTCTGAAATCATCCTGCTGGTCATTTCTTACCGAACAATAATATTCCATAATATTCATATACACAATTTATTCAGCCATTCTCCAATTGATGGGCATCCACTCAGTTTCCAGTTTCTGGCCACTACAAAGAGGGCTGCCACAAACATTTTGGCACATACAGGTCCTTTTACCCTCTTTAAAATCTTTGGGATATAAGCCCAGTAGAAACACTGCTGGATCAAAGGGTATGCATAGTTTGATAACTTTTTGAGCTTAGTTCCAAATTGCTCTCCAGAATGGCTGGATGTGTTCACAATTCCACCAACAATGTATCAGTGTCCCTGTTTTCCCACATCCCCTCCAACATTCCGCATATCTTACCCTGTCATTCTAGCCAATCTGACAGGTGTGTAGTGGTATCTCAGAGTTGTCTTAATTTGCATTTCTCTGATTAATAATGATTGGGAGCATCTTTTCATATGGCTAGAAATAGTTTCAATTTCTTCATCTGAGAATTGTCTGTTTGTATTCTTGATCTTTTGATATGTAGCCAAATGCTTCTTGCAGATCCCCCATGTGACAAATTTTCCACTTTGATGATAGTGTAATGAAGAAAAGTGACCACTAAGCATCAGGAGATGCCTCCTCAGTAGATTTTCAAAAGTTTATCTATTTTAGTAGAATATTTTGGGATTCGACTGTTCCCTTTTTTATTTTTCCTTTTTATTCATTTTAGATTTCTAGGCTCCAGGTTCTTTATCTTTAAACTGTTAGACTGGTTGATCTCAAAGCCCCTTCCATTTCTTATTTTCCATGATTCTAACCCATTTCAGGTATGACAAATGATAATAATCTGTATGAAAAGGAATGCAAAACACAAAGCTGTCTAATTGGGATGCATCTTCTGTTTCTCCAAGATTATTCAAACAGTAGGCTGCAGGTGCTTCCTGAGAGACCTGTGATGCAATGGAAGGGGATTTCTCAGTGGTAATTGAAGAACTGGTTTCTAGGCCTGGCTCTAATTCTTAGGATTATAGATTTAAACCAGGAAGGAAAGTTATCTAATTCAGATCACTCTTGAATAGTTCAAAGCACTAGATAAGTTATTTTTAGCAAATTACTTTTCCTCTCTAAAGACAGGGAAGCCCCTACTGGGATGCTTCCCCTATAGTCCTGATAGGTTGAATGTTCTCTTTATTCTTTTCTAATACTTTCCTAACCAGAATCAAACTAGGAGTCAGGAGTCTTAGGTTCTGGTCACAACTCCAAAGCTAACTATCTGATGCTGTCATTACCTGGCTCAAGAAGCAGCAAGGGCTCCCTATTGCCTATAGCATAAACTACAATCTCCTGTCATATAAAGTCCTTCATAAGCTGGCTCCAGCCATTTTTTTCCATTTGGATGATACATTCCTCCCTCCATACTTTCTACTCTCTAGTCAAACTAATGTAATTATTATATTATATTAATATTCCATCTCCATCTCTTTGTCTTTGAGCTGTTCTTTCATTCCTGGAATGTTCTTCCGCTTTATCTCTACCTCTTAGATCCTCAGCTCACTTCCAGGATCATCTTAAGTGCTACATCCTTTTGGAGATCTTTCCTGATTCTCCAAATAATTAGCACTCCCATCAATTATTTTTGGATTCTTTCTGTTATTTGTCCTTCACTTTCAAAAAGGATCAATGGCATCATTGGTGATATCTTGACTTGTGGCTGAATTAAATTTAAGTGATGCAAAGTTGCACAAAGTCATCAGCCTCACTCTGTCCTTCAGAGTCATTCAGGTCCAGTGGAAGACAAAAGTCAAGATAACTGGCAATGGCCCAGAATGCAGCTTCAACGTCTGACCAAATTCTAAGCAGCTCCAGAGTGCCTGCTTTAGCCACTTTCGTGGCGGCTGGAATTTGTCCATTCCTTTGGGGGACGTCTTCACAAGCTTGAGATGGACATTCCCCTAACTCCCTAATAGGTCTGAGGCTTGTCAGCTACCTTCAACCTCAGTTTAGCCCATCTGCCAAGACAGTTTCCTGGAGCAAGGTCCCTGCACACGTTACAGCTTCTTGGAACCACAGGTAAGAGATGGATGAATCACATGGACATCAAAAGTGGATGAGAAGCCCTGAAAAGAATTTGTCAGGATTTCATACCAGATGTTCTGGTCTTCCTGAGTACTAACATGCACTCCATTCTTTCTGTATACGCATACATACATACTATATATGTGTTTATGGTGTGTAAATAATTTTCATTGAAAATTTTGTATCCAAGTGAAATATAGGCTCCTTATTTAAAAGCACAGGTAGATCTTTGGATCTGTGTCCCTATTAGACACTTGATATATGTTTATTGATTCATTTGATTTATCTGTATGATCTCAGGCAAGTCATAAAAACTCTTTGAATTTCTTTAAAATGAGAATAATAATCTTGGTTCTGTCTATCTTATAGTTCCATTTTAAGGTTAGCAGCCATTATTATGAATATGCCACTTTAAACCATGATGAGAGAGAGAGAGAGAGAGAGAGAGAGACAGAGACATTGACAGAGAAAGAGACACAGAGACAAAGACAGAGACAGAGAAAGACAAAAACAGAGAGAGACACAGAGAGGCACAAAAAAGAGAGATAGAGACAGAAACAGAGAGAGACACACAGAGACAGAAAGAGATAGAGAGACAGAGACACAAAGAGAGACAGAGACAGAGAAACAAACAGAGACAGAGAAAGATAAAAACAAAGAGGGAGACACAGAGAGACACAAAAGAGAGAGAGACCTACAGAGTCAGAGAAAGAGAGACAATCAGCCAGAGAAACAGAGAGAGACAAACAGAGACAGAGAGAAAGAGAGACACAGAAACACAGAGAGACAGAGGGAAGGGGGGACCTGATGATAAAGAGTTTAAGATGTAATTGGGGTTTGACCTAAATAAAATTGAACACGACATATTTAAGTCATACTAAAGGATCACAAATCTAAGAATGGAAGAAAATTTGAAGGTCTTTTAATTCAAAATTTCTTATAATTACATGTAAGGAACTGAGGACAGGGAGGATGAATGCTCTACCCAATGACAAAAGGTGGTAAATGTAAGAGGCAGGATCTAAATTCAAGGCCTCTGAATATTTCCAAGTTTTGTAGCTAACTTGTAGTCCTAAGATACTTATTACTCTCCATATTCCTCAAACTCACTATAAAGTTATTCTCCAATTTCAGATTGTTTTTCAGACAACTTTATAGTGAGATCATAATAAAAAGAACATAACATCTTTTCTTCACCCTCCACCTTCACAGACTGAATTTCTTTCTTAGGACAATGAACTGGGACTGCTGAGAGGGCTGGGAGTCTGGGGGCAATCTTTATATAAATATGAATTGCTAAGAGGCAGTCCAGGGCATATACTAATCCAACCATGGGAAGATGAGAAGGGAGAATTTTATAAGAGGAATTGCATTAAAATTATAACTTATTTTGGTCCTCTGACCATCACTTTCCTTATAGTCATTTTAGTAAATTTTAATATAAGAGGCAGTAGCAGGAAATGAGATTGCAAAGGGGAACCTGGAAGGCACATAGAACCCCTCCCAAAGCTCAAAGGATTACAGATTCTATCCTATTTTAACTAAAATTCACATCCTGGTAATATGTGCTGAATCAGCAAAAGTCATCTAGTTGCTGCTGTCAAGGTTCTTGATCCTATGATATGTAAAATCCCAGACAGACTCTAGACCTCCATGGTTCCAGACAAACAAAACACCAAAAGATGCTGATAACTTTGAAATGACATGGACATGCATGTTAGCCAAATTTTACATATAACTTTGAGAAAACTTGGATATGTTAATAAACTAACCCCAAAATGACACAAAAAACCTTTCAAAAACAAGACCCCAAACTCCTGCCTCGCAAGTACTCTTTTCATCTCCACTGAGTCCAAGCTGCCTACTATTTCCAACTCTAATCCACTTTTGAGTGAATCTTTGCCTTTCTCCCTCCCCATTCTTTTCCCCATCCTATCTGCCTTCCATCACCATTCCATCCCCCTCCTACACCTCCTTTTGCCACTTGTCTCTCTCCCTTTAAGAGCTTTTTGTCCCCATACCCTTTGTACTTAATCAAAGTGTGATTATCACACCATTTTTTTGTGTGTGTGCCAACAGTTGTGTTCTTTTGGGGAGAGTACCAAAAGAACCAGACATGTTCACCTTCATTCTATAATTATTTAACAAATTGACTATCATTTCAGGAATTCATTCCTTCTCCATAATGCCATCTGCCTCAATTCAATCTTCGACTATTTGTCCTCCACCAGCCAAATATAACAAACCATACCCAAGGCAGCACATCATCATTCCCTGCTGATGAGGATGTGATTGTCGTCAAGTGAGCCACATAGCCACAGAAGTGGGGGCCATTCCCCTGGGCAGCTCGGCAGCTGTGATGGGCTCAGAGAGCACCGTATGCCTGGCAGTGAAGGGAATAGGCTTGGACAAGGTAAACAAGAGGTAACCAGGCAGAGCCAAATGGAGCCATTGCAGGTAAGCACAGGAGCCATTCCCAGGGGGCAATTTCTTTCAGGGAAATCTGAACAGGAAGAACACTTCAGACCCTTCAGACTGATTCCAACAAAGCCCTTCAAAAAATGCCCCAAGGTGTTTGCTTTGATTAATCAAATAGCTTTGCAGATGATCTTTGATGGGACTCTTAGTGAATTTGTCTGCAGCTTTCAGCTCATTCCAGACATTCACTAGCAACTCACATGAGTCATCTATCTTAGGGATATATAGGCTAATGACCTTGAAAACTGGGCAAAATCAGAGCCCTTTATCTTCAGCTACTGAAAGAACTGAAGTTTCCACTCCAGATCTTTTCCCCTTCTGAATAAGATTCCTGAGTCATTTATCAACTTCCTTAAAGACAGTAATAGGTATATTAAACAGGTATCATTTGAAAAATGTATAACTGTTGGGGAGGATATTCATTTTAATGGAACTAATTCTTCCACACAATGATAGAACTCAAATGTACCTTCCTCCTTGTTCCTATTTAATAGATTATGAAAGTTGAGAGCATTTAATATGCAAACTGTTCATCATTCAAGGGAGAGAGGGATGATCCTGAAAGAATCTAAAACCAAGAGGCACTACTTCAAGCTGAATCTACTATGAAAGATTGTTCAGTCATTTCAAACATGTCTGACTCCTCATGACCCCATTTGGGGTTTTCTTGGCAAAAATACTGAAGTGGTTTACCATTTCCTTCTCTAGCTCATTTTACAGATGAGGAATTGAGTTAAACAGGTTAAAAGGCCTGCCAGGATCACACAGCTAGTAAGTATCTGAGGTCAGATTTGAACTCAGGAAGATTAGTTTTCTTGACTCCAGGCTGAGCACTCTGAACCACTAGTGAGCTGCCCAATCTCCTATGAAAACTATCTGGAAATTAAAATAGAAAATAGCAATGCTTTTGAAGTTTCCAAAGTGATTTGGCAACCTGTAAAACAACTTATCTGGAAATGTTTTGGCTATCAGCTTGGGACTTGGTCAGTCCCACATTTAGACAACATCAACAAGAACTGATCTGATTTTAAACTTGCCAAGACTATTTGGCCTAATATCTCAGGGGTTAGAACCCACTATTATACACCATAAAAATTTCTGATGATGAATTCAGATCTTCCTGTGACCTACACTCTGTGTTGAGAGGTGAAATTGTGTATTAGAAAGAATGCTGACTCTAGAGTCTTGTGTTCAAATTCTCCTTCAGATTCTTACTTAGCTGTGTGACCTTGGGCAATTATTTAATTTCCTTTGGTTTTAGTTTCCTTATCTGGGAAATGAAACAATTAGAATTTTTTCTAACATCTAAAATCTAACATCCCTTCCTACTGTAGATATACAATATTCTAACAAAATTACTTTGTATTTGGTTTTATTAATCATAACAGACTCTATAGTTTATAGATCAATAGAAAAGATAAGACAAACATAATCAACAGAAAAAAATTAATTATAATCATACATTGTAGTGATGTAGGAGAGGCAATGGTAAAAATTATGCTGCTGAAAAACTTTCTAGATTACAAAATGTCAGACCTTAAACCACTTTGATATCTTTGCCAAGAAAATCTGAAATGGGACAGAAAGAGTTGAACATAATTGAAAAATGGTTGAATGTGAATATATTTACATACATATGCATATGTATATATGTATGAGTATATATGTGTGTGTATATATATATATATATATATATATATATATAAAAGAAAGAGAAAGGAAAAAGAGAGAGAAAGAGTGTAGTATCACAGATTTATACAGCTATAAAGGAGCTCAGAATCCATCTAGTATCCTATTTTACAGATAAGGAAAAGAAGACCCACAGATATTAAATTAATTGCCCAAATGGAAACAGAAAGGAATATTAGAGGTAGGATTTAAACTTAGGTATACTGACTCTAGATTTGGTGCCCTTTGCATTATAACACAAATATGAAATAAAAAAATTGAAGTATGGGGCACTAACATCAAACAATCAGTCAAGTTAGATCTTCCTTTTTTTAATGTATATAGACATCCAAGGATTTGGGATTGAGAAAATTTTAAAAAATGAAGTGGATGAAAAGGAGGAGAGATGTGTTTTGACATAAATTCTTGGCACTGGGTTGAAAATGATGACCCTAAAATGAGTGTAAACTGTTTGCATTTTTGTTTTTCTTCTCACATTATTTTTAAACTTATGAATCCAATTCTTCCTGTGCAACACAAGAATTGTTTGGTTCTGCACACATATATTGTATCTAGGATATACTATAACATATTTAACATGTATAAGACTGCCTGCCATCTAGGGGAGGAGGTGGCAGAAGGGAAGGGAAAAATCATTACAGAAGTGAGTGTAAGGGATAATGTTGTAAAAAATTACCCATGCATATGTACTGTCAATAAAAAGTTATAATTATTTTTAAAAAAAGAAAATGATGACCCTAAAACAGATTTTAAAGGTGTTCAGATTGGAAATTAGACAGTAAGTGAAAATCTGTCCACTAAAAATCGGGATAGACATTTTTCTCTTAGTTAACAGATATGTAAGGTTTAAAAAATAGACAAATTCTGCAGGTTCTTTTTAACTGGCTACTTACCTTGTTTTCCAAAACAGCTCAGCTTCTGATGACAGAATTTTCCTTTTAAAGAAGAAAGGGTCTCTCCAGCATTTTAATATTGTTTGTATGAGGACCTTTACACTTAAGCACAAGGCATCTAAACTAATAAAAAAATGGCAGAACGCATTACTCTTTTTCTAAAAAAAAAAAAAAAAAAAGTAGTGCCTCAGCAGAATACTGCCTATAGAAACTGCAAATAGAGTACAACTCTTTTACCTTTTGCTAAGAGCAACCATGGTATCGTTGAAGAAGTCAAATAGTAGTTTCTCAGGATTAATTGTGAGCTACCAGAAGGAAGCAGTATCTGGAAGAGACTACATTCTTGGTAGAGATTTCATTTTGTGTAATTCTGATGAAGAATAAACCCAGTGGAAAAATATAATGATATCATCGAAAGACATCAGCATCAGAGGCATAATTTCTCCCAATTTCTGTAGTCTGTACTTATCCATGTTCCTTAAATGCATGTCCTCCATGTATATTCTCAGGCCATAGTGTTCCCTCTTCTATAGATATTCCCTAGAATTTTTCACCCTTCCCACTGGATAGTGTTTTTGGTCATAGGAAGAGTAAACCAATAAGAGAAACATTCTATTGCTATTTTTCTTACTATGCTACTTTTTAATGCCTTTGTTTTTAACTAATTATGTCCTTTGGCTGACTAGCATAATAAACATACTGGTGGGGGCTCATAAATGATGGGGGAGGGGGTTGTTATTTTTTTTTTTTTTGCTTACCAAAAAATTAATTAACATCCCTGGATCTCCTGTTCTTCATCTACAAACTATCTAAATTTTCATTTTTATTTTTTTTTTCTAGTGGATGTAGATGCTCAGCTTTCATTTAAATCTCTCTGTCTTCCTCAAATAAGATAAACAAGATATAGAAGAGTAAATGTTTATAATAGTTCCTTTCCCAATATTACATAGTAAGGAAATAGTAATTATAATTGGTACATTTAGACTATGAGGTGTTTGGAGTCAATTGGAAGTCACCAATACTGCTGTCTCAGAAAAACTAGAAAGATGAAAGGAAATACTGAGTCAGATGGCATCCTCTTGGCTAGGAAGGAAGAGTTGAGAATCTATCAGGTGGTTCATATGTTTAAGAGAGGGTTTCTTATTTTGAGAAGTAAGCCCAGATGGAATTTAAAAAATGTTTTTGAAACTAAATTAAACTTAGGTAAATTAATGGAAGTCTTTCTATAAAGTCATGCATTTTGTTTGTGGAATTACTTTAGTTTAAATGTTTACATGAAAACAAATATACTTTACCTAGATTAAAAAAAAAGACAGTGGTGAAATTAACTTTGAATTTGTAGTAAAAATATATAGGTTCAAATCCCAAATTCCTATTTTTGTGACTACGCCAATCACTTTGGCTCTTTCATCTTCATGTTTCCTTAGCTGTAAAATGAGAGAATTGAAATGACCTAAAAAATGTTAAGTTCTTTTCCAATTTTAAATCCTAGATCTATCTGTGATAAGGAAGGAAGGAAGGAAGGAAGGAAGGGAGGAAGGAAGGAAGGAAAGAAAGAAGGAAGGAAAAGAGAGAGGGAGGGAGGGAGGGACAGATGAAGGAAGGAGGGAGAGAGGAAGGGAGGGAGGAAGGAAGGAAGGAAAGAAAGAAAGAAAGAAAGAGAGAAAGAAAGAAAGAAAGAAAAAAGAAAGAAAAGGAAGGAAGGAAGGAAGGAAGGAAGAAAAGAAGGGAGGGAGGGAGAGATAGAGGAAGGAAGGAAGGAAGGAAGGAGGAAGGAAGGAAGGAAGGGAGGGAGGAAGGGAGGGAGGAAGGGAGGGAGGAAGGAAGGGAGGAAGGAAGAAAGAAAGAGGTAAAGAAGGGAGGAAGGAAAGGAGGAAGGAAGGGAGGAAGGAAGAAAGGAAGGAAGGAAAGAGGTAAAGAAAGAAGGAAGGAAGGAAGGAAGGAAGGAAGGAAGGAAGGAAGGAAGAAAGGAAGGAAGGAAGAAAACTTATTATTCATGATTATTTTTCGGTCACTCCAAAAAAGAGTGTGTGTGTGTGTGTGTGTGTGTGTGTGTGTGTGTGTGTGTGTGTGTTCATTGCTTGGGTGCACAAACAGTTGTTGCCTGGTGGCAGAATATGTATATTACACAGGCAGTTATTAAAATGGGGGTGGAGGGGTGGGAGTGGAGAGAATCATCCAGAAAAAGCTAAAGCTGTAAGTCAGTCACAGGAGGATAAATGTGTTCTTCCATGGGGGCTGAATCAATGGAGAACACTGACTTGTGTTTAATCTTACTCAAGTTGCAACCTGTTGCTTTATCTACCATGAAGCAAATAACATCAAAGTAAATTCAAGGTCCATTGTTAACACAATCAGGAAAGCGAACATGTTGAACTGCAGGGGAGGGAAAGCAGCAATTGCGACCAATATCCCTGATGAGGAAAGAAGTCTTTCTTCTAAGAGGGGGGCTGCCTGCTGTCTGCAGATAAAAGCAGGGAGAAGCAAGACTTCTTGGGTGGTGTTTTATAGACTGACTGGCTCACTAGGTTGTGGTTTTAGAGCTGAATTTCCTTGAAGAAAAAAGAAAAGTGGGTGTTTTCTTATCATAGTGGAATAGAACAGGACATCTTATGTCCTTGGATGGATTTACTGATAGGAAAATATGTTCCTTGTACCTATCTTATAATCTACTGTTCTTTGTATGTGTCTCTATGTCTCCCTCTGTCTCTGTGTATCTGTCCATCCCTCTGTGTCTTTGTTTCTATCTCTGTTTCCTCCTGTGTCTGTCTCTTTCAGGTTCTGTTTGTCTCTCTGCCTGTCTGTCTGTTTCTCTGTCTCTCAACCTCTGTCTCTGTCTTTGTCTCTATCTTTATCTCTGTCTCCTCCGTGTGTCTATCTCTTTCAGGCTCTGTCTGTCTGGCTTTGCTTGTGTCTGTTTCTCTGTCTCTCTGTGTCTCAGTCTCTGTTTATCTCTCTTTCTTTGTCTCTCAGTCTCTCTCTGTTTCTCTGTGTCTCTTTTTCCTTCAGTCTGTGTCTGTATAGTATTTGTTTTGTTTTTGTTAAGTTGTTCCCCTCACATGTAGAATGAAGATGTCATATGACTTCAAGGAAGGCAAAACAGACATCTCTAGCTTTTCCCCCCACCCCCCCTTCTCCAAGGGAGATATTAATTCTTTCTAGGAGAGAAAATAGAAAGTTGGGGCCAGAGGCAACCACTCTGCTCGCTTCAGAGAGAAATGGTACAGGACTAGAATTACTTATCTACTCCCTTAAACATTATTATTCTAGGGGATGAGGTTTTCTGATTAAATCTAACTTCTGATTGCTGTTCATTATTTGGGGAAGTAGTATCCCAACCTTTATATTCAAGGCTTGACTCTCTTTCCACCAAAACCAATTCCATAATGAACACACATAGCATTTATCAAAGAAACCCATTTATCCAAATCAATAGCAAAACAGAACTCAGAGAAATTATACATAGGAGAACATATACCAGACAATCCAGAGGGAAAAAGCCATTCTCTTGAGAGTGAAGTAATTCAACTTAACTAAGAGAGAGAGAATTCTAGATCTCACCCAAGGGAAGTTTCCCAAAGTCTCTTAAGGAAGCCAGCTAAGAATAGGGTCATGATAGAGATTAACAGTTCTTCTCAAATTTCTGTTCCTTTAGCAACCTGAAGTGGGGTTAACTTCCATTTTCTTTCTTTCTGTTCTCTTGGGAACAAAAGTTCTCAAAGCAAATGCAACCCAAAGAGACTGAAGAGAAAGTAAAGATTTGAAAAAGTCTGGAGAGATTCAAAACTTAAAAACAATTAGAGCTCTTCTATCACCATTTTTTTTTTTTTTTTTTTTAGCAAAACAATTAGGTGAAGTGACTTGTCCAGGGTCATACAACTAATAAGTATCAAGTGTCTGAGGCTAGATTTGATTTCAAGTCCTCCTGACTCCAAGGCTGGTATTCTGTCTATTGTGCCATCCAGCTACCCCTTTTCCCCCCTCTTTTATAAAAGAGTGCCTAGTAATAGTATTATTAGGTCAAAGATATGCATGAATTCATAGCCCTTGGGCATAGTTCATACCTTTTGATCATTTATCAATTGGGATACAACTCTTTTTTTTTCCCCTGAGGCAATTAGGGTTAAGTGACTTACTCAGGGTCACACAGCCAGGAAGTGTTAAGGGTCTGAGTTCAGATTTGAACGCAGGTCCTCCTGACTCCAGGGCTGGTACTTTATTCACTTAGCTGCCCCCTACTTTTTTAATATATAATTTTGACTCAGTTTCCTCTATGTTCGAGAAATAAGGCCTTCTCAGAGGAACTAGCTTCAAAATTATTTTTACAATTACTATTGCTAACTGTATTCTCCCTCCATTCTCTCTCCATTGCATCCTGTCCCTCATCAAAAGTGTTTTACTACTAACCACTTCCTCTCTAATATGTCCTCTCTTTTATCACCTTCCCTTCTTCCCATATTCCATTCCTCTCCTATTTTCCTGCAGGGTAAAATAGCTGTTTATACCACATTCAGTGTCTATGTTTTTTTCCTCTTCAAACCAATTCTGATGAGAGTAAGATTCACTCACTCCTGCTTCCTCTCCTTTCCCTCCATTGTAAAAACTTTTTCTTCCATTTTATATGGCAGATAATTTACATCATTCTACTTCTCCCTTTTCCTTTCTCCTAGTACATTCCTTTCTCTCTCTTAATTTCATCATTTTTAAAAATATATTACCCTTTTATATTCAATTCACATCTGTTATATAAATAGAGGGCACAGAGTATATATAATATTCCTTCTAACCGTCATAATACCAAAAAAGTTGTAATAAGTTACAAGTATCATCTTTCCATGTAGAAATATAAACAGATAAACCTTATTAAGTCCCTTATGATGTCATTTTACTGATCACCTCCTTATGATTCTCCAGAGTCCTGTATTTGAAGATCAAATTTTCCCTTCAGTTCTGGTCTTTTCATCATGAATTCTTTAAAATCCTTGTTTCATTGAATGACCACCTTTTCCTCTGAAGGATTATGCTCAGTTTTGCTGAATAGGTGATTCTAGATCCATTGCTCTCTGGAATATATTCCAGGCCTTTTAGTTCTTTAATGTAAAATTTGCTCAGTCTTGTGTCATGCTGACTGTGGCTTCATTTTACTTAAATTGTTTTCTTCTGGATGTTTGCAATATTTTCTTCTTGATCTAGGAGTTCCAGAATTTGGCTATAAAATTCCTGGGAGTTTTTATTTTGGGATCTCTTTCAAGAGGTGATTGGTTGATGCTTGCAATTTCTATTTTACCATCTGGTTCTACAATATCAGGACAGTTTTCCTTAATAATTTCTTGAAAGATGATTTCCAGGTTCTTTTTTTGATTATGACTTTCAGGTATCTCTCTTACTTGATTTTCTTTTTCTTTTTTTTTAATTTAATCAAACCCTTTATTATTATCATTCTTTTTTTAAATTTTATTTAATAATAACTTTATATTGACAGAAACCATGCCAGGGTAATTTTCTTACTTGATTTTCAAAGTCCCTTTTGAGTTCTTCCATGTCCTGAGCCCAATTCTTATTTTTCTTAGAGGCTTTGGATATATGAGCTTGAATTTTGTTATCATCTTCTGAGTGTATGTTTTGATCTTTATTATCACCACAATAACTTTCAATGGTCAGAAACTTTTTCCATTGTCTGTTCGTTTTCCTAGTCTTACTCTGCTTTTAACTCTTTGTTAAAGTAGGGTTCTGTTCCCAGAGTGGAAGGTGCACTGTCCCAAGCTTCAGGGGTTTTGTGCAGCTCTTTTCAAAAATCCTTCTGGAAATCTGACCACAAGCACTCTTTTCTGCCCAGCTGCTGTTAGGTGTGTCCCCACCTCACTGTAGCTGTAAGATCTAATGGTCAGGGCTGAGGCTCAGCTGACTGGGCTGCACTGGGACTACACATCAGACTCCCAGCCCATTGCCATAGACCCTCTCCAATGACCTTCTGAATCATTCCTAATGTCTCTGGACTGAGAGATACAGAAACCTCCAGCACTGTTGCTGATTCAGAGGTCTTACCTCATTGATGCTGGGATATAGCGGGGCTGGGGCTGCATGCTGAACTCTCACCTTTTCTATTGAGCTTCTAAGTTGCCTTTGGCTGGAAAATGTTCTACTCCATTTTTTTTGGGGGTGTTCTGATGTTCTAAAATTTGTTTAGAGTCATCATTTAAAGGAATTTGGAGCAGTTTAAGAGAAAGGGTGGGCAAGTTCCTGCCTTTACTCTGCCATCTTGGCTCTGCCCCAAATCTTTAATTCCACTGAAGAGATTATAAAGATAATGAACCTGGCCCTAGTGCAGACTGGATTCATATCTTGATCCTAGTCACTAATCTTTATAAGATTCCCAAAGGAAACTGGAAGGTGAAAATGATTGAATTGATATTCTGTATTTCAAAATCAAATTTTCCATCAACTCTGATCTTTTCATCATGAAAGCTTGAAAATCTTCTATTTCATTGAATATCCACCTTTACCTCTGAAGAATTATACTCAGTTTTACTGGTAGATAATTCGTGGCTGTAATCCTAACTCCATTGCTTTTTAGAATATTATATTCCAAATCCTCTGATCCTTTAATGTAGAAGCTGCTAGACCTTATATTATCTTGACTGTGGCTTCACTGTACTTGAATTATTTCTTTCTGGATGCTTGTACTATTTTCTCCTTGACCTGAGAACTTTGGAATTTGACTATAATATTTCCAAGAGTTTTCATTTTGGGATCTCTTTCAGGAGGTGATCAATGGATTCTTTCAATTTCTCTTTTACCTTCTGGTTCTAGAATATCTGAATGATTTTCCTTGATAATTTCTTGAAAGATGATGTCCAGACTCTTTTTTTTATCACAACTTTCAGGTAAACTAATAATTTTCAAGTTATTTCTCCTGTATCAATTTTCCAGGTCAGTTGTTTTTCCAAAGAGATATTTCACTTTTTTTTCCTATGTTTTCATTTTGGGGGTTTTGCATTTTTATATTTTGATTTTTCATAAAGTCATTAGTTTCCATTTGCTCAATTCTAATTTTTAAAGAATTATTTACCTCCACATCTCAGTGTAACTTTGTGCCACAAAGAAACAAAAGGATTCACAGTAACCAGGAGCTATGAGTTTAAATTTTAACTATATCTGCTCTCTGAGTTAAGTCTACTATCTCCAGGCACTGGTGTGTGCAAGGGGGGTGTGCCACAGATTTCATGTGATGTTCTATGTGATGACATTGCTATACCTGCTTAATAAATACCTTTTCTAAAAGCTAAAAAAAAAAAAAAAAAAGCTTTTTAGCTTTTAGAAAAGGTAAAAAAAAAAAAAAAAAAAAAAAAAAAAAAAGATTTACCTCAGTGAATTTTGTATTTCCTTTTTTAGGCATTCTTTTCCCCATTAACTTTTTGTATTTCATTTTGTACCACTCCCAATTCTTTTCCTATTTTTCCTCCATTTCTCTTTCTTGATTTTCAAAATCCCTTTTGAGCTCTTCCATGTCCTGAGCTCAATTCTTATTTTTCTTGGAGGCTTTGGATGTAGGAGCTTTGACTTTGTTATCTTCTTCTGAGTTATCTTTCCTCATCACCATAGTAACGGTCAGAAATGGTTTTTGTTATCTATTCATTTTCCTATCCTATCAGTTTACTTTTAACTCTTTGTTAAAGTAAGGCTCTGTTTCCAGGGTGGAGGGTACACTGTCTCAACCTTCAAGGATTTCTGCAGCTGTTTTCAGAGATCCTTCTAGGATTCTGACTATAAACACTCTTTTCTTCTCTAGAACTATTTGTTGGATGTATCCCTGCTCTACTGTAGCTGTAAAATCTAGCGTACTAAAGCAACAAAGTCCAGCTTTGCTGATTTGGGACAGGGCTGCATTGTCACAGATCCTCTCTTCTAACCTTCCAAATCCTCTCTGGTATCCCCAGGCCAAGAGTTCCAGAATGCATCAATACTGCTGCTTATTCAGATTCAGAGGTCCTGCTTCCCCAATGTTGGGGCTGGGGCAGGGGGCAGAGCCTGGGGCCAGGGCTGTGTTGGGGCTGCACACTGAGTTCCCATCCTGGTTCATAGACCTTTTCTCCTGACCTGCTGGTATCTCTAAGAGGTATGGAAAGTGACCAGTACTGTTAATGATTCAGAGGGCAAGACTGTGACTTGCCCACAGGATCCAGGGCCAGCCCTGGATTTTTTTGGGCCTGCACCAGAACTGCATGCTGGACTTCCACCCTGGTATCACAGACTTTTTTTGCTGACCTGCTAAATTGCCTTTGTTTGGAAAAAGTTCTACTCTACTTTTTGAGGAGCTGTGACACTCTAAAATTTTATTAGAGTCATTAATTAAGGGATTTGGAGCAATTTGGGGGAGAGTCTTTTCTTGATTGTATCATCTTGGCTCCAATTCCCTGTCTCTCTCCCATTCTTATCAATCTTCCCCATCCTTCACATAGGTCTGGAACACTGATCTCCATCAAGGAGAGAGTACATATATTACATATATTACTGCTATCTTTCCTCTTTTTGTTTCTTCCATGAGGCAAGAGAGAACAATCAAAAAAAGAACATGGCAGAGTCCTTCTAGGTAACCAGAAAAATGATGAAGGTTACTCTTCTTGTGAGCACTGTTGGTCTAAGCAGATAAGTTGATAGATATTATGAAAAGGAGATTATAGAATTATAGTCAAAATAGCAAAATCCTCATTATATGAGGAGGCTAGGAACTGAAAATAACTAAGGAACAAGTAGTCTCATAGCTCCTATCTCATGCTCACTCTAGGCCAGTGGTGTAAAACTTGAATAGCATCAAGACCATTAAATGGTACATAAAGATCTCTGCAAGCTTCAGATTGATTTAAAAGGCACTTAGGAGTGTTATAGGCCCCATGTTAGAGACCTCTACTCTTAGGCATATACTCATTCAGGGGAACAATAGCTGGATGAACCCATACTGTTTAAATTATTTATCATTCTATTTTTTTTTCAACTGAGTTGTTGTTGTTGAGTTGTTTTAGTCATGGCTGACTTTCTATAATCCATTTGGGGTTTTCTTGGCAAATATACTAGAGTGGTTTGCCATTTCCTTTTTCAATTTATTTTACAGATGAGGAAATTGAGACACTTAGGGTCACATAACTAGTAAGTATTTGAGATTTGAATTCAGGTCCTCCTGACTCCAGAGCTGATACTCTATATACTGTACTATCTAGCTGCCACATAGTTCATATAGTCTAATTTCCAAAAATTAAATGTGTCAGTCATGTAAGTTCATTGTAATATATGTCAAATGTTTTCCCAACCTTAGTGTTCCATAAATCTCAGCTTAGTTTATTATGTGTGCCCACAGAGAATCTGTCTATAGATTCAATATTCAATAGATATAGATTTGAAGATATATAAATTATCTATACTGGATTATGGTTTGAACTCTACTAGATCCTAGACATAAAGCTTATTTTAAATAATAATAGAGATTAACTTTTTGAAACACTTGAAGTTTATAAAGTACTTTCCTCACAACAACTGAGAAAATACTGCAATTACAATTCCATTTTATAAATTAGGAAACTAATTGAGTCAAATGTGTTTCCCAGAGACAGATAACTAATAAGTCAAAGAAGTAGAATTTAAACCTATGTCTTACCTGATTTTAGAACTAGTTTCTTTTCACTACCCCATGTTGACTTTTGCTTTATAGTAACTTCCAAAGAACATCATAAAATTTTAAAATTACATAAATATGTTCCATGAAATGAGCAGTGTCTGAGAATTTGATAACATCTTTTTTCATCTTTTGTCAGAAGTGTTGGAACTCTAATACCTATAGAGAAGTTTCAAGAGTACCATAATTGGTTGGCTTAACTTCTAGTGCATCTTCCCCTGACAGATATCAAAGCCCTGATTAGTATTTTGTAATTTTCTCACACTTAATGTGAATTGATTCACATTAGGTTAGTGTGACCAGGCTAATTTTGGCCAAGGGAAACCAATAGCATTTATCCAGAGACGGTGAGTATCTTAACTGGAATAAAACTTATCTGTAGCATGATGTAGCAATGCAGTGATATAAAGTTCCTATATTTTCTAACTCTGACATTTCGAAATATAACAGGAGTACTATCAAGGGCATAGCTATTGACCTTATGACATAAGATCACCACAAGCAAATTCTCTTGGAATTTTCTATAAGACTTTGGCCATCCTGGCAGAACAGCTCAGCACACAATTCTTGCTTCAGAGCACATAAGTCACAGCAAGAGAACCCAGTTAAAATAAGCTATAAATACCATCTCCTTGTAATTCCCAAGTAGTTAGCCCTGCTACAATGAAATCCCTACCTGACACTTTTACCCTCCTCTTCTTAAGGATAACAATAAGCTCTATAATTGGCCAGCTTTCAAACACCAGTGGGGAAACCCTGTTTTTCCCTGCTTTTAAGTGTAGACTTCATGAAACTCCAGTGTGTGGGAAAAGCACTCTTCAGGGTTATAGCATAAAAGTATTGCATACTGGCAAGCCTAACTCAACATGTCTGCCTTTGTCCTTTTGTTAACAGCTAGATAAGGAGTCAGGATACATGTTTTAAACCTGGCTTGGTTCCTCACCTTGTGCAACCTTGTACAAGTCTGTAATTTCCCTCATCTACAAAGTAGGATTAATGAGAACTGGTCTACCCAACACAAGGGTTGTTGAGAAAGTCAAATGCTACGACTATGTGAAAAACAAATCCTCTTTCCTTGAGTAGCCATGAATCTCTTCCACGTCATGGTAAGGGCCCTCTGGAGTGAATGGGAGCCCCAGGGCCAGGTACCTTTGGATGCAGCCACAGGAAACAAGCAAAACCTGGCAGCCACCTGCAGAGGCTGCTTAATGCAAACTTTTATTGGCTGCACCGCCTTTCCTGACATTGCTGCTGACACTGCCTTCATCAACATTCATCTGCGATTGTCATCGCCTCCAGGGTGATAAATCCTGCACAGGTACCCAAGGGTGTTCAGAATACAACCAATTTTCTCTAGGTTTCATTCCCCCATCCACTCTCCACACCACTGGACTGCAAAACCTAATTGGGCTATTGTCTGCTTCCCAAAACAAACTCATTTTTCTCCACCGAACCATCAGAGACGCTGTCAATCAACATGAATTGTGTCAGATTTTGAAAGGAGGTGAAAGGCCTGTAATCTCACAAGCATTTTCATGTAAACAAGTTCACCATCATTTGAGGAATTAAAGAAAATCACCTTCATATTTGTGTCTCTTTTTTTTTCCATTTAGAATTTCTTTTTTTTTCCTAAGTGAAGAAACTAACATCTGCCCATCACCAGGTATATAAAACTTGGAAGGAATCAGAGATGCATGTGTGTGTGTGTGTGTGTGTGTGTGTGTGTGCACCTACATACATGTGCATGTATTGGGGTGATGAATCCAGGTGAAAAGCAATCTATAAAATGCTCCATTTCTGAAGGCATGTCTTTACGGAAGTAGCAGAGAATCCGTTCATTCATTGCATATAAATGAGACATGTCCGTGCCATAATTTGCCCACCTGGTCTTCCTGCCTTTGTATGGGAGCCACTATATCTTTGAACATGGATTTCATTTGGGAAAGGGTCCAGAACCCAAGTGAATAAGTTCTTGAGGTCATGCCCTTTGTTCCACATCTGAGCCAACAGTATTCGTTATAAACAAAAACTGTCACATCTCTTTACTAATAAGAGTGTATGTAGATCTTTGGCAGCCTCAGGACAGTAGTAACTTATTCTGTGACACATTTTGTGAGTTTTATGTGCCTGCTCTATAAAAAATGCACCGTTTCCATAGCAATGTGGGGCCTTTGGTAAGGCATGTGTGACAGTTAAAGCCCCCGCCCCCTTCAGGGAAATGTGCTTTTTCTGGATGCTTTTAAGACTTCCCTGAGTCCCCACTATTGCTCCCACTCCAATCAATTCATTTGAGAAAAGACCAAATGGCAGATTCCCCCACCCTCTAACCCCATTTGTTGGAGAGGAAGATAGTGTTGATTGGAATTTGCAATTTTAAGAGCACTAACAGCATCAATTAGAGAGGCTGGCCAACTTGGAGAAGAAGAACATCATCTCTCTCATTGGCCAAAAATAGAAAATGAACCTTTTTTAGGGGCTGCCAAATGAAGTCCATTTTTAAAAAATAACATTTCTCTGTTGTTTCTTGTGTCCTGGTTTTCTACACGAATAGAAGCACAGTCCCTAAATAATGATGGCTGGGACACTGGACTGGGAGTCTAGAAGGCTTAGTTTTGAATTCTCTCTTGCCTTCCCTTGACTTGACCTTGGGCTGGTAAGTCACTGAGCTTCTGAGACCTTAAGTCCTTATCTGTAACATCAAATTATGGCTCCCATAATTTGTGGTTGTGAACACTAAATGATATGATATATGTTAAGGTTCTTTGTGAACAAGAGTCAGAGCTGAGGTTTCTTCTTGGATGAGTAGGCCCTACTCAATGGGGTAGCAGGTGGGACAGTGCTCTCTCTTCCTATCTTAATGAAATTGGTTCTGAAGGGGTTAATTTGGGGGGGGAAGGGATTTTTAAAAAAAGAAAATGTCCTCCTTCCCATCCTGCCCTTTTTTCTGATGGAGGAGGGAGTATATGATGAGTGGGAGGAGAATGGATTGTTTTTCTCTGGCATGACAGGCTGTGTGTCATATATCTTCATTGAAAAGCACTGGTTTCTTTGACGTTTACTTATTTCCTTGCTTGGCTTTTAACTGAGGGCAGCTTTACTGGGGGATAGTTTCAGAATCTTAGCTCTTTCTATTAAATGCAATGATTCCTCATCACTCCTGCCCTCACCACCCAAATTCACAAGTTGGAGATAGAGCAATGAAAGGAAGTATCAGAGTCTTGATGGCAGCTGCTGTCCTTTTTTTTTTTTTTTTCCCATTTTTTAAACCAGCTTTAGTCATTAAACTTCATCAATTAGCCAACAGAATACCTAATAGATAAACATTCCAGTCAATAAAATTTATAGAAATCATAAATTCAACACAAATATTTTCTTTTTTAAATTAAAGCTCTTTATTTTCATAACATATGCATGGAGAATTTTTCAATAAATTTTCGATTGACCCTTGCAAAATGTTGTTTCAAATCCCCCCTTTCCCTTTACCTCTTCTCCTAGATGGCAAGAAATCCAATATATGTTAAAAATATGTTAAAAAAAATGTTAAATCTAATATATGTTTACATATTTATACAATTTTAAAAAATATTTTATTTTATTTTATAATAACTTTATATTGACAGAATCCATGCCAGGGTAATTTTTTTACAACATTATCCCTTGCACTCGCTTCTGTTCCAATTTTTCCCCTCCCTCCTTCACTCCTTCCCCTAGATGGCAAGCAGTCTTATATATGTTAGATATGTTGCAGTATATCCTAGATACACATATTTATACAATTAAGGTGCTATGACAGTTGCTATTAATATGAAAAGAATATTAGGTCTAATTAGGTCTAACCAAGGAATTCCCAATTATATATAGCATCTGAGCTTCCCAATGGGAATGTATTCCCTGTCATCTGAGGTATCATCATGGTATCTACTTTAGAACCAAATGATGTCTTGTCTTTTACTAGTGCTAAAATGCCTCACCCAGGAGAAATATGTAATCATTGGATTAGTTAGACATAGAATTGATTCATGTCAATATTTAAACTAGTTTTTGCCAATCCACTAGCAGAGATAGGCTTAATATGCTTGACTGTGAATGTCTCAGCCTCCTTTCCCCACCTTAACTTACCATAGTCAAATAATACTAATCTCCTATTTTTGACATCTGTCCACTTAGATCTTCCTTTCCTTACCTGGCCACTTGGCTTGGGATCCGGTCAAATTGAACATTCTTTTCTGAGAAAGAAAAGGAACTTGTCAAGAGAAAACTTGGTGATAACGGTTTGACAATCTGTTCTATTATGATTCTCTTCTTTCTCTCCTAATTTTTTCTCCCTTGCCTTCCCTTTCTTTCATCTTGAATCCATTATTCACTTAGCCAAAAACAAGAAAAAATTTTCAATGAAGCACAGATCTGATTGTATCATTCTCCTATCCAAAAAACTTTTTGCGGCTTCATTTTGCTTCATCTGTCATTCACCCCTAAGCTACACATCTCAGGCCATTGCCAGTCATCTTGATTTTGTCTTGCTTTATATATGATTTCATAGGATGAAGTTGGAAGTTAATTTAGAGCTCATCTATTCCAAACTCCTTTCTTTGTGGTTGAAGAAATTAAGGCCGAGAAAAGTTGCAATTTTAGGGAAGTTGGCCAACTTGGAAAAGAAGAGCTTCATATTTCTCATTGAACAAAAATAGAAAATGAGCTTTTTAGGGGCTGCCAAGTGAAAATCATTAGAGTTTTTAATAGCATTTCTCTGTGGTTCCCTATGCCCTGGTTTTCTCCTCTAAGAGAAACACATGTCCCTAAAGTACCCAAATGATACAGATAGCAAAAGTACTAGAATTTGAACCCGAGTTCATTAACACCAGAGCCCAATTGTTGTTGTTTGTCCTTCGTTCTCAAAGAGGGCATCACCTTCAGGAAAGTGATGACATGATTTTCAAATGCATTGGATTTAAGTGAAGGAGGGCTGTGCAAGGTCACCTGCCTCATTTTCTCCTCCAGAGCCATCTGGGTTCAGTGGCCAGACATAGATCAGAATGATTGGAGATGGCCCAGATGAATACTTTCTACATTCTACCCTAACTATTGTGATTTCCACCCTCTAGGACATAAATGTATGAAGAACTTTTTTATAACCTAAGGGGAAAAAATAGCCAAGAACAGGAGACATTAAGTGTCAGGTCCCTAAGGATAACCAGACTTATTAGGCCTTTAGGTCTGGGGATATTATTGAGTAATAATAGAACATATCATAACTTTTACTGGAACATAGTTCTTGCTCACCATGCAGCACAAATTTATTACATATCAATCCTCATTGGTCCAATGAATACTGTGACCTCTGCTAACTAGGATGTCTAGCCAGCAATATAGGATATCTCTAAATGAAAATAGAGGACAAAGGAAACAGTGATATCCAGAAGAGAAAATACATACAGGAACAAACATTTAACCTGTGGTATAAAGGAAAAAGTGCTAAATTTGGAGTTAGAAGAACTAAGTGGCTCATTGATCAGAGAGCCATGCCTCCTGAGTTCAAATCCAAGTCTCAGCCACTTACTAACTATATGATCCTGAATAAATCACTTAACTTTCTTTACTCTATTTCCTCATCTGTAAAATGAGCTAAAGAAGAAAATGGTAAATTACTTCAATATCTTTGCTAAGAAAACTCTAAAGTTTGACTCATGGGTGATTCAGGTCAATTTCAATAGATTTGTGATGAAGAGAGCATCTGTATCCAGAGAGAGGACTATGGGAATCAAATGTGGATCACAACATAATATTTTTACCTTTTTTTGTTTCTTTGCTTGCTTGTTTTTTCATTTTTTCCCCTTTTTGATCTTATTTTTCTTGTGTAGCATGATAAATATAGAAATATGTTTAGAAGAATTGCACATGTTTAACCATTATTGGATTACTTGCTGTCTAGGGGAGAGAGAGGGGGAAAGGGAAAGGAGAAAAACACAAGGTTTTAGAAGGGTAAATGTTGAAAACTATCTTTCCATGTTTTTGTTTTTGTTGTTGTTGTTGTTGTTGTTGTTGAGGCCATTGGAGTTAAAAGGGGGAATTGGGACACTAATACAGTGTTGTTGGAACTATGAATGGATCCAGCCATTCTGGAGAGCAGTTTGGAACTATGCTCAAAAAGTTATTGTGCATACACTTTGATCCAGCAATGTTTCTACTGGGTTTGTGTATCCCATAGAGATCTTAAAGGAGGGAAAGGGACCCACATGTGCCAAAATGTTTGTGGCAGCCCTCTTTGTAGTGGCCAGAAACTGGAAACTGAGTGGTTGCCCATCAATTGGAGAATGGCTGGATAAATTGTGGTATATGAATGTTATAGAATATTATTGTTCTGTAAGAAATGAGCAGCAGGATGATTTCAGAGAGGTCTGGAGAGACTTACACGAACTGATGCTGAGTGAAATGAGCAGAACCTGGAGATCATTAAACATGGCAACAATAAGACTATATGATGATCAATTCTGATGGATGTGGCTCTTGTCAACAATGAATGATTCAGACTAGTTCCAATTGTTCAATGATGAAGAAAGCCATACACACCCAAAGAGAGGCCTGTGGGAACTGAGTGTGGACCACAACATAGCATTTTCATGCTTTCTGTTGATGTTTGTTTGCATTTTGTTTTCCTTCTCAGGTTTTTTTTTCTTTCTATATTCGATTTTTCTTGTGCAATAAGATAACTGATTAAGTATATATACATATATTTGATTTAACATATATTTTAACATATTTAACATGTATTGGACTACCTTCCATCTAGGGGAAGGGTTGGGGGGAAGGAGGGAAAAATTTGGAACATATTTTAACATATTTAACATGTATTGGACTACCTGCTATCTAGGGGAGGAGTTGGGGGGAAGGAGGGAAAAATTTGGAACAGAAAGTTTTGCAAGGGTCAGTATTGAAAAATTACCCATGTATATGTTTAGTAAATAAAAAGCTTTAATAAAAAAAAAAAAAGGAAAAAAGCACATGAACCTGGCAACAAAATATCCTTGATACTTTTTCTCTTTTTTCTTTCTTTTTCTTCCTCTTCTTCTTCCCTTTCTTTTTCCCTTCTTCTTCCCCTTCCATTTTCTTCTTCATCTTTTTCCCTTCTTATTTTTCTTGCTCCTTCTTCTTCCCCTTTCTTTATCCCCCTTCTTTGTTTCCTCCTTTTTATTCTCTCCCTCCACCCTACTCCTCCTACTATCCCTTCACTTCCTCTTCCTTCTCCTTACCCAAATCAACTTTGGAATTTAAATTCTTCTATGCTAGATGGATCCAGTAGAAGGGTTAAAAAAAAAAAAACCGACTTGCTAGGGTCACACAACTAGAAAGTGTTAAGTGTCTGGGACCAGATTTGAACTCAGGTCCTCCTGACTTCATGGCTGGTGCTTCTTTGCAAGAATTTTGAACAATAAAAAAAAATTATTATAAAAATTTGATTCATGAAGAGTCAAACAACTGAAAAATAACTCAACAAATCAAATCTAATCTCTTTCAATACCTCTGTAACTTTTGCCAAGTCTCTTAATCTCTCTGGGTCTCTATTTCCTCATTTGTAAAAGATGAAGATTGTATTAAATAGTGGCAAAGGTTGGACTAAATATGTTGGGAGGACCCTTCTAGCTATGCATTAATGTTTGTATGATGCATCTTTTTTCTCTTCCCACTACAATGATTGCAAGTACTTTATAGTTTGCAAAGCACTTTTCACAACAGTAGCTGTGGAGACACTGTTTCTCCATACTTAAATGTGCTAGTTTAGTAGACACTGAACACCTATAGACTGAGGAGAGCAGAATTTCTGACATTTTAAAAATATGCATGTTTAAATATATATTTAAAAGTGGCTATCCTACACAATGCATTATGACTGGTAGATGCCTTATCTTAGGTCTAATTTTTCTCCCAGATCTATCCCCTAGAGAAGTAGTTCTCAGTTTTTTTTTTTTTTGGGGGGGAGGGTTCTCAAAACCCACTTTATACACTTAATAATTATTTATTATCCTCCACCCAGGATGATATCCTCCACCCAGAACTTATGGTGGCTAAGTCTTTTGATATTTACTTTATTAGAAATAAAAATATTGATATTATTATGAAAATGGTTTTGACCTGAAAGACAGGAGGAGTGACCAAGGGTCTTTATACTTTGAGAACTGGTGCCCTTGAGAACTGTATGATAATAGATGCATTGTCTAACTTCTCCAGGTTTAAAAAAAAAAAAGGCAGAAAACGACCCTTTCCTTCCTTGAACTTTATTAAGAGCTAAGTGAAATAGAGAAAAACAAAAGACCCAAAACAATATGATAAAAGCTGTGGAAATTCTCTGAGCTCTCTGAAGGAAGCTGCTAAAGAAATCACATGGGACATTCTCCCCCAGCCTCCTCCTCCCAAGCTAAAATAGAATGTGTGGGTGATCAGTGTAGTATCTATCTGCTAGGTCCTAGGTTTCTTGTCCCAGGAATCAGCTTTATGGATAAAGAGAGAAGCTCAAAAAACTTTTCCTCCTGGAAAACAAGGGGTCATCCTTTGATTGCAATGCTGGTACCTAGTGAAAGCCTGTATGTGAAAACCTGGATGTCTTGTCAGGAATGTTATTACATCTGGATCAATTCTTAATCTTCCAGTTTAGCTTTGAGCTGCTCAGCAACCTCCAGCAGATCAGTTATAAATCATTCCATCTAGGCTTTATTCACCTCACCCAGTGTAGGTAAAAAAGATTTCCCTTCATTGAGCCCCCTGCGACATTTCAGGATTTCTTGGGGGTCGACCTACCTTTAAAACCAGTGTATGATTCTCAATCTTGACAAAATCCAAGTCTTTGGGATTCAGAAGTATTTTAAGGGGTAAGGAGTGGGGAACATAAAACAGAGTTAAACTAATGACCACTTGAAAACTCTTTCCTTTTCTTTGGGTCAAAAAGGTTGCATGTGTAAACCCAACAAGAAATCTATGTCTTTTATACTGAAAGAATTTTCTAAAAATGTCATCAAACTTACCAAGCAGAACTAGAGACCAATATATTTATTAGTCTCAAAACCAGGACAACCCTTGATTGAATTATAAGTGGGGAAGGAAAGCTATCTCCCTATTTCTCCTCCAATGCCCACTCTCTCTCTCTATTTACCCCATTCTCCCTGAAAGTGTTCATTTCTTTAGGATCTACCTCCTCTTTGTGCTGTCAATTCATCCACATTGTTTTAGCAGATAGGGTTTAATAGGATCCCCTTTCTAGGAGTGTTTGCTTTTTAATAGGTTGTCCTCAAAAACCCTAATTCCTTCAAGACACAGAGGAATGATTCTCTTGTGGGAGAATTTCAGGCATCATGACACATTATGAGGATAATTTGGGTTTGATTGGTAGCACTCACGGGGCCACCATCTTGATAATTGTGTAGATTATTAGAGTAGTGTAACCTTTTTTCTCCTTCATTTCTATTTTTTCTCATCTCTAATCCATTCTTTACACATTTTTGAATAACATTTCTTGCACAAAAATATGAAATATGTCCCTCTTCTTCACTCAGAGTGCCCACTGAGCAAAACTTTTCTGCCTCGATATCAAATTCCAACACAATCTATCACTACCTTCTCTTTTCAGGATTGCCCCATTTCTCTCTTTTTTTTTTCCCATACAGTCTCTGATCAACCAAAATGTACAGCTCTTTCTTTCTTGCCCCTAACCATGGCCTCTCCCCACTCCTACATCAACATCCCTGCTCATACTGTTTCTTATATCTGAAAAATTCTCCCTTTACCTCTAAATTACTAACCATTTTAAAAATCCAACTCAAATGACACATCCTCCCTGAAAATTTTCTTTGTGATCCCTTAAGATTTCACACACTACAATTTTGTTTCTTGCCTATATACTTACTATGCAGACTGTTCCAGGAAGCTTAGTGTAGTTTATTAGCTTTTAAGTTGTTAAATCATAAAACTGCACTGAGATTTTTGGGACACATGTAACATTGTGTGATATAATTTCTTATGTTGGTGTCTTCTACTTAACAATTTTCTTCTTGAATCTTTATAGCTCCTCTAGGACTTGATACAATGCTCTCTTTAAACATAACTTGCTTGCTAAATATTTGTTTTATTGAATAGATAGAGAGACGGGTAGATAAACAGACAATAAGTAGGTGGATAATAGAACATTTATGTAACTATTTAGAGAGATATAAATGTTGTTCTTTTGTTTTCAAAAAAGACCAATGAAATCATGGGATGATGACTTGTTTGTGAATTGGATCTAAATAAGGCATAGTTGCATAATGTTATCAGCATCATTCTCTCAGTATTACTGAAGTCTAATGGCAAGACAAAAGTCCAAACAATTAGTAATGACCCAGGGATGCATGCAGGGGATACCAAGCTGTAAACATACTATAGCACCTGCTTCATCCTCCTCCGTGACTATTAGACCAAGTTGTTCTTATCCACCTATTGTCCATTGAGCAAAAAGGAAAAAATCTATACCTTGATAGACTGCCCCCAACTGACCAACAGGTTTGAGCCTATCAGTTACTGTTAACCTGGTTTAATGTGTCTGCCAAGGCAGTTTTACTGGGTTATGGGCACTGTGCATGTTACAGTTTCTTGGAACCACAGGGTAGATTTGGGTGACAGGTAGATACCAAAGAAGGTGAATGAGCAGTCCTGAAAAGGGCATAATAAGCCCTCACATCAGAGGTGTTAGTCCTCCATAAATGATCCCTACAAACTATATGCCCAAGACACAAATATAAGCAAATAAAATAGTTCCTACTTGTAAGCAGCCTAAAGTCTAGAGAGTAGAAATGTTATACAAAGAGGAGTTGGAAAACAGGAGAGGATGTTTAGGGTACTCACAAGAGAAGATCAAAGTGGCTAGGAAAGAGATCCAGAAAATGACAAGTTAGGAATGATGTGAGCATCACTAGGAAAATGATGGTTTAGGCTAGAGAGTAACCAGTTAGAAAAGTATACCTTGAGGATTCAGAGCAGAGGTCTTGCAACTGAGCTCTTGGTTTTCTCTTTCTTCACTATTCTACTTACCCATCATTACCAGCCTCTCCCTTGTCCTACCCCCACCCCCCAGTATTCTATTAAACAATCAACCAAGTAATTTTTATTAAGCAGCTGCTATATTAGTCATCATGCTAGGTGTTAGGGAAAGTGGAGCTACACTAGAAAAATAAATTTCTTCCATTGGGGGATTATATTATTGGATTGATCCTTCCTCTTCATCCTATAGTTTCCCCCCCCCCATTCTATTTACCTTTTCACCTATCCTGCAAAAGCCCCTGGTTTTCTGGGGAAGAGTCTTAGAGTACCAAGTTCTACTGGGGAAAGATGATTCCATGATAGATTGCTCCATGGGAGCAGTGGGGCATTGACAAACAGCATCCTCATACATCACTGGGCCATCAGGGCTGGCATTTTGATGATGTATTGTGTGAGCACATCATCAGAATGTTGTCAGTCTAGTGATGTATTCATCAACAGATGGTGCTGTCTTAAAAGGGAAAAGGGAGAACTGAGCAAGACGAGCAACCCTTTGTGCAAAAAGGAGGGGATCTCAACAGCAATGCTGGGATTTTTCCAACACAATAGTGGATATATTCTAAATAGATGGTAAGAGAAAGAGTATAGCAGAGCATGGTGGAAACACTCCTGGATCAAGAAGATAGGAGACTTGAACACTAGTCCTGGCTCTGCTAGTCACTGGTTTTGTAGAATTAATCAGGTGACTTCCAATCTCTGAGTCAGCTTTCTCATCTATAAAATGAGGAAATTAACTAGGTGGTTTAGTGAATAAAACAATGGGTATAAAATCAGGAAAATTTAAATTCAAATTTGGTTAAGACACTTACTAGCTATTTAAGCCTAGGCAAATCACTAAATCCTGTTTGCCTCAGTTTCCTCATCTATAAAATGAGCTAGAGAAAGAAATATCATTGCCTTCCAGTATGTTTGCCAAGAAAACCTCCATGAACAGTATGGTCCATGGGGTCATGAGGAGTTGGATAAGACTGAACAACAACAAAATGAGAGAATTGATCTAGAAGAACTCTAAAATCCATCTTTGACACTCTTTGTTAATGATTCAAGGTTTTCGACTTCATAGTATATGTACTCTGGGGTATATGAGAACATGGTTTCCTTGGAGATTTGGAGATTCAAAAGGTTATCTTGATTTTATAGTGCTGTTTTGTTATTATTACCACGTTCTTACAGTCTCACAGTTGGCAAATTTTCTGAAGCTTTCCTTGCTGAACAGTGAATGATTATAGGGAAATAGGAAGAGCATTTTGGCATGTTATCTTAAAATACTATTTTAACTAATGTTTTAATATTCTAACTAGCTTTCTTTGGGACTGAATTATCTGACCAGAAGAGAGACTTCCGGTGAGATAGCAAAGTAGGTCAGAAATTTCCAAGCACTCCAGATTCCCTCCACAAAGAAAAGACAATATAGCACCTCAGAGTGAACATAAAGAAGTAAAAATAAATAAGAGTAAAAGCAAAACAATGGGCCTTCTGAGTCATTTGGAGAAGATCAGAAGAAAGATCCCAGGATTGGTTTAGTCCAGTGAAGCATAAACACCTCCAAACAAAATCACACTAAAACAGAAGCAAACCCTGAGGCTAGCTGAGTTGGGAGGTGACCTTGCCCCAGCCACAAGAATTTTAATTTTCCAGACTATGTGGGGATTCAGGCTTCTGAGACAGAGAAGTTTGAGGGAACCTGAAATCCTGGACAAGAAGCAATGAGCATAACATGTTTAACATATATTGGATTACTTGCCATCTAGGGGAGGAGGTAAAGGGAAGGAGGAAAAAATTTAGAACATAAGGTTTTGCAAGGGTCAATGTTAAAAAATTATCCATGCATATGTCTTGAAAATAAAAGACTTTAATTAAGAAAAAAGAAGAAGAAATAAGCATACATCTGGTGAGTGCAGAAGCAGAGGAGCAGAGATATTACTGGCTATGGGCAATTACAAGTGTCCAGAGTTCGGCTTCTAATTCCAGCTAGAGGGAAGAACTGAAGGAGGATCTGTGCCTGAATGACCCTAGAAAACCAGGAATTGGCTTTTGAGCCATTGAATTGAATTGAATTTGAGCCATAGCAGCAGCAACAACAGCAATGCTTCCTGAGATGTCAGCCCATAGGTGAGGAGGATGAAGAGCTGGTCAGAAGGAGATTACAAAGATCTCTTTGCTGGCACTGAGGCAAGACTCTGTTCCTTTGCCCACATTCAGATCCTAGTTGCAGCGCTGGCTCACAGTACTGGTCCTTAGAATGATTCCTGAAAACAGCTCCACAAATCCATGAAGTTTGGGATAATTCATCCTCCATCCTGAAAACGGAACCCTATTTTAAAAAAAAGAGTTAAAAGACAGCTATGAAAATAAGCAAACAACAGGCAAAGATTCTGACCATAGAAAGTTACTATGATGAGGAGGAAGACCAAAACACACTCAAAAGAAGATAATGAGATCAAAGTCTCCAAGAGAAATAAGAAGTGGCCTCAGGGCATGGAAGAGCTCAAAAGGAATTTTCTAAAGAGAGGTAGAAGAAAAATTGGGAACAGAAATGAGAGTGATGCAAAAAGAAAGACAAGAAGCTAAAGAGGAGAAGAATGCCTTAAAAAAGCAAAACTGGACAAAAGGGAAAGGAGGTACAAAAGTTCACTGAGAAAAATACTTAAAAATTAGATTTGATCAAATGGAAGCTAATGACTTTATGAGGAATCAAGAAATGGTAAAAGAAAAAAAAAAAAGAAAACCTAGAAAACAATGTGAAATATCTCACTGGAAAAACAACTGACCTTAGAAAATAGAACCAAGAGAAATAGTTTAAAAATCATTGATCTACTTAAAAACCATGACCAAAAGCAAAAAGTCCAGACATCAAGAAATTATCAAGGAAAACTGCCCTGATGTTCTAGAACCAGATGGTGAAATACAAATTAAAATAATTCATCAATCACCTTCTGAAAGAGATCCCAAAATGAAAACTGGCAGGAATATTATAACCAAATTTCAAAACTTCCAGGTCAAGGAGAAAATATTTCAAGCATCCAGAAAGAAACAATTCAAGTATAGTAGAGCCACACTCAGGATAACACAAGACTTAGGAACTTTTACATTAAAAGAATGAAGGCTTGGAATATAATATTCTAGAGAACAAAGGATCTACGATTGCAACTAAGAATCATCTACCTAGAAGAATTGAGTATAATCCTGGGAGATTATACTGGAAGAAAAACAAACATGTAATGGAGCAGAGGACTTTCAAGCATTCGTGATGAAAAGATCAGAGTTGAATAGAAGATCTGACTTTTAAATATAGGTCTCAGAAGAAGCATAAGGGGATACTTAGGGAAGGAAATCATATGGAATTTAATAAAGTTAATCCTTTATGGGATGATGATACCTGTAACTCATAAGAACTTTCTCATCATTAGGGAAATCAGAAGCAGTACATATAGACAGAAGGTACAGGTGAAAGTTGAATATGAAGGGATAATATCTTTAAAAAATAAAATTTAGGTGTGGGAGAGGAATATATTGAGAGGAGGGGAAAGGGAGAAGTGAAATGGCATAAATTATCTGCAAGGCAAGAAAAAGCTTTTACAGTAGAAGGAAAAGGGGGCAAGGAAGAGGTGGGGGTCAGTGAACCTTACTTTCATCAGAATTGGCTCAAGAGGAACTCAATATGAATATGGAAATTTATCTTACCCTGTGGGAAAGTAGGAGGGGAAGGAGATATGAGAAGTGGGATATTGTGATAGAAAGGAGGGCATATTGGGGGAAGGAGTAGTCAGAAGCAAAACACTTTTGAGAAGGGAAAGAGTGAAAGGAGAGAGAGAATAGAATAAATGGGCATGGGGAAAACAAAATGAAGGGAAATACAGTTAACAATAATAACTGAAAAAAAATTTGAAGCAAGTTTCTCAAATAAAAGCCTCATTTCTCAAATATATGGAAAACTGAGTCAAATTTATAAAAATAAGAGCCATTCCTCAATTGGTAAATGATCAAAAGATATAAACAGTTATTCAATGAAATAATCAAAGCCAACTATAAGCATATGAAAGACTTCTGAACAAAGATGCTATTTACCTTTATAGAAACAGAGGATAAACAAGCATAGTGTGGCCTTATATAGATGTGTATGGATGTATATGTGTATGAGTATAGATATCTATGTATGTAAACGTATGTGTACGTGTGTGTGTTATACATATGTGAACATGTAAATATATCCATGCTTAACTGTAACCTGCTTAAGGAAGGTGGAGGAGGAAGAATAAAGGAGGAATGATAGAGTAAAAAAAAATAGGAAGCAAAGAAAAGGACCAACTCTGAAAATAATGTGTAGTATTCATTATATAGGTTTTTCTTGAAATGGAAATTTATTTATTATTTCATATTCTGAATCTTCTTTTATGCTGTGCTACGTGCATAGTCATATTTGTTTCCTATTTTATATTTAAATTTTTAAATAAATAAATACATTTTAAAAAAGAAATAAAAGTTATCTGAGCAGATCTCTGTACAAAAGTCAAGGAAGCATTCAGATGCTCAGAGTGGCAGAGTAGAAATGAGGAGTAAAATATAGTCCTGAATCTTACTTCTTCATATGGAAAGAAAGGATATAAGTGGTGTGACAGAGACAAGAAGGTAGGCAGAGCAGTGTACAGAGTGCTGGGCCTGGAGTCAGAAAGATGTATTTCAAATCTTGTCTCAAGCATTATGAGCTTTATGACGTGGGAAAGTAACTTGACTTCCTCAACTAAGTTTCCTCAACTTTAAAATGGGGATCATAATAGCACCCATTTGACAGAGTTGCTCTGAGGATCAACTGAGATAATATTTGCAAAGTGCTCAGCATAGTATCTGGAATGTAGTATGTATTTAATAAATGCTCATTTATATTTCTGTTTCTAATTGTTAGTTTAATGTGTTAACATTTTATTCCCACAGATCCCTATCTAATTTTCAAAATACTGGGATAAATCAAAAGTCACCAAAATCACAAAATTCAGATTCAGGTCAAGTCTCTGTTAACATTTTCTGTAAAATTAAGCTCCTAAGTTTGGCATAGTTAGGAATCTACCCAGTGATGGGGAGATTTCATTTCAAACCTCCAATTCACATATTGTGAATTATTGCCCTGTTTCACTTTCCCTAGTAAATAAAATATACGGAAAAAAAAGAAAGAAAGAAAAAAGAAAAAGAACATACACTGTTTGATTGTCTTTTGAGATTGCTGGGTTCCCAGCCAATAGAACGCCTTAATGCCCAAGATCTCAGGGGTGATACAAAGCATAGAACATCTCTGTTTGTGGAGTTAAATTTAATAAACAGTATAATCCCCTGGTAGGCTCTGGACTTTTTCTAATATCCTGATGGTATCCAGGGAAGAGTTTGATATGTGAAAAGTTACCATATGGCCTTACAATCAAACCCCACCAGAAACAATTGCCCTGTGTATGGTACTGAATTAGAAATTGTCTAGACCACTATTTCCCAACCTGATTTAGATTATGATATGCTGCTGAGCCAACAGAGTCCTGCCCTACTTCAGGTATCTGTCCATCTATACCATACTTCCCCATCAATTTGTGTTAGGTATGCTAGGTATGCACATATACACAACACACACACAGAGAAACAGAAATACAAACAGAGAGACAGGGATAGAAAAAAGAGAGAGAGAAAGTAAAGAAAAAAATCCTTTTTCTTCAGTGATGCTCATTTAATCATTGGAGGCTATTCTTTTTGGGAAGCAAGATGGTGCAGTGGATAGAGTGCTAAACCTAGGAAGACTCATCTTCCTGAGTTCAAATCTGACCCTGGAGTTGTGTGACCCTGGGCACTAAGTCATTTAACCTTATGCCTCCATTTCCTTTTCTGGAAAATGAAGCAGAGAAGGAAATGGTACACCATTTGGAGAAAACTCCAAATGGGGTCACAGAGTCAGACATGATTGAAAATGTCTCAACAACAACAATTTTTCTTCTCTGAGAGAAAAGGCAGTATGCTTTATGGAAAGAATGATGGATTTGAATTCAGAGGACCTGGTTTCAAATTCTAGCTTTACTATTGGCTACCTGTATAACATAGGGTCCCCAGTTTCCTCATGTGTAAAATAAGATTTCTGGATTAAATGATCTCCAAGGTCCCTTCCAGTTCTTTATCATACAGTTTACTGCTTGTGTTCAAATCTGAGTTCTTTTATTTTTTACTATGATAACTTGGAACAAGCCTCTTTTTTTTTTTTTAATCTCTCTGAACTTTGATGCCCTCATTTGTAAAATGAGTGTTTAAATGTATGGGGGATTGGAGGGAGGGAAGTTACATTTAATGATTTCTAGATTCTTTCTAGCTCTAAATCCTTTAGCCCTATAATTGAAATTCCCTAAAGTTCCCAAATTCCCTGAATGCAAAATACTTTCCAAATGAGAGCATTACCTTTGCTTTCCATATTGTTTCTGTAAGTCTTTCCTATTTGTAAAGATCAAGTGTTGATCCAGGACTGGATTCATTAAATTGTTCTTCCATTCTTCAGTCATTCATACAACATTCAACATTCATTAGACAGTTATTAGCAAGGCACTAGTGCTAGATACTGTGGAGTGTTACAGAGCAAAGCAAGACACTAAATCTTACCTCTGGGAGATCTGGCAATGTTATATTGGAGCAACCATCAAATATCTCCACCTTTCTCTCAGTATTTTCATAAAATTTACTCTGGGTATATGCAGCATGGCCTTACATTGTTCTGTTCCCAATGACATATGTAAAATATGAAAGATGACTGAGCTTTCTGTATTCTTATTGTCATCCATAATATGGTTCTCCCTATTGTTTCCTGCATCTAGTAACAGATCATACACTCTGGGAACCCTTGTGCATTATTGAATTTAACGAGCTGCTATAATATCATCTTATTATGTTTTCATTTACACCTTAGCTGGGAAAATTGTAGGATCCTTATTATTTTAACATTCAAAAGGAATATTTCATTCTCAGTGCTTCTCTCCCTTTTCGGGTCTCATTCAATAGCATGTCATTAGATATTTCATCATTATGCTGGTTTTTGCAAAGTTTATTCTAAGTCTGCAGTGAAACCTGCTTGAGGGAAAACCACCTGTGGCTCCATAGAATCAGAAAAGTTTGACCCAAGTACAGGTGAACTCTTGAACAGGCCTTGCTGAAAAGTTGTTTTGAAATTAGCCTCTTGTAGCCTTGTAAATTTGTTGGTCAAAAGCATAACAATTTAGTTTTTGTTTCTTCTAATTTCTACAAAAGTTTTCTCTCTTCCCCCAAATAATGATAGCTTCTGTCAAGGAAATTCAAAGAATAATAATTATTTAAGGTAGTACTCTAAGATAACTAATATTTCCCAATATCACTGGCCATAGATCATCCTTAAGTAAATAGGGAAATCAATCTGTCATAGATTTTTACCTTAGATAATAGGTTCCTGAATTTTACTTTTCTGAGGATCAAAGACCAATAAATGAGCATGGGGACAAAAGACTATTCCTTTGCTATGTAAGTGCTTCTTGACCAATCAGCACTTTTAAATCTTCAAAAATATTTGAGAAATAAGGGCACTATAGAAAAGAACTGATGCTGAAATAAACTTTTTTTTTTTACTGTGTAAATAGGAAACAATCCATCCTGAGATTTTGCTGTCTAACATTCATTCTCCAATATCACATTCAACATGTGAGAGCTAACTGACTACTATTTCTGTAATCTCTTGTATCCTGAAATAAATATCACTAGAAAAAATATGAGTTGAAGTTTGACTTTTGCTTTCACCTTTCAAAGAAGTGATAAATAACACAAAATTATTCATTTAGAAAGCATTTACTTCTAAATGTTGGGGAATGGAAAGGTAAGCCTAATCACTTCTCAAACTCTTGGAATTAATTCTATCAATCTAGAGCAAAAGAACAAAGGCAATATATGGAGATATCAAAATATATCAGGCTTAGAAAACTGAAGGTGCTAGAAATACCAAGTGAATTGTGTGAGTTTTTTTAAACCATGTATTTCTGATAACTGTATAATTTGAATTATTATTTTTATTAAAAATGAAGAATTTTGTCTTTTTCTTTTTTTAAAGCTACGTTAGCACACAGAACACTATTATTGTTTAGGGAGGGATGGGGCAGATGTCACAGATACAATATTTCAGAAGCTGAGTTGAAATGGATGGGAATTTCTTCCCCTCTTAATTTTTGAAAGACTATTCTAAAATATCAAGAATAGATTCTCTCTCTCTCTCTCTCTCTCTTCTCTCTCTCTCTCTCTCTCTCTCTTCTTTCTTCTCTCTCTCTCTCTCTCTCTCTCTCTCTCTCTCTCTCTCACACACACACACACACACACACACACACACACACCAGATGCATTGGTATGAACACTGATAGTGTTCTATCATCCTAGCTAAGTATCCCTAGTTCTTCCAACTGATCTTCATATGACCCTTCTTTATTAAGGTTTCTATCCTCTGTATACTTTGCAGTCCTTCATGAAAGACATCTTGTACAAAATCTTCCCTGGTTCAGCCAGCTGGGCGGACCTTTTTTCCCTCAGTTTTTCCAAGAGTACATTATTGAAATATATATATTTGCTTCATATTTTACCATGTATCATATACATTTTTTAAAATGTCCTAATCCCATCACTATTAGACTGCAAATTTCTTAAAGATAGGCATTATGTGAATTTTTCCATTTGGATCTCTACTTAACACAGTACTTTGCACAGAGGTATTACATAAATGAACTGAATTCAATTGCCCCTTTTATCTAATTGCTTGCTACAAAATATTCCCATGGGCATTATTTCATATTATCCTTATAATAACTCCATTCAGTAGCTAAGACTTTGTATCCCTATTTTACAGATGAGAATAACAAGGCTCAAACAAGTTGAGTGATTCACCCCAAATCACACATATAGCATCCAACAAGGCTATTCCCCATGCGCCAAATCCATTGCTCTTGACAGGTCATGTCTCACACCTATCATATGCAGATACTGAGAAAGCATTTCAATCTCCCTTGACATTAAAAGGAAATCTTCCCTTGATGTGTTAGAATGTGAGAGTAGAGCCCGAGAGGGATTAAGAGTGGGAATTGGCCCAGGACCTGATAGTCTCAAGAAAGTGAGAATTGGCTCTCCATTCAAAGTCCACTTTTTTTCTTTTTCAGATTTCCTCGCTGGCTGCTTCAGTCACATCTTGTTCTGCAGTCTGTTCCTTCTGGAATTTGATGTGGTTGACATGACCTAGCATGATGTCTCATCTCAAGTGTCAACCTCAAAATCGGAAAAATTGAAGTTTCAGTTCCAGAAATTGCTGTTTTCAGAAGTGACATGGTTTTGAGCATTGTGCCCGTGACAGAGGAATGGGCACCGACCAAATCCTCCAGAACGACTGATGGGACTTTCAAAGCCTTTGTCAGCATGTTGAAAAGACTCCAGGACAGAATCCGTTCTGTGTCACCCTCTTGCCAGCAGGCACTGGCATCTGCTCCTATTGAAAAGTCTTCTAAGTTTATTTGATTTTACACTCTTCCCACAGCTGTTTTGCACTCTTTGGCTTATGCAATTTTTTAACTCTTCATGCTCCACACCTCTCCAATATTTCCAAGCCACATGCACAGGTTAGAAAAGCCAGAATGGAAAAAAGGTGTTTTGTGAAAGATATGAAATCAATCTTTTAAACCCTGGGATTTTCCCTGGGAAGGGAAGGGAGAGAACAAACATTTATTAAATTCCTACTATTAAGTTTCAGGTATTTTGCAAAATATTACGTATTTTGCAAATATTATCTCACTTAATCTTTATAACAACCCTAGAATGTGGGTGCTATTTATTATTATTTTCATTTCACATTTGAGGAAACTGAGGCAGGCAGAGGTTAAATTATTTGCCTGAGATCATCCACCTAGTAAATGTCTGAGTCTTAAATCTAACTTAATTTCAAGTCTCATGACTCCAAGCCAGCACTCTATCTGTCACACCTTGGAGCTGTTCTCATTGGATCTCACCTCATCATCAGTGCCTCAAGATATAGAACCAAAAGTGAAGAACTGGATTTTTTTCAGTGTCTCAGAAACAAAGGATTATAAAATCGGAGGATGATAGATTTAGAGCTGGAAGTTTAGGAGCAAAACTATGTTTAATTAACCCTTTCATTTTACTGTTGAAAAAAATGAGGTCTGGATAAATTAAGCCCAGGGTCATGCATATATAAGTAATAAAATTATAATTTGAAACCAGGTCCTTTGAGTCTAGAAACAGCATTCATTCAACTGTGTCATACAAAATCTATTTACAGTTATAAGGGAAATAAACAAAAAAAAATTAAAAGGAAGCACATGGCTTCACAGAAATAGCCTGGTAGAGTTTCAAGAATTCAGGATTTAGAGTCATGGGACCTGGATTGAAGTGCCAACTTCATCACTAACTTTATAATCTTGGGTTGAGGAAATTCATTTCATCTATCTGAGCTTGTTTCCTTAAATATAAAATGGGAAAGTGACTTAGTTTAATTACTTTATGGAGTCATTGTAAAGATCAAATAAAATCCTGTTTATAAAGTCCTTTTAAAATGACAAAAGTGATCTCTAGAGACTCAGCACTCAACTGGATTTGTGGTCTCAGTAATTTGGATGTTTTTTTCCACTAAAACAGATTAAGTCAATCCATTCCTGCACAAACTATAACTTTTGACCATTTCCTTCTGCCTGTTCACCACATGGGATGATGACCTTTCTTATTTTCTCCTGTCATTGGGAGGAACACATCAAAACTCTTTGGCTGTTTGCTTTTCAATCAATGAGATGACATAAAAAGAGCTTTGTAGACCTTAAACCACTATATAAATACTAACCATTCTCATTCTTGGGCAGCCAGGTGGTCCAGTTGGATAGAGTACTGGTCTTTGTATCAGGAAGAATTGAGTTCAAATCTGCCCTCAGATACTTACTATCAGCTGTCTGACCCTAGGCAAATCATTTAATCCTGTTTTGTCTCACTTTCCTCATCTGGAAAATGAGCTGGAGAAACAAATGGCAAACCACTCCAGTATCTCTGCCAAGAGACCTGAAAATAAGGTCATGAAGAACCAGAAAAAACAATAAATTCATTTTTTTTATTACTATCCATTATCACATGATCAGCCCATTATTTCTTCCTGTCATGTATTCCCCTAATAACTAATAAAAATAATCCATGTTTCCATAGCACTTTTAAAATGTACAGAATATTTACAGAAAAAAAACTGTGTGGTAGGCAAAACTAATATTGCTATTCCCATTTTATAGAAGAGAAAACCAAGGCTCTCTTAAGACAGAAATTGATTTTTAAATATCTTTTAAGTGTCTGAGACAAGACTAGAAAGTGTAAACACAGTGTTCTTTCCAATACACCATAGCATATAAATTGCATCTTGTTAATATTAATAATCTTTCCATTGGAATAGACAAGTGATCTCATGAAGTTTGCATGATGGGGGAGAAGTGATCATGAAACAGTAAACAGGTAATTGGATTGGATGCAATGGAAAGTCATGGCAAGAACAATTGGCTTCCTCCTTTTTCCAAGTCTCCCTCTTTCACCCCCAACAGAGAACTCTCTCCATATTCATTCTCACACAGATGTCACCATTAAGATCTTGCCTTTCAAAGATCCACATTGGGGATCTGAAAGAATTCATCAAGGCCCTGCATGTAATTTTGATAAATGCTTTCATTAATCTGGCCTGCTGTTCTTTGTCAGGTGCAATGTTGGACCTTCTTCATTCCACTTTCCTTTTCTACCTTTGTTGCTTAGCCCTTCCTCCACCTTTGTTCCCCATGTTTCCAGCAAGACTGACAGAGTGTTAACAAAAATTTAGGACTTGGGTTGAGGGATTAGTTCCTTGCTGCCCCATAACTGTTCTTAAAAGGAGCTGTTCTCCAGGCCACTTTAGTTGGAAGTCAGGTGAGACTTGAGTTCAATGGTTTTGTAGTCGGGTGACTTTTTCCATCAGATGGTCAGAAAATCTGACGTGTGCATAGTTCAAGGGAGAGGAAATTTCAGGAGTACCATCGAAGAAGGCTTTCACGGACCTTCAGTAAAGCTCCCCCATAGACTGGGTTCTTTCTGGTATGAAAAGTGTCTATATTTGAGAGCAGCATTAACACAGTCTTTCTTAAGGACTAGGCATAGTGGTCCATGTTTATAGTCTCTGCTACTGGAGATAGTTAAGGCTAACAGACCATTTGAGTCGAGGAGTTCTGAAATGCAATAGGATAGAAGGCATGAAAGAAGGGAGGGAGGATGGGAAAGAAAAAGGGAGGAAGGAAGGGAAGAAGGGAGGGAGGAAAAGAGGGAAGGAGTAAGGGAAAGAGAGAAGGAGGAAGGGAGAGAGGGAAGGAGGAAAGAAAGAAGGGAGAGAGGAAAGGAGTGAGAAAGAGAGGGAAGAAGGGAGGGAGGGAGAAAGGGAAGGAGGGAGAGAGAGAGAAAGAGGAAGGAAGGAAGAGAAAGAAAGAAAGAAAGAAAGAAAGAAAGAAAGAAAGAAAGAAAGAAAAGAAAAAGAAAGAAAGAAGAAAGAAAGAAAGAAGGAAGGAAGGAAGGAAGGAAAGAAGGAAGGAAGGAAGGAAAGAAGGAAGGAAGGAAGGAGGGAAGGAGGGAAGGAAGAAAGAGAAGGAGGGAGGGAGAGAGGGAAGGAAGGAGAAAGGGAGAGAAGAAAGGAGTAAGGAAGAGAGGGAAGAAGGGAGGGAGGGAGAAAGGGAAGGAGGGAGGGAGAGAGGGAGAGAGGGAAAGAGGAAGGAAGGAAGAAAAAGAAAGAAAGAAAGGAGGAAGGGAGAGAAGAAAGGAGGGAGGGTAGAAAGGAGAGAGGGAAGGAAGGAAGAAAGAAAGAAAGAAGGAAGGAAGGAATGAAGGAAGGAAGGAATGAAAAAAGGAAGCAATGAAAGAAGGAAGGAAGGAAGAGAAGAAGGAAAGAAGGAGAAGGAATTTGTTATCAGAAAGATGTGAGTTCAAATCCAGCCTCAGACACTGACTAGCTTTGTGATCTTGGACAAATCCCTTAACCTGGACAAATAAAATGGGAAAAATACTAGCACCTACCTCTCAGAATTCTGAAGCTAAAATCATATAATATTTGTAAAGTAAAGCTATACAACCTTAAAGAATGGCATCAATGCTAATATGCTTGCTGAAAAAGCTAATGAAAATCTAGAATGAGGGACCAAATCTAATAAAATAAAATTCCATAGGACTAAATATAAAGCAAGTATAAAAGGATCATAGACTTAAGCCTAGTAGAGATCTTAGAGATGATCTAGTCAAACCTCTTATTTTACAGAGAGGGAAATTGAGGCTCCAAGATTTGAAATAGCTTGCCCAAAGACACATAGATAAAAAGTAATAGAAACAGAATTCTAACCCATCAACACTTTATATAGAGGACTATATGACTTCCCCAAATCTTACATATGGAGTCAAAAAGTCATTATACAAATATAGAAGAGGAAGCCACAGCTATACAATAGTTTATAAAAGAACATATTTGAGAATTTTAGAGGGCTTCAAGTTCAGTGGAATAATACAAATTTTGGAGGGCTCCAAGTTTCATAGTTTGACAAGAAAAGCCAACAAAACTTCAAGTGATCTTGGGTTCAGTAATTTCAATCTTTTATTTTATTTTTTTGTGAAGCAATTGAGATTAAATAACTTACCCAGAATCACACAGCTAGTCTTAAGTGTCTGAGATCAGATTTAAACTCAGGTCCTTCTAACTCCAGAGTCTTGCTTTATCCACTGCACCATCTAGCTTCCCCAGGAACATTTGTTCTTGGTTGTGTGTGTGTGTGTGTGTGTGTGTGTGTTTTGTTCATTTGTTTGTTTTGTGGGTTTTTTGGCTTGTTTGGTTGGATTTTTTTGGCAAAGATACTGGAGTGGTTTGCCATTTCCTTTTCCAGCTCAGTTTACAAAAGAGGAAACTTATCAGAGTTAAGTGGCTTGCCCAGGATCACATAACCAGTAAGTATTTTGTTTTGTTTAACTAAATTTGATTTCAGGTCTTCCTGACTCCTGGACTGACACTATCCACTGCACCTCCCAGAGGCCCCCAAATGATCTTAAAGTTGTTTTAAGAGAAATAAAGCACCTCATTGCTAAGAACACAAATGCAGCCAGGCAATTCCAACAGACTGGTAATGGAAAGAGCCATGGGCATCCAGACAGAGAACTACGGAGACTGAATGCAGATCAAAGCATACTATTTTCGTTTTTGTTTGTTTGCAATTTTTCTCTTTCTTGTATTTTTTCCCTTTTTTCTGATTTTTCTAGTGCATGACAAATACGGAAATACATTTAGGAGAATTGCACATGTTTAACCTGTGTGAGATTGTTTGCTGTCTAGGTGAGGGGAAAGCAGGAGAAAGGGAGAAAAAAAATGGAACATAAAATTTTGCAAGGATGAATGTTAAAAACTGTCTTTTCATGTATTTGGAAAAATAAAATAATGCTAAAATAGGAAAAAAAAAAGAATGCTGGCAGGCTAATAACCCTGGAGAATAGAAACCAGGTCATATATTTAAAAGAATATGTATATGTATAGTACTATAACTATAGTACTGGCTATATTCACTCTAGAAAGAGGTGTGTGTGTGTGTGTGTGTGTGTGTGTGTGTGTGTGTGTGTGTGATGAGATGGAGGTGGAAGCATAACAACTATTTGTCATCAAGAATTAGAAGTGCCATCTTGTAACATTAGACTCATCCCAGCGGTCAGAACTTAGAGCAGTGGGAAAAAATTGTGGAGTTTGATTTAGACTTGATATAAGGGAAAGCTTCCTAACAATGAGAGTTGCCCTTGGGAAGCTGTGGATTCCCCACCCCTATAGGTCTTCAAATATTGGCTAGCTGACCTGCTTGTCAAGGATATGTTGAGAAGGGATCCCTCTCCCACTATGGATCAGATGCCGATTAGAAGACCTTTCTGTTCTCAGCGTCTGGAATACTACAAAGTGATACTTACAGCTGGTGAGGAGAGAACTGGAATGCAAATTCAGGACATCAATGAACAAAATAGGAATGCAATGTTGACCCTAGATTATGAAATTTCAAGAACTCCAAGAACACTCCCAGGGGTCCTCAAACTTTTTAAATAGGGGGCCAGTTCACTGTCCCTCAGACTGTTGGAGGGCCAGACTGTAGTAAAAACAAAAACTTTGTTTTGTGGGCCTTTAAATAAAGATACTTTATACCCCTGGTTGAGGGGGATAAACGTCCTCAGCTGCTGCATCTGGTCCGCAGGCCGTAGTTTGAGGACCCCTGTATAGTGTACCCTTAACTGCCCCCCATAATCTTCTTATGTCAGATCATTGTTTCCTAGTGTCAGACTATGACCCGGAGTCGAGAAGACCTGAATGCAAATTTTGATTTGGACATTTATTACTTGTGTAATTCTAGATCAGAGATTTGACTTTCTTAGACTCAGTTTCTTCAATTGTAAAACGGAAATAATAGCACCTATTTCACAGGATTGCTGTGAAGATAAGGCAACAGAGAAAAGCATCTTCATTAGGGATTCTTAACATGAGTTCCATAAAGTTGTTTTTAAATATATATATTTTATATCTTTATTTCCATATATTTGATCTCTTTTTAATCATATATATATATTTTTTTACATTTAAAAACATGATTCTGAGAAGAAAATTCTTCTGAGTATATAGGCTTCACCAGATTGCCAAAGTAGTTCATGATTCAAAAAAGCAAAAATTTTAAAAGGTTAAGAACCCCTGTTCTCTATAAATATTAGCTATTACCAAGATTTGACAAATTAATTCCTTTGGATAACAAGTACCCCTTATAAAATGCAAATAGCTTTGGAAAGAGTAACCCACTGAGACGTTAAACTAAATCATATCAGTGTATGAATGGTCTCTTCCAGATCTTTCCTGACAGATGAGGAAATGAGAGTTTAGATATTGAGAACCAGGAAAGTGAAGTTTGAAAAAGAAGATAGATATCTCTCAATACAGAGACATCTATTTATCTTCCCTTCCATAAAAATCTATAGATTTATCTTTCCAAGTTTCATATATATATAATATAAAGCTATATCTATAAGTAGATATATTTTCCCTTCTAAGCTTCACACATACACATATATGTATACTTATATACATAGATGTTCGTGTATATAATCTTCCCTTCCAAGCTTCACATATATAGATATTACTTAGATCTGCAGCTGTATCCATATCTTCCCTTCCAAGTTTTAGAGAGACATACGATGTGTTTGTATATATGTATGTGTGTGTGTTTATGTCATAGGGAGCACTGCAGAAGGTAAGACAGAAAGGTAAAAAACCCAAGAATGTTTGTGACTGTATGGTTAGGTCTAGTTTTGTTTCTATGAGGTGAGAGGGAACACAGCAGCCCTCCCCCAACTTCTGTAGCTAAATGTTTTTCCTAAAAGAGATCCTCCCTACCCTCCCGAGCAGAAAAATGGACTAATTTTCCTTTCCTACTTACTGAATATCCACTGTTAATAGAAATTACAACTAGAGATTGTTCCTTTACCTGATGACTGAATCATTTAATGAAGAAATTATCCCTTTACTTAATAGGTGTCAGGGCTCATGGGGGAACAGATAGATCTGGAAGATTAGGGTTCCCTAAGAAATATGAGTTAGACTTAGAAGTATATCTAGATGTAGTAGTTACTTAAGGTCCTCAGGTAATCTATTCAGGAAAAAAAATTATTTTCTTACCTTGCCCTCCTACTATCTTTGTATTCTCTCTCTCTCTCTCTCTCTTCTCTCTCTCTCTCTCTCTCTCTCTCTCTCTCTCTCTCTCTCTCTCTCTCTCTTTCATATTTGTATTCTCTTTCAATTCTTGACTCTACCCTTGAAGTTGTGGTCTTATTATCTTTAATCATAACCCTACCCTAGGGACAGCTAGGTGGTGCAGTGGATATAACATCAGTCCTGAAGTCAGGAGGACCTGAGTTCAAATCTGACTTCAGACACTTAACACTTCCTAACTTTAGTATGACTCTGGACAAGTCACTTAACCCCAACTGCCTCAACAATCAATAAACAAACAAACAAACCTATCCTGGCTAAAATGGATAGGAAGGTGACATTATGGAAATTACTTTATTCTTTCTGCTCTCTCCCCTGTTCTGCAAGGGGAAAGGTTGAATCTTACTTAGGTCTAAGTAGTTTCTGCCTCATCCCCTTTTCTTATTAATCTGAGGCTAGAGATTTAATTAGTCTAATACTGGCTCGCTTTTATCCAAGTGCAATTTAATGTCATTGTAGTTCACTTGATCCCTTCCTCAGCTATTTTGTGGATTTTATGAAAGATGAAAAATTTTGAGTATAATCACAACAGCTCAGAGCCCCCAGTTAAGAAAATTCCTAAAATCTAAATAGAAATTTGGCTTGTGGTTTTAAAAAATTAATTAATTTATTTTTCTTAATAGTATTTTATTTTTTCAAATACATGTAAAGATAGTTTTTCAACATTTGTTTTTGTAAGACTTTGCATTCCAAATTTTTTTTTAATTGTAGCAAATTTATTTATTTTTAATACACATTTCTTTATGAATCATGTTGGGAAAGAAAAATCAGAGCAAAAGGGGAAAACCCCAGAAAAGATTAAAAAAAAAAAAAACAGAAAACAGAAGTGAACATAGCATATGTTGATTTACATTCAGTCTCCTCAGTTCTTTTTCTGGATACAGATGACATTTCCTGTTCAAAGTCTATTGGGATTGCTTTGGATCACTGAACCCTGAAAAGAATCAAGCCTTTCATAGTTGATAATTGCATGTTCTTGTTGTTAATGTGTACAACATATTCCTTGTTCTGCTTGTTTCGTTCAGCATCAATTCATGTAAATCTTTCCAGGCTTTTCTATAATGAGCTTGTTTATCATTTTTTATAGAAGGTATTCCATTACCTTCATGTACCACAATGTGTTCAGCCATTCCTCAACTGATGGGCATCTTCTTTTCCAGTTCTTTGCTATCACAAAAGAGCTGCTGCAAACATTTTTGCACATATGGGTCCTTTTCCCTCCCTTATGATTTCAATGGGATAGAGACCCAGTTAATGACATTACTGGGTCAAAGGATATGCACAGTTTTATAGCCCTTTGGGCATACCTTTGGATTGCTCTCTAGAATGGTTGGATCAGTTCACAATTCCACCAACAATTTTCCCACATCCCCTCCAACATTCATCATTATCCTTTCCTCTCATTTTAGCCAACTTGAGAAATGTGAGGTGGTACCCCAGAAATGTTTTAATTTGCATTCCTCTAATCAATAGTGATTTAGAGAATTTTTTCATATAACTATAAATGGCTTTGATATTGTCATCTGAAAATTGTTCATATTCTTTCACCATTTATCAGTTAGGGGATGATTTGTATTATAAATTTGACATTTATAATGAAGTCTTTTTAAAAAAATATTTTATTATAATTTTTTTTATTTATAAAACACATGCATGGGTAATTTTTCAACATTGCCCCCTGAAAAACTTTCTGTTCCAAACTTTCCCCTCCTTCCTTCCACCCTCTCCCCTAGATGGCAGGTAGTCCAAAACGTGTTAAATATGTTAAAATATATGTTAAATCCAATATATGTATACATATTTATACAGTTATCTTGCTGCATAAGGAAAAATGGATCTAGAAAGAAAGAAAAAAACCTGAGAAGGAAAACAAAATGCAAGCAAACATCAACAGAAAGGGTGGAAATGCTATGTTGTGGTCCATACTCAGTTCCCATAGTCCTCTCTCTGAGTGTAGAAGGTTTTCTTCATTTCTCTTCATCACTAAACAACTGGAAATGGTTTGAATCATCTCATTGTTGAAGAGAGCCATGTCCATCAGAATTGATCATCATATAATCTTGTTGTTGCCATGTATAATAATCTGGTCCTGCTCATTTAACTTAGCATCTGTTCAGGTAAGTCTCTCTAGTTCTTTCTGAAATCATCCTGCTGGTCGTTTCTTAAAGAACAATAATATTCTATAATATTCATACCATATCTTATTCAGCCATTCTCCAATCAATGGGCATCCATTCAGTTTCCAGATTTTCGCCACTACAAAAAAAATAGAAATGAGGTCTTTATCAGAAACATTGCCTGTAAAGATTTTTTTTCCAGCTTTGTACTTCCCTTTTAATCTTGTTCCTTTTGGTTTTATTTGTCCTGTTGGTATTTATTTATTTGAACTTTATAATTTAATGTAATCAAATATCTCTATTTTGCCTTTTATAATGTTCTCTAGTTCTTTGGTCATACATTTCTTCTGTTTCCAAAGATCTGATAGGTAAATCATCCCTTGTTCTCCTAATTTGTTTATGATATCTCTTTTATGCCCAAATCAAGTATCCACTTTGATCTTATTTTGGTATTGGATGTGAGATGTAGGAAGTTTCTGACATTATTTTCCAGTTTTCCCAGCAATTTTTGTCAATTCCAGAAGTTGGAGTTTGTGGGTTTATCAAATACTAGATTGCTATGGTCCTTGATTATTGTGTTGTATTTATCTGATCTATTCCATTGATCCAATAGTCTATTTGCAGTACCAAATGGTTTTAATTTCTGCTGCTTTATAATATAGTTTTAGCTTCGGAACTGCTATACCTTCATCCTTTGTATTTTTCCCATTAATTTTCTTGATATTCTTGATTTTTTTGTTCTTCTAGATAAATTTTGTTATTATTTCTTCTAATTCTATAAAGTAACATTTGGCAGTTTGATTGCTATGGCACTGAACAAGTAGACCAAATTAGGCAGACTTGTCATTTTTATTATATTAGCTCAGCCTAGCCACAAACAATTGATTTTTTCCCAGTTATTTAGATCTGATTTTATTTGTGTGAGAAGGGTTTTATAATTGTGTTCATATAGGTCTTGGCAGGTATTTTATTTCGTCTATAGTAATTTTCAATGGAATTTCTTTTTCTATTGCTTGCTGATGGGCTTTGTCAGTAATATATAGAAATGTTGATAATTCGTGTAGGTTTATTTTATATGCTGTAATTTTGCTCAAGTGTGAATTGTTTCCAGTAGAAATCATTTTTGGATGATTTTCTAAGTATATCATCTGCAAAGAGTGAATAATTTTATTTCTTCATTACCTCTTCTAATTCCTTTAATTTCTTTTTCATTTCTTATTGCTAAAGCCAACATTTTTAGTGCAATGTTGAATAATAGTGGTGATAATGAGCATCCTTATTTCACCCTTGATCTTACTGGGAATGTGTGCAGCTTCTCTCCATTTCAAATAAGGCTTAATGTAGATTTTACATAGATACTATTTATTATTTTAAGGAAAGCTCTCTTTATTTCTATGTTCTCTAAGTTCCAAATTTTCTTTCTCCATCTTTTACTTCTCCCCACCAAAGACAATAAACAATATGATATAAGTTAAATATTTGCAATCCTTTTAAACATATTTCCATATTTGTTGTATTGTGCAAAAAAAATCATATCAAAAGGAGAAAAAAAAAACCACAAGAGAAAAAATCCACAAACAAGCAAGAAATAACAAAAAATGTGAAAATACTGTGCTTTGATCTATATTCAGTCTCACTAATTCTCCCTCTGGATGCAGATGGCATTTTCCATCCCAAGTCTATTATAATTGTCTTGAATCACAAAATTACTAAGAGCAAAGTCCATCATACTCAATCATCATACCATCTTGCTATTATTGTGTACAATATTCTTCTGGTTCTCTTACTTCCTCAGCATCAGTTCATGTAAGTCTTTCTAGATTTTCCTGAAATCAGTCTTCTCATCAACTCTTATAGAACAATAATATTCCATTACATTCATATACCATGACTTATTCAGTCATTCCCAAACTAATGAGCATAATTTCTCACCACAACAAAAAGTGCTGTGACATTTTTGCACAGGAGGGTCCTTTTCATTATTTTGTGATCTCTTTGATATTTAAACCTAATACTGACACTGCTGGATCAAAAAGCATGTACAGTTTTATAGTTCTTTGGGCAGAGTTCCAGAATGACGCCCTCCAGAATGATCATTTCACAATTCCACCAACAATGCATCTGATTTAAAGTTCTGTATATGGCTAACATATTTCTGACTTCTTTATAGTTGAGGGGAAATATCATTATACAAGAAAATTTAGGCCAAAAAACCCAACTAGATTATATTGCAGTATCTATTCCTCAATAGGCATGGGGAAGGGAGTTTTTGAAGAGGTAAGTACAACTGTCAGTGAGTCCTCTGTTCCAAGATGCTTAAAGCGCTCAATGGTCTATCTCAGTTTCTATCTCAGTTTCTCCCTTCTTTGTTGCAACTCTGGCCTTCTTTCATTTTTTTTTTGCCTTTCAATCTTTACCCCATACTCCTGATTCCAGTTCAGCTCATTAATGTCATCTCCTCAATGTTTCTATTGCTATTGTTCTCAGTCTATCTCTTAAAGACAAATGTCTGTATAAGTGTATGTTATATATAAATATATTTGTCCTTAACTTAGCCTGCTTAGGGGACCCAGTGGAGGGGATAAAAGGAAGAAAATAAGAAGTTCACAAGCAGAGAACAAAAGGAAACCTACAAGGAGATAAAAAAAATGGAAAGTTCTGAAAACAATGTCTTTTATTACTATATAGACTTTCTTGAAATGGAAATTTATTGTTATGTATTTTGAACCCTCATGTTCTGCTGTGCACATGTCAATTTTTTTCTTTTTCTATTTTGTATTCTATTTTCTATTTCCTCTAATAAATACATTTTAAAATTTTAATTGTGTCTTTTAAAGAGCATAATTCCTACTTTCCAATGCAAAGATCAAAGAATTCTCAAATCACTCTCAAAGCTGATTTCCCTCTAAACTATACAAATCCTAGGATGTCATACAGTTCTCAATGACACTTTTATGTCACTTATGACACTAGTAATCTGATGTTATTTCCTATGTCACTGTTTTTGGTTGGTGTTTTGACTTTGAAATCATTGTTTCTGACTATAACCTCATCCTGTAATATTCTCATGTTATGGTCAGAAAAAAAGATCAGAATCTGTTTCTACTAGGATATAAGCTCTACAAGGTGAGGATTGTTTTGTATTTCTATCCCCAGTGCCTAATAAAATTCCTGGCACATAGTAGGAACCCATTAAATGTTTCTAGATAGATGCATGACCTAGAATAGTAATGGGCAGTATGAGGCAAAGGAAAAAACACAGGTTAACATTTAGGTACTGTTAACCTTTGTAGCTGAAGAACTTTAAGGAAGTTCTGGTTTTCAATCTTGTCTCTGATGATTCTTAGTTCTATGACTTTAAAGAGGCCATTCATTTTCTCTGGGCTTTGTTCTCCTTAGCTGAAAAATGAGAGGATTAAATTCAAGGGCCTTTAAAATTCATTATAGGTCTAAGTCTGTGATTAGATAATCTCATGGAATCAGAAACTCCTGTGATCACTGGCCCAGGATCTTTGAACTTTTATTGGAATGGAAAAGGTCAGAAGGATTAGGATCACTAGTGACTTCACTTTATTCATTTGTGCCTGTATGTTTTCCTTATTAGAATATAAATTCTTTGTGAACAGAGACTATTTTACTTGCTTGTATCAATATTTCCACTACTTACGATGGTGCTTAACACATAGTAAGTGCTTAATAAATACTTATTCATTCATTTTCCATTCATTTCTGATTATAAATATGGGCAAATGACATAGGTGTGGGTTATTCATTTCCCTCTGCAAATGGAGAGAACTCCATATCCCTCACTGAGCTATTTTATCAGGCCTAAGCCTGGAGGGATTAGCTTGACAACTGTGGCATTGAGTTTACTGTAGCTAATTATGTTTTCCCCAATTGTAATAAGTCACTGGACATGAATGCAAATATTGTGTTGTTTGTTTTTAACTCCTCACAAGTTCATTCTGTCAGACTCTAGCAATTAAAAATCCCAAACAACTTTTTTCTACTTGCTACTTTTTTTTTAAAGTGACAAACATTTCTTTCTCTCATAGTTATTAAGCCTATTAATTGTTTTTTTTTTTTTTTTGGTTTTTTTTTTTATGCCATTCCATGATTTCATCAGCATAAAAAACTCCTGGAGTGAGAATTCTCCCCATCAATACAAGTAAAGATAATAATAGTTAACTTTTAAATAGTGCTTACTATGTGCCAGGCATTGTACTAAGTGCTTTATTATTATTACCTCATTTAATCCTTGAAACAAGCTAAAGAGATAGATGCTATTATTACTCCCGTTTTGCAGTTGAGGAAACTGAGGCAAACTGGGGTTAGAGATTGTCCAAGGTTACCCATCTAGTAAATATCTGAGGGCAGAGCTAGTAGTCTATGCACAATGGTACCACCTGACTGAGCACCTGAGTAATTTATAGTTATAGAGAATTGCCCAAGTCTTGCACTGAGAGTTCATAACTTGCCCATGATTACACATCCAGTATGTGCCAAAGGCAGAAATTAAACTCATTCTACCCTACTTTTAATATGGGCCCACAAAGTATTTTGCTTGATTATCAAATTTTGGGTTAATGAACAGTCTTAGACATTTCTTTGCTGTGTGAGCCTGGACAAATCACTTAATCCTATTTGCCTCACTTCCTCATTTATAAAAGGAGCTGGAGAAGGAAATGGCAAACCATTCTGGATCTTTGCCAAGAAAACTCCAAATGTTGTCATATAGAGTCAGAATTGATACAACAACAATAATTTCAATATACTTGGTTTTCTTTGTAATCTGTATTTATTTTATGTATTTAAAAATCACTAACTTGCCAAATAAATCCATGCCATGGGAAAAAAAAGAAAAGGTTAAAAATCACTCCTGTAGAGTGGATTTTTCTCTAGTCACTTAGAATTTCTAAATTGGGAGAGAATTTAGAAGTCTCAGGATCATAAGTCAAGGCTTAAAAGGAAAGTTTAAAGTCCAATGTCATCAAATAGAAATGGGGACCCCTAAAACCATACATAAAGATCCCTAAAAGATGCATATTGACTTAATTTTAAAGTGTAATGCTGGTTGTTTTATTATACTTTTATGTATTTTGTTAAATATTTCCCAATTACATTTTAATCTGTCTCAGGCCTTACTCTGGAGTGTTGTGATTGTGTGTTTGATTTCTTTGATCTACTTCAACCTTTGCATTATAGAGATAAGTGAACCCCAAAAGTTAAAGACTTTGCAGAAAGTCACACCCTTAGTAGGTCACAAAACTGGAATTCACAATTGGTTCCTGCATGTCTAATTGATCTTTCTACTACCCTGCTCCAATTCCCTCATTTATGCAACCCATGACCTTTCTATGGCATCTTGTCAAGTGATTATCCAGGATCTTTTTGAAGATTCCCTGCTTGCTAAAGCAGACCATTGCTTTCTTGGCTACCTCTAATTTCTTGAGTCAAAAGTAGCCTCTGCAATTTCCTTAAATTGTTCCTAATTCTTCCCCCTAGTGCCAAAAAGCAAAAACTACCACTTCTTATAACAGAAAGCCTTTAAATTATTTTAAGACAAAACTCCTCTCTTTAGTCTTTTCTTTTCTAGGTTTAACATGTCTATTTTTTTTTTTCCGGTGGATCTTCCTAAGACATGATCTTCAATCCTCTCTCAATTCCTAGGCATCCTTTGGCAATGTTTCAACTTATCCATGCCTTTCCAAGCCAAACACAGAACTCCAGATCCTCCAAATGTTCCCTTATGGGATCTGAGCAGGGAGTCCTGAGCCATGTTGATAATGGCATTTTTTTAAAAAGCATGTCTGACTCCGAAGTTGTCTATGGTCAGCACAAAGCTGTGGGGGATGAGAATGCCTTCTAGAAAGGATGGATGTAAAGAAATGGCTAAAATTTGGAATCATACTCTGGTCTGATTTTCCAACATAAGTAGGAGAGGAAAGGCAATAAAATAGTGCATAAGTATAATTGACTAGAATTTTTTATTAACCTAAAATATGGTTAATCACATATCAGAACCAACTACACACTTATAAAGAACTCTAACATCAAATAAATTTATATAAATACTTTTCTCTTTTTTGCCATCTTCTCTACTCCTATTTGCAGACACACATATTCCCAGAACAGAAAGGTTTTCATAGACAATCGGAAAACGTACTAACCCACATTTTTTATCCTATTGCTAGAACATGCACTGAACCTGTTTCTATTTCACCCTATCAATTATCTGCCACTCCCCATATATATCCCTCAAGCCATTTCCAATGATCCCTTTTTCTGGGAAGGCAACCAACATAAGGCTTGTTTTGTAAATAAGAGAGTAGTATTATGATATAAAGTCAGAAATGACAGTTGAAGGTCAGAAAACTCAGGTTCTGGCTTGGACTCCACCAGAAACCATCCCTGAGACCTTGACTGTAAGCCATTTAACTTCTCTGGACCTCAGTTTCCTCATCAGTCAAATAATCAGTCAGAAAATATTCTACCTTGCCTCACTGTCAGGATTGTTGACTGGGATGAAAAAGACGATGCTGGATTTGGAGTCAAGAAGATATAGATCCAAATCTAGCCTCAAACATTTACTAACTGTGTGACCTTCAAAAATTCACTGACTCTTTTAGAATTGGTTTTCTCTGTAAAAATAAAAGACGGTAATAGAACCAAGCTCATAAAGTTATGTTGTTGAGACATTTCAATGGTGTCCAACTTTTTGTGACCCTATTTGGGATTTTCTTGGGAAAGATACTGGAGCGTTTTGCCATTTCTTTCTCTAGCTCATTTTACAGATGAGGAGCTAGGGCAAAGAGTTAAGTGTGCCCAAGATCACACAGGTGGTAGGTGGGTTTTGAAGGCTGGATTTGAACTTATAAAAATAAGTCTTCTTGATTTCTATCCATTTAGCTACCTTACGAAATTATAGTGAGGCTAAAATGTTTATAAAGTACTTAATGTGCTATACATATTTTTAAATATTATATATATATGCATATATAGTATTATGGACATGATTATGACAAGGATATTATTGATTCCTTTTTATGGCTTTTGTGTATATCTGAGAGGAGAGTTTTGGGTACCAGTTTGAAGTTAAACTATTCAGGGAGGGGGCTACGGGTTATTCCTTTGTAAAGACAATACTTTTCTGATTGGGGTTACCATAACAAAATCAGCCTAGAGAAGAACACTGATTGGGATTTTGAAGGGATTGGCTCCCCCGGGTGCATGTCAGCAGCTTTGCAGATGTCAGAGCCAGTGTCAATTGAAGTTGTTTGAGAGATGATGCTATTAGTGACTTCTCCACATATTCTTGAAAGAAGGCGAGATCAATGAGAGAGAGCTTCAGAAGTCGAGGGCACAATTGCCATTCTTCTGACAGAACTGGCGGGGGTGTGTAGACATTTGGGTCCTGTCTCAAGGAGGGAAAGTGACAGTGTGATAAAAGGGTTTCTACAGGATTAAATTTCCCAGAAACCAATCTGCAGGTGGATGGAGAAATCGGCCTAGCAACATGGGCTTGATGCTGGGGGTCAGCCAAGCAACAAAGATGCTTGCTGAAGAAAAGATTCTATTGCTCTGGCCTTGATTTCAAGGCCATTCAAGGGGTTACTAACTCTGTCTCTCTTGTTATCTTTTTGTCTCTGTTTCTCTCTGTTGAACCCATTTCCCCTGTTTTTATCTCTCCATCTCTTTATATCTCTCTGTCTGCTCCTCTATCCCTCTTTTTCTGCTTCTCTTTCTCTTTGTCTCTATTGGTCTGAATTTCAGTCTCTGTATATACCTGTTTCTATCTTCCTCGATCTCTGTCTCTGGCTTTCTCTGTGCCTCTATGTCTCTCTTTTCCTTCCATCGTCTTTCCCTTCTCATCTTCAGTTCATTTAATCTGAGGTAAAAGAGGTACATAATTTGGGGTCCATGTATTGATTCATGGATACATTTTAGGACCATATGAACATAAATGTTAAAAAAAATTACACCTTTATTTTCAGTAACCTCTAACTGATATTAACATTTTCTTCTAATATATATTATATATATACACATACATATAAATATACATATTTTAAATCATAAAAAGGATTTAGACCCACTAGAACTGCCAAAGAGATCCATGACACACAAAAAGTTAAGAATCCTTGATCCAAGTCCTCTGAATAAGTATGGTCTCAGGAAAGATAATAAAATAAGAGAAAAGTTTTCTCCTCTAGTACCATTTACCTTTTTGATAATTTTTAATCTTTCTCCATAATCATGACCTCCATGATTAAAAAAAAAATTATGTGCTAAATGAGTATCTGCCCTCAAAGAATTTATATTTTATCCAAAGAGAGAATGGGCATGAATATATATATATATATATTTTGGGAGGAGGAAAATATATATATTTTGGGAGGAGGAGACACTATCAGTCAGAATGGTAAGAAAAGGCTGCATGTAGTAACTTTGAAGAAAGTTAGGGCTTCTAAGAGCTGGAGGGTGAGAAAGGAGCGTATTCCAGTCCAACTTCCCATTTTTACCAAGGGAAAAATCGAGTCCCCAATACATGAAGTGGTTTTCCCCATGTCACAAAATATGGTAAGTGGCAGGATTAGAATAAAAAACTCAGTTTGACTCCAGAATCAATGTTGTTTCCACTATATCATGTTGACTTACTCATTTCCCAGAATGAGTTGAGTTTTAGCCCAATAGTACCAAGAATTTGAGATGAAAAGTATAGTAGAAAGTAGCCTCAAATCCTACCTCTGGCACTTATTCGTGTGACTCTGAGCAAGTAATTTAACTATTTTATGCCTCAGTTTCCCCAGTAAAATGAGAGAATTGAACCAATTGGTCTTTGATATTCCTTCTAGTTCTAATATGAGCTAATGATTTATTAATAGATAAGCAGGGTCCAGTCATCAGGGAATGGCTGTTGTGATCTGGGAAATATAAAGGATAAGAACACAATGATGTGGCTCATAGTAATTCTTGTCTTGGTGAGAGGCTTGATCAAGTGAATTAGAAATAGAAGAAGGGTGAAAGGGTTAGTTTAGAATAGTTTAGTTGAGAGTCTGGGGTGAGGTAGACTGAGAGAATGCAGAAAGAGAATGTAGAATCATGGTCAGTTGCAAAAATTCTTCCAAGCCCAGGAGACATGGGATCTAATACCAGTGCCATCTCTAAATTACTGTCACTCTGAGCAGATCATTTCTCTTCTCAGTTTCTTCACAAATGACAGAATTGAACTGGGTGCCTAAGATTCCTTCAACCCTAGTATTTTTTTAGCCTTTTCCATATCTATAATAGTAGCATTAAGATGGTGGCTGGATCTGTAATTGCACTGGTTTATGGAATTCCTTCTACCATTGCAAGTTGACTTTTTCTTCAACTTAGTCTCAAAGAATTGCCTGGAGCACTGAGAGATTAAATGATTTATCCAGAATTACACAACCAGTATGTACCAGAGTCATAATTTGAACCTAGGTCCCCTTGGCTTCAAAGCTGTCTCTCTCTCTCTCCAGTATATCAACTGCTTCTGCAAAAGTAAATGAAAATGTTTCAAACTGACCTATTTATTTATTTCCCCTTGTAGGGGAAGTGTGTGTCTTTCATAGATCTGGATATCAGCTCCCTTCTCCTGCCCAATGACTGAGCTATCAAAGAGTAGTTGAAAAATACTTTTATTTATTAAGTTTTTTTTTATTAAACATCTACTATATTCCAAGCACTGTGTTAAATTCTGAAATACAAAGAGAGAATAAAATGAAATAAATTTTTTAAAAATTGCTCTCAAAGGGTTTATCCCTAATAGGGAAAAGAATATTCAAACAACTTAGTACCAACAAAATACATGCAGGATAAATCTGAGATAATCTTAAAGCACCAGAATTAAAGCAGAACAGAAAAAAGGGTTCTTGTAGAAAGTGGCTTTTAGCTGGGATAGGAAACTAGGAAAAAGAAATGAGGAGGGAGAAAATTCCAGGCATGGGAGTGAAAATGCTTGTCAGGATATGGACTGTCACCCTTGAGGAAGGGCAAGAAGGCCAGTGTCTGTACTGCACTGTATATGTAATGTCATTTGTAGTGCCATTCCTCTTATCTGAGGATAATAAAAATACTGGAGTTGCACTAAGCTTTCCATTCTCTTTTGCCAGGTGCCTTCTGGGGCCAAAGGCATGAATTTTTAATAACTCTTTATAAGGAAAGATATAACCTTGTCCTAGCTGACTAGTATCTAAATCAACCCGATTCAAATGGTATTTATTAATTATCTACTTTGTTCAACACATAATGTTAGATGGCAGGGATAGAAAGGCAAAGAGAGAGAGTCCCTGCCCTCAAGGGACTTGCATTTTTTTGGTTTCCTTTTCTTTTCTGGGTGACCCTAAGCTAAGGTTAAACATTTCATTTCTCTGTTATACATACAGGTCAAGAATAATGAACCTGACCTGAAGCAATCCTGAAGTAATACTGGGATCACTGAGGGAATGCTGAGTAGGCTGTTTTAATAGAAAGAACTTTAAACAGGTTATGAGAAGCTTCTAAGACGCATGCTATAGATTTGCTCTAATGCTGGCCTTGCAGTTCAGGCCATGATAAGCTTTTTATGCAAAAATACCCTTAAAAAAGACTTTTGAGTACTTATGTAACCAATCTGCATTGGCTAAGGTCCAAAACAGACCAATCTTAAGCTGAGTTTTGCTTTATACTGAAGTGTATCAGAATGAGGTCAAAAGACTCACTCTTTTCAACGATATAAAGCCAAGATAATAAATTTTTATTTCCTATCAATTTGACTCCAGAGAGTTGCTCAGTTATTTCCCCCTTGGAGCAGTGTCCTGGAAAAGCATAAAGGATTTGAGAAAAGTAGTTACTGATCCATTATGGAAGTAGATCTCAAACTTTGGGGGACCCATTCAAACGCTTAAAAATTGAAATCCCCTCAAAGCTTTTTATTTATTTATGTAGAGCTAACAAAATTTAAAATTTTAGAAATTGAGACATTTAAGAAATTAAATCATTAAGACATTAAAACATCATGAAAACAACTTGGATTTCACAGACCCTAGGAAAGATATCAAGGATCACCAGGGCTCACCAGACCACACTGAGAATTTCTGCATTCTGGATAAAGATAGGAATAGGGAAAGGAGGCAGTTAAGATTAGATCTGGATTCAGAGTCCAATTCTTTTTGTATAGCAAAATAACTGTTTGGACATGTATACTTATATTGTATTTAATTTATACTTTAACATATTTAACATGTATTGGCCATCCTGCCATCTAGGGGAAGGGGGTGGAAGGAAGGAGGGGAAAAATTGGAACAAAAAGCTGGCAATTGTCAATGCTGTAAAATTACCCATGTGTATAACTTGTAAATAAAAAGCTATTAAAAATTAAAAAAAAAAAGATTAGATCTGGAGAAGGCAAAAGTTTGTGCATAGGAAGAATCTTTGATAATGACAATGAAGCAAAGCAATCTTATTCTAAACTGCTTTTTCTCCTTAAATGTTAATATTAGTGATTAGTTAATATTATTGCTTTATTATTTAAGTGGCTTGGTTTATTTAATTATAATAGATAGTGTTTTAAATAATGCTTTAAAGTTTGCAAAGCACTCCATGAGCACTATTATTTGATTTGACTCTCACAACTGCCTGGTCAGATTCATACCACAAGTATTATTATTCCAATTTCATAGATGAGGAAACTGAAGTTTGCAAAGTTTAAGTCATACAACTAATTAATATTAGAGGCAGAGAAAAAAGCATAACTAATATAATCCTTACCTATAATGTAAAATATGGTTAATTGTGTATATAATTATACATATGCATATTGTCTTTGAATCCCAACCATATGATGAACCTAATTATCATTGTTCACCAGGTGGCAGTTTTGCCCGGTAATTCCTTAGAGGAAATAGCTAGCAACATACATGCTAGCCTGACTTTTGTTGTTATTCAGTCATTTCAGTCATGTGCAATTCTTCATGACCCCATTTGTGATTTTCTTGGCAAAGATATTAGCATGCTTTGCCATTTCCTTGTCCGCCTCATTTTGCCAATGAGGGAACTGAGGCAAATAGTGTTGTGACTTGTCCGGGGTCACACAACTAGTGAACATCTAAAGCCAGATTTGAACTCAAAAAGATGAATCTTCCTGACTTCAGACATGGTGCTCTTTCATTTTCTTGCACCTGAAATATATTTTCCAACTTTTTTTTTGCACTTTCTTTTGTCCATCTTTGTTTTTCAGTCACAGAAAAGTAAGCATATTATTGATTAATTTGGAATATCTCACTACATTCATTTTAAAATTTTTCTGTTTCCTCTTTCTTTATAGCCGGTTCTACAATCTTTATAACAGACATATATGCTACAACTATATTCATGATTGTTGCTCTTGGAAATGCTTATCAAGAGCACAAATATTCCTTGACATGATATTTCTAGTTGCCATGTAATGCTGGAGAAACTGAGGCAAGATAGACATTAGAAAGTTTTTAATATTTTATTTATTTTTCTGAGAGGGAGAGATTGGGGGTAGATCAGAATCTATTTTTCCCCCAGGGCTGAATTGGACTTTCCTCTAGAAGAATTCAACAGCAAATGTGAGATTCCAAGGATTTTTATAGGGCACAAAGGCAGAAGGGGGAGGGGGTAGAGTGAGCACTGGTGAGTGGGAATTTCCAGGAACAGACCATTAATCCAATTCTGACAAGTTGGGGGTGAGGACCATAAATTCTTGATAACTTAGGAGGACTTAGGAGCCAGGATATCTGAAATAGAAGATCTCCCTTTTATCTGGGATTAAACATTGATAGTTATGACCATAGAGTAGCCAGCCCCAAGTTATATCATTCCTAATAGTCAGGAGAGGGGGGTTGCAACCAAGGGGATTGAGTCAGAAAAATTCAAGGAATTGAGGCAGAACAATTTAAGGAAAATGAGGAAGAATAATAAAAGGAAACTGTGGCACAACAACCATTGGATGAACGACATAAAACCAGTTCTCTTATTTGTCTCTCCAAGGAAAACCTGTGAGTCATTCTTCCATTAAGCTGAAACATCTTTTTGTCGTTCACTTTCATTTATGGTAAAAAAGCCAGATTGGAATAATTCAGGACCTCAATTCATATGTCCATTCATTGGTCATCGCACAAGGATTTTGCTTTAAATATGGCATCAGCCAAATTAAGAGTGTAGTTGGTCTATACGGCTGTGTTTTTCTTTGTCTATTCTGCCCCATTTTCTTTCATCATCTCTACAGAATCAGAAGAGGCCCATGAAGGAAGACAGAAGGCCATTTGATATTTTTCTTTATTTTATAGGTTGCTTTAGTCAAAGAATTTATCACCAAATATCAGTAGCCTGGTGCTATGACTCTCTACACTGAACTAGAAAGGCTCTCTAGAAAGCTGATAGAATCCATTACAGAAACTAAAATTACTTTATTAAAAACAAAATCTAATTGCAAACTTGGAAAAACAGCTATTACATGGTTTTAATTGGCTAAGTTGTGATTTCACAGTGATGAGAAAGGAATATTTGGGGGAGTGAGTAAATGCTATGGAAGTGGGAGCTTTTCAATTATCCTGCATTCTTCTGCAAAAGCACCTCCCAGAATGAAACCAGAATTTCCCAGGAGTCTGTATATAAAAAGTTTTGCCCATGGCCTAGCAAGACACCCAGGGGAACATCGTAATATCATTTATTTGAAAGACAACCAAAGATACACCAGAGATAAGGCCCTGGTTTGCAATTATCCTAGAAAAATATCCTTTTCATTGCTGGACTTGGTGCTGTTTAATGATTGGTCCTTTCCCACTTTAACTAGCTCTTTCGGAGGCTTCAGAAGCTAAGGGAAAACTGGTTATCTGTCCCAGAGTGTGGGAAAACATTTACATTTTAAAAGAAAGCTTTGTTCGACCACCAATGACTACTTTGGAGAACTCTTTAGTTTGCATTTGATTAGTACTTAAAAGTGCTGCTTAATACTTTCAGGATTTCCCTGGGATTGTGATTTCGCTGTAGTTTCAAAATGATTCTCTGTAAAAGCAAGTGCTATCCTATTTTACAACCTCTCTTCCCTCCAGGGGGCCCAAGCTGCAGTTTCTGGCGGATTAGCCTGCCATGTGCAGGGTGGCCTCTGTGAATAAGACCACGTCGAATTCCATCTACTGTAAAGTAGGGGGTATATTGAGTTGAATCAGTGAATTTTTCACTGGAGAATCAAAGAGTATATGTTTGACCATCTGTATTTAGATACTTTGGGTCCAATAGCCAAATAGTCTTGGAACATGCACTAGACGTCAGGAGCACATTGGGGTTGAAGTAACCAGCTTTGCCATTTTTATTTTATTTTATTTTGCAATTGACTTTAACCAATGAATCAACATAAATTTATTAAGCTATAGAATTACTTGTCAGGTATTGTTATGGAGGACACAGAAAGAAAGAGAGAGAGAGAGAGAGAGAGAGAGAGAGAGAGAGAGAGAGAGAGAGAGAGAGAGAGAGAGACTGAGACAGAGACCAATACAGAGAGAGGAGGGAGGGAAGCTGGAAGGAAGGGAGGAAGGGAAGGAGGAAGGAAGGAAAGAAGAAGGAAGGAAGACAAAAAAAGAAAAGAAAAGGAAGAGTCTGTACTGAAGGAATTCACATTCTATTTAAGCAACGAAACATAGTATATATTCTCATACAAGATATGAAAATATACACAAAATTAAAGCATTTTCTTGTTATTCAATTGCATTTGACTTTTTGTGACCCCAATTTGGGGTTTTCTTGGCAAAGATACTGGAGTGTTTTGTCATTTTACAGAAGAGGAAACTGAGACAAAAAGAATTAATTGACTTGCCCCGACACAGGAAGATTTGTCTTCCTAATTCCATATCCAGTACTTTATCCATTGTGCTCCTTGGCTTAGCAGGTAGATGGGTCAGTACTTCTTTAAATCTCATTTTCCTCATAGGTGCCCTATGTTCCTTAGAGGTTTGTTTTGATAATTGAATAGAATAACAAATAGGATCATAGATTTAGAGCAAAAAAAAAAAAAAAAAAAAAAAAAAGAATTTATAGGTGACCAAATTCTGCTCATTTTTTAAAATGAGGAAATTTAAGTCAGGGCTGATTAAATTTCTCCTCCTGACACAAGCAGAAAAATGTCTGAAACAGGGTTTTAATGGAGGCCTTCCCAGTTTCTAAATCCAATGTCCTATCTATAACATCATGCTTTCTCTTGATAATATAATGTGTAAAGTAGAAGACTTGAATCAACAACAACTTAGTTCAAATCCTACCCCAACAGTTACTAACTCCTGGGCAATTCACTTAGTTTTCCTCACCCCGATACCCATCTCAAAGCAGCTAGGAGGCTTCATATGCTTCCTGACTGTGTAACCTTGGCCAGTTCATTTAATTTCTATTTACCTTGGTTATTTCAACCACCAAATGGAGATAACAAAAGTACCTACTTATCAGGATTTTGTGGGGATCAAATGAGATAATATTTGTAAACCTCTTGGCACATAGTACACATTTAATAAATGCTTGTTTCCTTTGTTAGTTCCTTCATTAGTAAAATAAAAGTATTGGACTTGATGGCCTATAATGTCTCTTTCAGGTTTAATTTTATAATTCTATGTCAGGCAGATCTTAAACACTAAATTAAAGCACAAATGCTTTATGTAAACGGAGTTCCCCTATACTAATAAACTCCTAGGAATGACTTTTAAAGGATTTGTAATTTAGATATGATTATTATGATGATGATAATTATTATTGTCAGAGCATATAACTTATAAAATGCTAATATGTATATCAAGGCATCTTTGGGTGTATAATGGATAGAACGCTAGTTTTGAAATCAGGAAAATTCAACTTTGTGAGTTGAAACTCTGTCTCAGATACATATTAGGTGTGTAATACATGGTAAGTCACTTATTTAACACAGTTTGCCTGTTTCTTCATTTGTAAAATGAGCTGGAAGAAAACAAAAAAGTAACCTCTCCAGTTTTTTGCCAAGAAAACCCCAAATGTGGAGTCATGGAGAATCATACACCCCTTAAATGACTCAACAGCAAACATGTATATTACCATGCCTGGGTGTTTAATGTGAAAAGTAAGACTTATAGCAATTGAAAGAATGGAAGACAATCCATTCTTGTTTGAATCATCATCACTAGCTATATGGAGGCTTCCCAATTCCCCAGACCATCTCATAACTTCCTGCTTTCTTTTGGCAGTATTGATCTGGCTTGAGTAGACCAAGAAAAACCCTTTTTGAATAGAAAGAGCAATTCTTATTTTCCCTTTTAAAACCAATTTGCAAAGTAGGCAGGATTCTAGCAACCTCTTGCTGGCCACCCCCCAGGAAGCCAAAGTGAATCAATGAGATGAAGGAGACAAGGACTTTGGTGGCCAGCAGAATTGTAAAGCTACAGGAAGAAAGGGCTGTGGAAATTAGGATAGGGATATTTTCTTTCCTCTGCTTGCTGGAAATTTTTGTTGATATTAGTTTATATGGGATTGACTGCTAACTTGTTCCAGATCATATATATAGTCCATAAGTATTATCTATATTAGGAGGTTTCTGGTTGTTTAGATCTCACCTGAATAGAAAATCTTCAGTTATTTACCTACATCCCTTACAGAAATGTTTTATTTAGATACACAGTTCCTTCAGAGGACTTAAGTAAATACATTACAATGATTTCAGTAAGAAAAATTATTTCAAATTTAATTTATACATCACCAGATCCTATTTGGAATTCATTGGGGATATTTTCTACTTAAAGGTCCAACTGGAAGCTCCTTTGTAATGTGAAACCTTACCAAAGAGGTCTGTTTGGTTGTGTTTCATACATTGAATTTTTCTTAAAACACACATACACACATATAAGCATGCACACACACATATCTACATACTTAAATGTATGTATATATACATATGTGTATATATACATATGTGTGTATATTCTTGTTTGTGACTGATAGAATGAGTTTCATATTTCTGAGAAAGCCATTTTCCTTATTTGTCAAATGAGTAAGGTTATCTAAGATTGCTAAGTCTCTTAAAATATTACCCTTTGTGCACTGAATATGATAGAATATTGTTGTTTTCTGTGATCTGAAGCTCTTTACCTAGAAACTAAGTTATAATCAGTGTCATGGATATGGCTATTATTCTCATGACCCAGAGAGGTTGCAGCTTATCCAAGATCGCATGACTACTTAGTGCAAGAGCCAGGTCCACACTCCAGAATTTCTGACTCCAAATCCTGTTTCACCATGTTTTCCTTCAGTAGCAATGAGAAAGTTACTAGAGGAAACATGTTTCAACTGATCTTATAGTTTCCCCCACTTTCCTATGTTGTTCATCTTCCTGCAACAGCTTCTGGGATAAAGTTAAACCACATGCATCTTTAATACCAAGAGTTAGCCCCATAGCTCCAGAAAGCAGTGAAGTCTGCAGCACGAGCTGCTAGTTCACTCATCACAGTGGAGTCTACTGCTGCAGAGCTGTACTGCATTTTCCTTATTGGAGGGGAGAAGGAGATTTAAGGAATCAGAAGATGTCTGAATAATTACACTTATCAATTTTGGTGCATTGAGGTACTTGGGGCTATTTGTAATCTCATAGTTATACCCAGGAAAAGTGAAAGACATAGCCTTCCTCTCTGCATTTCTGGAGAAGAAATTTCACTGACACGTGATGTGTTTCTGTGCTACTTTTCTCATATTCTCATCCAGGAAAGTGAGTGCCTGTTTTTTTTTTTTTTGTTTTTTGTTGTTTTTCTTTTTTAAGGCAGCTTCAGGTATGCAATGGATAGAGCACTGGTTCTAAAATCAGAAAAATTCAACTTTGTGAGTTGAAATCTTGTCTCAGATACATACTAGTTGTGTGACTAGTAGTGTGACTTACACTAGTCACTTACTTAATCCTGTTTGCCTGTTTCTTCACCTGTAAAATGAGCTGGAACACCTGTCGCACCAGCTTTCCAACAAAAGTTGAGTTTGCAAGGAAGCCATTCTGAGACAGTCTGCACCTCTAAAGCAGTGCTCTTTACACTATACCATATTGCCTACATAGTGTCAAATCTTTCCTTTCTGTTTGAATTAAGCAATCAAGGTGGTAATGATCCAGTTCAGGGAATTGCCCCATGAAGAGATACTTTCCCCTGGTCCAAACTCCAGACTGACAATGCAAAGATTGTCATGTCAGAACCTCGCTCCATGTTTTAGGAACAATGAAATGATTTATGAGCCTCTGATTTCTGTTAGTCCTGCATTACTGCTTGGGGAACAGGTAGTCTCCATTTTATGAGACAGACTCCATCTTTTGGATTAGGAGAAAAGTCATCCACTTCGTTCTCCTTTGTCTTCAGCAAGCCAAAATCACCCAAGCTTTCATGTTCAACAGCAAAAAAATTAAGTCTATATCTCCCATTCCTTTATAATCTATTTAGCATAATTGATCCGAAATTCTAAATAATTCAAGAATACAATCTAGGAAAAGCTAAGTAAATTGTCCCATCTTCACATAGCTATGGCAGAGGCATCAATTGAACACAGATTTCTTCTAACTATAAAAACAGAGCTCTTTACACTACAAAAGCACATTATGGGGGCAGCTAGCTGCTTAGTGGATAGAGCTCCAGCTCTGAAGTGAGGAAGACGTGAGTTCAAATCTGATCTCAGGCACTTAACTCTTCTTAGCTGTGTGACCCTGGGCAAGTCACTTAACTCCAACTGCCTCAGCCAAAAAAAAAAAAATGCACAATGTGATCTAAATTTGAGATTTTAGCCAGCCATGTCGTTTTAGGACTTCAGTCTTCATTTAATTTCTAATGGCTCTGAAATTTACCTTTTCAATATAAGCTCTGCGTGTTGACTTTAATTCCTATCCCCATTCAATGCTATTTCATTGATAGAAAAGGACTGCAATTTTTAGAGGCAGGAAGGAGCTGAGGAACAACCATTATCAATATTTAATCTTGAGGATTCTGCATGAATTGATTTACAATCCATTTGTCTTTTTATAATTATTATATCATAAGGTACATTGATGATGGCAGTGGCCAATAAGCATGCCAAATGGATAAACATTCTTAATAGGCTTTGTTTTTGTTTTCCAGAATGAATAAAGTTCCTAGGTCCTGTTCTTTTTTTCCCCTATTCCAACTTTCACCAAATCAATCCAACTATTAGTATTAATAATTATAATTTCTCAAGGAATCTCAATAAACTAAAAACTCTCCTGGGTGCCACACTGAAATTTAGCATTCCTCACACTATGCAAGATTGTGCCATGATCTTATATTCACCTTCTTATACCTAGTCTTGCTTCCATCTTTAAAAAAATGTAAATAGGTTGCTGAGCACCCTTTCCATCCACAATGGTTTCTTCAGATAAACCACATTTTTTTCCTTCTCATTGAAAGTGCTTTTCTTTATGTCTTTCATAACATTGGTCCTAATCAAAGTTATATCCAAGTGTAGCATGGCTGCTGGATAAGCCTTTGTCTAAATACCTGATAAATTAGATCTTAAAAGTGACTCCTTGCCCCTTTGGGCATCAAAGTTGAACCAATTATTTGTAAAATTAAAAAACAACAACAAACAACAATTCTGTGGACTTGCCTTCTGAATGTTTTTTCAAGAGTCATATGATCATAGCCTTCAAGCTCTGTCAAGTAAAATGAAGAAACAAATACCACAGCAAAGAATTGTAGCCCATGTTCATGAGTCCTACATTGGTCTCAGGAAGGACTCAAGACCTTTCCCCTTACATCATCCTCTCACCTAAATGTCATCAGACTAATAGTGGTTCTCAAAGTCTGAGCCAGAGCATCCTGAGGAATCTCTGAAATCCTTTCAGAAAATCTACAAATTCATAATTGGTTTTTATTTTTAATGTGATCAATATCTATAACTATAACCCACATAAACAAAAACTCTTTGGACAGATCCTCAATCATTTTTAATAGGATAAAGATATTGAGAACAAAAGTTTGAGGACCACTGCTATAAGATATCAAACCAAGACAAGACTGAGATTCTGGTCAGTTAGTGCCTTCTGAATGCACCTCAGTTATTGCTATGTACCTTTAGACTATCACTGAGCCTTCTTTATTCCATAGGGTTTGTAAATAAGACACAGTGATTGAATGCCCGAACATGTTTCAAATCTCTCCAACTTTCTTCACTACAGATCATCACAAATCTGTCACAAGCAGATCCTCCTCCAGCCTCTTCCACAGGAAGAATTGTCTCTTTGGCTCTTTGTGCATACTCATAAGGACTAAGCTGAGTGGTCAATTCTGGAAACGATACCTGTTGTCTTTGCTAAGCTCCATGGGGACAGAGATTGTGTCTCTTTTGACTTTGTCAGGCACATAGTAGATACTTCATATTTATCGATTGATCAGTTAATTGATTGTTCCAGGACAAGTCTTTGGAACCTTGTTGGGCTTTTTTCCATCGATCTGTCATTTGGGGAATCAATTTTTTTTTCTTTGACAGGGTCTTCAGTCCTCTTTAATAATAAAGCAGTGTTTCAGAGAAGCCTGGAAAGACTTGCATGAACTGATGCTGAGTGAAATGAGCAGAACCAGAACATTGTACACGGCAATAGCAAGATTATACAATGATCAATTCTGATGGACAACAATGAGATGATTCAGGGCAGATCCAATGATCTTGTGATGAAGAGAGCCATCTGAGCCCAGAGAGAGGACTGTGGGAACTGTGTGGTTCACAACGTAGTATTTTCACTTTTCTTATTGTTGTTTGCTTGCATTTTGTTTTCTTTCTCATTTTTTCCCTTTTTGATCTGATTTTTCTTTGCAGCATGATATTTGTGGAAATATGTATAGAAGAATTGCACATGTTTAACATATATTGGTTCACTTGCTTTCTAGGGGAGGAGGTGAGAGAAAGGGAGCAAGAAAAATTAGAATACAAGTTTTGTAAGGATGAATGTTGAAAATTATCCATGTATATGTTTTGAAAACAAAAAGCTTTAATTAAAAAAATAATAATAATAATAAAGCAGTGTTTATAGAATAGATCATAATTCAGGAAGGTGAGTTGGTCTGAGATTCAGATCTGACTGGACTTGCTAGAGTTACCACTTCATAGAAATACTGTAGGGTTGCTGATTTCTGTCTGAGTTTGTATCTCCTTCAATAATCATCTTATTTGCTTTGGAAGTCTCTTGTGTAAGTTACTTCTAGCACCTTATCATTCGAACCCCAGCACTGATTTCCTGGTCCATCAAACTAAAACATTGTCCCATCTGCCCACATAGATGGTTCCAAAACAAGCCACTAAGCAATGCTATAAATTTCAAAGAGCCATAGATATAGGTCTCTTCAGGCGTGTCTATAAAACAACAAAAAAAATGTGGCACAATTTATTTTCCTTTTAAGGATGTTATTAGCCTGCTTGTATCTACCGGAGGAATAGAGGTGTGTGCCGACCTCCATTAGTCACTGGGTTTTTAATCTTGATCTCTAGCTCTGTGGTAAGTTATTGCCAGAGGCTTGGATTGCTTGGGAAGCCTCAAGGGGGCCTGAGGGCCAGCTAGGGGTTCTGTTATGAGAGCCAATGATGGATGGGAGGATACATTCTTACTAGACTTCCTTATTTCCCATCTGGTTGCTGCTTTAAATTTTTTTTTTTTAAACACCACACATAATACTTTCTTCCTTATCTTCATGACCCAAAGCCTTCAGAAAGACAAGTAAGATTCAAAGTCTGAGGGGAGAAAATGAGAAGGATCAAGGGTAAACCATTTGAAAGGCAGTATGGTAAAGTAGAAAGAGTACTGACTTTGGACATGAGTTCAAATCTTAGCTCTGCCATTTACTTCTTGTGTGACCTTGAACCATTTTTTTTCATTACTTTGGTTCTAAATTTTCTAAACTATAAAATGAGCCAGTTGGACTATATAACCTCAAAATCCCCTTCTATTTCTAAATCTATGCTCCTAAGTATCATTAAAAATAAATATCTCCCTACTGATGCCTGACCTTCTACTATCATGGATTTATTTTTTTATGTTGAACATTATTCCTTTCCTAAAGGTTTCCTTTTAAGTGCAACCATCCCTTGGGGAGGTAGCATATTAAGTTCCTAAATTAATCTACACTAAAGTATTTTCATATACTCTTAGACTATTGAAGTGAGGGGGAATTCAGAAATCCATTAGTTCAAATCCACATTTTAGCTTTAAGGAAACCAAATCCCAGAGAGGATAAATCATTCACCTGAGGTCATACCGCTAATGAATGATTAATTTAGGACTAGAACCTAGGTCTCTAGAGTTTCCATTGTCCTCCTGCTCCACCCCAGAGTGTTTCTCCAGGACAGGAGGGACTAAACAATATGGAAAGATTTGGATAAGAAAAAAACTTGGTGGGTAAAAGGAAAAACACATATAACTTAGATAAGAAAGTACAAAATAATGTATAGTAGGGAATATTATAAACTGGAGAATCAGGAAAAGTCTTTTATAGGAGCTAATCCTTGAGGCAAACCATGGACACTGGCCTTCAAAGTGAATAAAGAGCACATTATGGTGATGGAACATCCCATGAATCACATTGGAGAAGGAAATATTTCTGAAAGAGTAAGCCCTGTGGTTTCAGAGAGTTAGGGAAGTCTCCCTGGAGGATAGGGTATGGGAATTATACTTTGAAGGATGCATAGATTTTTAAAAAATAATATTTTATTTTCTCCCAATAACATGTAAAAAGAGTTTTTAACATTCTTTTTTTTAAATTTTGAGCTTCAAATTCCACCACTCTCCTTCTCTCCTCCCTCTGGTAAACAATCTGGTATAGGCTACATATATGCAATCATGCAAAATAAGTTGCTATATTAGTCATTTTGTGGTAGACAGAGAAAGAAAGAAAGAAAAGAAGGAAGGAAGGAAGGAAGGAAGGAAGGAAGGAAGGAAGGAAGGAAGGAAGGAAGGAAGGAAGGAAAGAAAGAGGGAAGGAAGGATGGAAGGGAAGGATGGAAAGAAGGATGGAAGGAAGGAAGGATGGAAAGAAGGATGGAAAGAAGAATGGTAAGAAAGGATGGGAAGGAGAGAAGGAGGAAAGGAGGGAAGGAAAGAAAGGAGAGGGGGAGGCAAGAGAAAGAGAGATGGAAGGTGGAAGGGAGAGACAAAGGGAAGGAGAGGAAAAGTGAAAATATGTTTCAGTCTGTATTCACATACCATTAGTTCTTTTTCTGGAGCCAAAAAGCATTTTTCATCATGAGTAATGGATAGATGGAAAATGTTAAGGTAAATAAAGGGAAGTAGTTTGAATTTAACTCAGGACAATCAAAAGAAATTTTTCTTCAAGTTCCCTCCACCTAACCAACTGATTTTACTCTTACTTCCCAGATTCTTTAATTGTGCTAGCAGAACTTCTATTCCTTACTATCTACTAATACTGTATCTTCTTACTGCTTCTTTCCTACACCTCCAGGAGCCCACCTTTTCCAATTGTCTTTTCTTACATAAGTGTATTCTTTATTCCAATGATGACTACAGAGAGTGGGGGAGACTAGGAGAGAGGAATGATGAAGAGGAAAAGGAGGAGGAAGAGGAGGAGGAGGAGGAGGAGGAGGAGGAGGAGGAGGAGGAGGAGGAGAGAGAGAGAGAGAGAGAGAGAGAGAGAGAGAGAGAGAGAGAGAGAGAGAGAGAGAGAGAGACTGAGAATCTAGCAACCAAAGCCATTATGCAAATATATGGGGTACATTTGTTTGAAAGTTCTGGATCTGGGAAGCCAGATTACCCTGGAGGAGCTTCTGCCATATGTAACATTCAGAGCAATTACTTGGTCAGCCAGAACCTTTTAGAAAGAAGTTTCCCAGAATGATGAATTGCTTTAGTAATAACTTCTAAATGAGCTGTTTTGAGGACCAGTGGAGAATCTGGCCCTTGCAGGATGGAGGCAGAGAGCATTTCTACTCAGGTGTCTGTCATTGTGATGCTGAGCAATGGGGACAGCTCTGCAGAGCAGCTTTAATGAACTCATGTCTGAACCTTGGACTTTGTTTTTAAGAGATACAAGACTTTTTCCCCCTTCTTTTTAATTGTCTCAGTGTCTGCTAACACTGATCATTTGCCAGACCCCAGGAGCAGAAGAAGAGTGTTACTGTCAACAGTAATTGATTATGTCAGAGCGACAATACCAAGGATAAAATTGTAAGAGTTCACAGGGCCTTCTTTAAACTCACAAGATGCTTTTTGCCTTTTTCCCAAATGAATGAAAAAAAAATGAAAAAAGCTTTTTTTAAAGCACTTATTATGTGCTGAATACTCTGCTGGCACTGTTAGTACACAGCAGGTGCTTAATAAATTTTTGTATATATATTTTTGTACATACACACACACACACACACACACACACACACACACACACACACACACACCACATTCCTTGCCCTCAGGAAGATTATATTCTAATAGCCAGGGTCAATACTTCTAGCTTTAAGGGATGCCCAAGGAAGAGTGAAATCCCTAGGATCGTGATTGAATAATGCATCTTTTTTTTTTTTTTTTTTAAGAAGCGCTGACCTCAGAACAAGAGACAAAGGAGAGAGGGAAGAGGAATGATGAGGTTTAAAATGTTCCGGTCTGGTGGTTGGGACCAATTTCATCCCGTGAGTTTGCACCAATCAGCAAGGTCCCAAAGAATGATAGACAGTTAAGCTTTTATTAAATGCCTACTAAATGACCAGCACTGTGCTAAGCTTTGAAAACACATAGATAGCATAAACACGGTGCCAGGGAAGTTTTGTTTTGTTTTGTTTTGTTTTTTAAGACAGTAATTTTCTTTGTTTCTCATTTTCCAGAGAAAGAGATGCATGGCAATTCAAACGAATAAGCCTTTATGAAGCAAATACTACTATGTGTCTTCACAATAATCCTATAAGAGATGGGGTTTTTACCATTATTGTCTTCATTTTAAAGTACTGAAGTTCAAGAAATTGAATTGTCCAAGTGGATGTAGCTAATAAGCATCAGGGCTAGGATTTGAGCTGGTCATTCTGGACTCTAGGGTCAGGTAACTTCATGTCACCACAGTCCTTCAAAAATGTACAAATGAAACAAAATAAGCCTCTATACTCAAACGGTTTATGACAGAAAAAATAAAACATATAGAGGTGCTCAAGGTAGAATGCATTGAGTGCTAAAAATAAGACCAAGCAAAGTGTTTTTAGGAGTATGAGAAAGTAGAAGTCACATTTAACTTGAGAAACCAGAGAAGACTTCATGGAAGAAGAAAGAAGAATTTCAACAGGCTGGGGTACAGATTGGAGGGGGTCCATTCCAGGAATGGGGTACAGCATATAGACAAAAATGGAAAATGAAGAGGGCAGGGTCAGTCAGAAGCTGATGAGTAGCCCAGCTTGACTAAAGAACAAAAAGTAAAAGAGGGGAGAAGAATAAGAATAGTGTGAAGTTGGAGTCAGAAAATAGAAAAGTTTGAATGTCAGTTTAAGTCAAATATCATCTTCCACATAAGGTCTTTCCCAAACCTTTAAGATATTTATGCAAACATACAGGTGCTATTTCCTGCCTCGATAGACCTTAACTTTTTTTGAAATATGTATTAATTTCCTTGCACATGTCTCTCCTAAGAAAATATAAGCTACTTTAGGCCAGGTACTGTTTATTTTGGTCTTTGTGTCTAAGTGATTAACATATAATTGACAATAAATGCTTATTTGATTGATTGATTGATTGACTCACTATTTGCTAAGTAACAGAGAACCAGTGAAGGTCTTTGAGAAGGAGAGCTAGTTGGTCATAACAGTGCATTAAGAAGATTACACAGCAGTGTGAAGGATAGATTAGAAAGGAGAGAAACTGGAGGCAGTAAAATTAGGAGTCTAGTTATAAAGACCTAAATTAGGATGGTTATGACTGCAAAGAAAAGAATAGGACAGATATAAGAGATGCTGCAGAAGCAGCTTTCACAAAATCTCACAACTAATTGGATGTGGGGGCTTAAGAAGTAGGAAGAGTAAAATATAATTCTGAGCTTTCCAACATAGTTGACTACGGAAATAAAATTCCCAGAAATAGACAAAATACAAATTAAATGGTATCAGGAATTTATTCATCAAAGCAATTTATTGGAGATACATAGATTGAATCCACATTTCTTCTTTTCATTCTCCATCTCCTCCTTCTTCATTTCCAGTTTGAAAATGATGACCTTGATCTGAGACCCTGTACATGCTTGTTATTCAAAAAGAACCAGTTCCTGTCACTACAGTTACTGAGTCAGGAAATGGCATTTGTACATTTGGGAAGTATTTTCTATACGAATGGTCTTATGTTTAACTGGAAAATACCATTAAAAATATTTACGCCACAGCTCCATTCCCTGAACCTTCAACTGATTGAGGCATACCATTCTCAACTTCTCAACTTCTCTACCTCTCCTCTATCCTTAACATCTCAGACCCAAAACTTTAAAAATAAAAAGTGGGGCAGCTAATTGGTACAGTGGAGAGAGCACCTGCTCTGAAGGCAGGAGGACCTCCTCAAATCTGGTCTCAGACACTTAACATTTCCTAGTTGTGTGACCCTGGACAGGTCACTTAGCCCCAATTGTATCAACAAACAAAGAAACAAACAAAAAAGGAAGGATCTTAGATTGGTGATATGAAAAGATCCTGCCCTACCCTTCCTGACATTCTGAAAAAGTTGGTAGGGGCTTTTTTGGATCAATTAGGAAGACATTCTACATCCACTACTGGAGATCCCTGGAAGGTGGAAGAAACCCCAGATAACCCCATGATTTGTGCTTTCAGCAAGACTTCCTCAATGTTGTGGTTAGAATTTACTCAGATCGAGATTGGCAAGTATTCAGGGGAGACCAAATAATCATAGTGAAGGAATAAGAAATTCCAAAGTATAGTGCTCAAGTACGTGAGGGAGAGTGGTGGGGTTGGGACTCCAAAATCCCTAAGAAGTCAAAACTCACCACCAGTGACCTTCTGAGAATACAATCCTTATTTCCGGCCCAGAAGTCACTGTGATAAATATCAATACCGAACCAAAAGTAGCTAGGAGATGCAGTGAATAGAAATTGGACCTGGGATCAGGAAGAACTGAATTCAAATACTTTCTAACTATGTGACCCTGAGCAAGTCATATAACCTCTGTCTGCCTCAGTTTCTTTAACCATAAAATGGGGATAATAATAAAGCACTTGAAATTCATGAAGGATTATTATGAGGATGTAATGAGAAAATATTTGCAAAGTGCTTAGCACATCCCTGGAATATACTAAGTACTTAATAAAAGCTTGTTTCCTTCTTCATTCTAAGGGGAAAAAAGAATCATGGATTCACTTGAACACCTCTTGGGCAGGACAAGAACTAGATTGTAATTTATGTGGAAAAGAGTGTTTAGTTTGTGGACCTCATTATATTTACCCTGGGGTCCAACAATTTCTTAGGGCCCATGACTGGAGAAAACAATCACAAATTACAGGCTGTCCAACATACCTAGGACATTTTTTTTCCCCTCTTCCTCTATCCCCTTAGAAACACTAGTTCTTTTCAAAGTTCAACTCAAGAACCAGTTACATATTGTATAATAATATAATAATAATTTAAAATTGTTCTATGTCTTTTGGTAACACCCTGTGTTTGTGCTTTAAGGTTCACAAAATGCTTTTCAGTGTTTATGTTATCTTTACCACCACACTAAATGTCAGATAATATTATTATCTCCATTTTATAAATAAAGAAACTGAGGCAGGCAAAAGTTAAGATTTTCAATATGATAGAGCAAAAAGTGTACTGACTTTGGATTGATGTAACCTGGATTCATATTCTACCTCTGATACTTACATACTAACTTGACTGAGCAAATCACTTGACCTCATAAACCTCAGTTTTCTCATGTTAAATCTGGATCTATAATCCTAATTCCCCTCTCCCTTTTTTCATTCCCCTCCACTCCCCTGCTATAATTACTTTGTATGTATTATTCAGTGTATACTTTGATCCCACAGAATAAAAGTTCCTTGAGGGAAGGGACTATTTTATTGTTGTCTTTGCATTTCCAGAACTCAGCACACAGCAGGAACTTAATAAATGCTTATAGAACTGAATTGATTGTTTAAGGGACAAAATGTTTTCAATAGCCTGACTTTTTTTTCTGTTTGCTCTTTCTGAGTGAGATAGGGAAATATAGGGTAAGCTATGGGATAAAGGATATCTCCCCTATCCCCTTCCATTTCCAACTCAATACATCTTTCTAAAGATTTCCTATTAGAAATTGTTTAGAACCAAAAAATAGCCTTAATGTAACGAGCATCCACCATCCCTTAGCAATTCCACTCTTCCTCACCCTCCCATACTTTTCTCCTTTTTTCTTTTACCTAATACAACAATTATTAATAGTTAATGGAGTTTCTTTGTTTCACCCCCCCACACCCATGCTACTCTTTCATCAAAATTAAAGCTTCTCTTTTTGCTTCAGTCTGAAAATGAGCCCACTCTGGCCAAGTTGATGCTTACCCTGAAGCACTTAGCTATTCATGACTTTTCACTCCCAGGGCAAAAAGCATCAAAGAAATGTCACTGATTAGAGCAAAGCTTAATTAAGACCAGATTCGTATCAATATTTTCTCCCATATGTTTAGCTCTGATTTACCTTGAGTTCCCTTGCCTCCTTTAGTCTGCTCCAAGCAGTAGATAAATTACTTCCTTGATTTCCCTGCCACTCTCCCCAAACCCTTACCCTCCAACCTGGAGGACACTTAAAGTAGAATCACCATTGTGATTCTCAACAAGGCTGTTACTTCCAGTTGGCTATATTTCCACTGAGGTACCATCTTATGTGAGAAACTATCTTTGTAAAATTACATGCACTGATGCATCAACTGAACATTGCAGCATTGCATATGTACTTAAAGCAGATGAGGAATATACATGGGGGAGGGAGTGGAAGAGCAAAAATGTGTGTGATATGGTAAAACGCTTCTTTTTTTCTTTCCTATAATGAACCTACATACAAGCCAAGATCATGATTTCATGATTTTACTGGACTATCCTTATAGTTTAATTGATATAATAATAATAATAATAATAATAATAATCAGTGTTATTTTCACTATGCATTAAGATTTGCAAAGCACAGCAGATAATCTTATTTGATCCTTATAATATCATAATGAGGGAAATATTACAGTTATTCCTTCTACTTCACAGAGTGGGGCAGGTTAAGGGGCATGATATCTCATGATCTGGAAAATTTCTGTAAAATATTTTGGCCCTTCCTTTGTACTAGAGAAAAAGTCTGATTTTATTCTTTTTCCCTTCTGAAATGTTGATATTATACAACATTACATATATATTTATGCATTAAACTTTTTCTGTCTGATGGCCTTTTCATGTAGTCTGTGGCTACCTCAAAACTCCCCAAAAATTTCCATTTAATTTCTTTCTTTCTTTTTAAAAAATAAGTATTTATGGGGCAGCTAGGTGGCACAGGGGATAGAGTACCAGCCCTGAAGTCAGGAGGACCTGAGTTCAAATCTGGTCTCAGATACTTTCTAGCTGTGTGACCCTGGGCAAGTCACTTAACCCCAATTGTCTCAGCCAAAAGATAGATAGATATATATATATATATATACATATATATATATATATATATATATATATAAAAGTTAAATACATAAATTCATTTTTATATGTTTCTTTATGAATAATGTTGGGAGAGAAAATCAGAACAAAAAGGAAAAACCACAAGAGAAAAATAAAACAGAAAAACAAGAAAAAAAAAGTGAACATGTAACACATTGATTTACATTTGGTCTCCATACTTTTCTCTCTGGATGCAAATGGCATTTTCCATTCAGAATTTATTGGGATTGCCTTGGATCACTGAACTACTGAGAAGAACCAAGTCTGTCATAATTGATCATCCCACAATCTTGCTATTGCTGTGTACAATGTATTCCTAGTTCTGCTTGTTTCACTTAGCAAAAGTTCATGTACATCTTTCCAGGCTTTTATAAAATTGGTTTATCATTTTTTTATAGAACAATGATATTCTATTACTTTCATATGCCATAACTTCTTCAGTCATTCCCCAGTTGATGGACATCTATTCATTTTCCAATTCTTTGCCACCACAAAAAGAGCAAAAAGAGCCATCATAAATATTTTTACACATGTGGATTCTTTTCCCTTCTTTATGATTTCCTTGGGATACAGATGCAGCAATGGCACTGCTACTTCACAGTTTAATGGCTATTTGGGCATAGTTTCAAATTGAATCATTTCACAACTCCACCAACAATGCATTCGTGCCCCAGTTTTTCCACATTCCCTCCAACATTAATCATTATCGTTTCCTGTCATCTTAGTCAATCTGAGAAGTGTGAGGTGGTACCTTAGAGTTGTTTTAATTTGCATTTCTCTAATCAGTAGTAATTTAGAGCATTTTTCTAATATGACTATAGATGGCTTTAATTTTTTCATCTGAAATTTTTTTCACATACTTCGTTTATCAATTGGGGATCCATTTATTTTATTATATCAAAATCATGATGTGGAAAGTTACAATGTAGAAGGAATAATGTATTGTTATTCCCATTTTACAGACGAGAAAAGGAAGGTTGAGTGGCACAGGGTTACACAGCTAGTATTTGAAATAAGATGCGACTTCAGTGTATTCTAATTTAAATTTTAGTACTCTATCAACATCTAAATTCCTAGCTAGAAAATCCTTGTGTGAAGCTCCTCCTGTTACTTGGAAATTGAGTGGATGCCTATCAATTGGGGAATAACTGAATAATTAATGGCATATGAAGGTAATGGAATACTGTTTTGTAAGAAATGACCAGCAGGGTGATTTCAGAGAGGCTTGGAGAGAGTTACATGAACTGATGCTGAGTGAAGTGAGTAGAACCAAAAGAATATTGCATACAACAAGAGAACTGTTCGGTTCTGCACACATATATTGTATCTAGGATACACTGCGACATATTTAACATGTAAAGGACTGCTTGCCATCTGGGGGAGGGGGTGAAGGGAGGAAGGGGAAAAGTCAGAACAGAAGTGAGTGCAAGGGATAATGTAAAAAATTACTCAGGCATGGGCTCTGTCAATAAAAAGTTAAAAAAAAAAAAAGAATATTGCATACAGCAAGATCATCTCTGATGGATGTGGTTCTTTTCAACAATGAGGTGATTCAGGTCAATTCCAGTAGACTTGTGATGGGAGAAAGCCATCTGCACATAGAAAGAGGAAAATGGGGTCTGAATGTGGCTCATACTATAATATTTTCATCTTTTTTGTTGTTGTTTGCTTACTTTTTTTTTTCTCATTTTTTCCCTTTTTGATTTGATTTTTCTTGTGCAGCATTTTAAGTGTGGAAATATATATAGAAGAATTGTACATGTTTAACACATATTGATTCCTTGCTATCTAGGGGGAAGGGAGAGGGAAAAACTTGAAACACAAATTTTTTTAAGGTGAATATTGAAAACTATCTTTGCAATCCAGCAGTGCTATTGCTGAATCTATATCCCAAGGAAATCATAAAGGAAGGAAAAGGACCCACATGTGCAAAAATGTTTGTAGCAGCTCTTTTTGTGGTAGCAAAGACTGGAAAAAGAGTAGATGCCCATCTGATTTGATTGCCTGATCATTCCATCAGTAACCCACCATCAGAGGAACTTCTTCCTGAACTGACATAGGGGGATGTCTTATCTGGGCAAGAGCTGGGAGGAAAACCTTAACGTCTGCTTCTGACTCAGTTTCCCATTTCTTTTTCTTTGTTTTCCACCTAATTATTCCTGACTCTGACTATGAGATGGAATTGTTACTGCATGATCGGTTGTCAAACAGAGAGCTAAGGATGTTTTATCCTGTCATGTATGTGCTCTCAGACTGAAGCCTGAAGGACCTGTTTTCACACTATTATAATCATGTTCCTACCTTTTCCTCTTACAGCAAATTTCTATAATCAGAGCAAATCTACTTCAGATCTTTAAAATGCTTTCTTTTGCATACCTTTGCAAAAAGACTCACAATTTTTTGCATTAGAAGGGGAAAATCCAGGGGAACATAACCCTCACCAATTAACATGGGCAGTAAGACCCATAACAAGGAGGTAGCTCAGGGCTTCTGTGACAGCCCCCACATATTTGGCCAGACCCTAGCTATCTAGTAGATAGATGATATCTTGATCTGTAGCCCAACCCAAAAGGTTGCAGCCATAAAAACTCTTAACTTCCTGGCCCCTCCAAGGTTATGAAGTTTCTTTGTCTAAAGGCCCACCTTGCCTATCAGTCTGTTAGCTATTTGGGCCATGAATTGACTCCCACCTCACTTTTTCTCATAGTGGAGAAATAATCTTATCATTCCCTAAACCTTCCTCAAAGAAACAGCTACATGTTTTCCTGGGCATGGCTGGATTTTGAATCAGACTAAGGCTTTTAAGACCCTGAAAGGTAAAGTAATTACCTTAGTCCTGCCTAAAGCTTTTTTACACTGCACACTGATGAAAGGTGGGGCCAGGTTCTAGGGGTCTCATTTCAGTCCCTGGGACCCTATCTCAGACTCTTTGCTTACTTCTCAAAGAAACTTGGTGTCTTGGGCATGAGCCCCAACCTTAGAGCCAGCTGCCCCAGCCCTTCAAATTGAGGAAGTCTCTAAGCTTACCCTAGGTCACCCATTGGAGATTCTAACCCCCATGGGTTCAGAGCATTTTTACCCTCACAGAGTTTTAGAATTGGGGAAAGGAATGACAATTTATACTGATTCCAAATATGCCTTTCATGTTTTGTATGCTCATGGGGCTATATGGAAAGAAAGGGGGCCTTTGACAGCAAAAATAAGTAAATAATTCCCCTATTAAATATGCAGGGGAAACTCTCCAGTTATTGCAAGCTGTCCATGGATTTAAAGAGGTTTCTGTTATGTTTTGTAAAGGGCACCAGAAGGGGAATACATTTCAGGCCAAGGGAAAAAGGCTTGCAGATTCAGCTGCCTGTGCTGCTGCCTTTTTGCTCCTGACCATGGTACCTTTAATTCCCCAACTCTCTAAATCCTATACTTTTTCATAGCTTCCAGGAACAAGTCCTTCCTAAAGAAAGGGGGTGTACCCTTTCTCCTTTTAGGTGGTTTCAAACACCTTCAGGTAAACTTCTTTTTTTTTATCTGTACATTTCTTTTTTTTTTTTTTATTAAAACCTTTTAATTTCAAAATATATGCATGGATAATTTTTCAACATTGATCCTTACAAAACCTTGTGTTCCAAATTTTTCCCTCCTTCCCCTCCCCTCCTCCCCTAAATGGCAAGTAATTCAATATATGTTAAACATGTTAAAATATATGTTAAATTCAATATATGTAAACATATTGTTCTGTAAGAAATGACCAGCAGGAGGATTTCAGAAGGGCCTGGAGAGACCTACATGAACTGATGCTGAGTGAAATGAGCAGGACCAGGATTATATACCTCAACAACAATACTGTGTGATGATCAATTCTGGTGGACATGGCCCTCTCCAGCAATGAGATGAACCAAATCAGTTCCAATAGAGCAGTAATGAACTGAACCAGCTACACCCAGTGAAAGATCTCTGGGAGATGACTATGAACCACTACATAGAATTCCCAATCCCTCTATTTTTGTCTGCCTGCATTTTTTATTTCCTTCACAGGCTAATTGTAGACTATTTCAAAGTTCGACTCTTTTTATACAGCAAAATAACTGTTTGGACATGTACACATATATTGTATTTAACTTATACTTTAACATATTTAACATGTATTGGTCAACTTGCCATCTGGGGGAAGGGGTGGGAGAAGGAGGGGAAAAGTTGGAACAAAAGGATTTGCAACTGTCAATGCTGATAAATTACCTATGCATATATCTTGTAAATAAAAAAGCTATAATAATAAAAAAATAGAATTAAAAAAATATGCCCAGTTTGTGCCCAGTAATTCTGGAGGAGGGGTACACACTTAGGGAACAACTGGCAGATGGATTTTACACATATACCCCCTTGCAGGGACTTCAAACTGCTTTTGTTTTTTGTTGACATTCGCTAATTGGGTAAAAGCCTTCCGTTGTAAGACAGAAAAGACTCAGAGGCTTTTGCTTAAGGAGATCAAACCCATTTAAGATTAATTATTATCTCCACTTTGCCTGTCATCCTCTCTACCTAAGCCTTTCAAACATTATGGTGCTTGCAGCCTAGACCACCTGAGCACTCCTTTCATTGTGTATAATGCCACTAGTCTACCACTTACTCTATTCCTTTGAGGAGACAAAAGCAAGGATTTGGGAGAAATATTCTTTGGTATTTATTCTTAAAAAAAAAAGCTATTTGAATGAGAGACATTTGTGATAACCTTGTCTTTCCTCTGGATAGCTTCCTGGTTACTGTCCCTAGTATCCCTCATACTAAGTCCACTTTTAATTATTCTTTTTTGCTCATATTTGAACCCTGAATTTTTAATCTACTTGTGAGATTTGTTTCCTCCAGACTCCAAGCTATGAACTTCCAATTATTTGTTTAACCTGAATACCATCCACTAATGACTGTGACACTCTGCTACCCCTGGATGCTGCTACCATTTTCAATCGCATCTTCCTCTCCTCAGTCTGGACCCCACTAGGCAGGAACAGCTTTACATCCCTTATCAACATGAAGCTGCTCCAGAAGATGAGATCTCCATCCCTTTGTCCCAAATGAATTTGGGGTTCAAACTTCTTGGGGGGGGAATTCTAGAGAGGAAATCTAGCAATAATTTTAAGGTCCCCTGACCTTAGAGTGCTTCTGTTCTAATAATCTGTCAGTGATTCGAAAGTCTTCTGGCTTTAAAATCAGTGATCCTGAAGTTCCTCCTTTCCCCCCCCCCCACTTTAGTCCTTCTGGCCTAGGAATATAATAATATTTTTTCCCTTAGACTTTAGGTAAGATATATTAGGGATCCTGAGGCCCTCTGACCTTAGAGTGCTATTGTTCTAACAATCTATCTGTCCATGATTCTAAAGATTTCTGGCCTTAGAATAGTCCCTCAAACATTACTGGCTATTAGATAGATAATCTGTTGATCAGTGATAACAAAGTTCCTGAGACAATAGTGAATATATCACCCCTCAAACCTACTTGTAAACTCTGCTCTGTCTTCTCTTCGTGCTCTTGGTTCTTTGCTAAATTCTTTTGGAACTTATCCCACTTCAATTGGTGTTACAATTACAATAAACTTTGCTCCTTGACTTGGTGATGGGCTCAAGCCTTAAAATTCTTTTGAGACAACTTGCAACACCAGTCTGTGACTCCCAACCTTTTGGGGTCCCTTCTGAACCTCAACTCATCCACTGCGGAATGGCTGAACAAGTTGTGGTATATGATGATAATGGAATATTATTGTTCTAAAAAAATGATGAACAAGCTGATTTCAGAAAGATTTACATGAACTGATGCTGAGAAAAACAAGCAGAACCAGAAATACATTGTGCACAATAACAACAAGACTGTGCAATGATCAACTATGAAAGATTTGGTTCTTTTCAGTGGTCCAGTAATCCAAAGTAATCTCAATAGAATGCTATTTGCATGCAGAAAAAGAACTATGGAGACTGAATATATATCAATACATACTAGGTTCACTTATTTTTTTCTGTTTTTTTTTCTCTCATGGTTTTCCCTTTTACTCCGATTTTTTCTCTCTCAACATAATAAAGCAATGTCTATTTAAAATAATTTTTTAAATAAAAAATAAAACTATCTTTTCATGTATTTTGAAAATAAAAGGCTATTATTTAAAAAAAGAAAGAAAGAAAACTCCTCCTGTTGCTGCAAATGAACAACTCATTTAGAACTGTAGATCTATGGACAGAACTGACACTAGAGATCATCTTAGCAGCATCGCTCACTTTTCCCCTCCATTTCTTTTCCCACTATAATTACCTTAATTTAGTTTCTGATCACCTCTTTCTATTATAATAACCCTATAACTGAACCTTCCATATCTATCTCTCCCTTCCCCAATACATCTGTCATATTCCTACCAGAAGAAAGTTTTCATGAATAGAGTACTGAGCCTGGAATCAGGGAGACCTGAATTCAAATATGGCCTCACACATAGTTGTGTGATTGTGGACAAATCATCTAACCCTCTTTCCTTCCTTTTCCTCTTTTACAAAATGATCTGGACAAGAAAATGACAAACAATTTCAACATCTTTACCAAGAAAATCCCAGATGGAGTCATGAAGAATTGGACATGACTAAAATGACATCTCTCCTCAGTTCCACTGCTTACCAATGAGAAACATTGACATACTCTTTGCAAATAACTTTGGCAAACTAAATATTAGTGATTATTATTGTAGTTACCAAAGAAATTCTTTCTGTCATTCAAGATTCTTCATGATTAACCTCCAACATAATTTTCATGCCTTAACTAACAGTGCTTTCTTTTAGGTATTCTGTATTCCAGCCAATCTGATTACTCCTTGTTCTCATCCTCATTTTATTCTCTGTTTGTTCACACTGTCCTCCATGCTCCACAGCTGGAGTATTCTCTGGTATGATTTCCTTTCTCTTCAATCTTTTACAATTTAAAGCTTTACCTTCTTTCAAGGATCCATTCAAATGTCACATATTTTAAGCAGATCTCCCTGATTTCTTCTTTCTCTAGTTGAAAAATTTCTACTTCCTCAAAATTTTCATGGAGTTTTTCCTCAGACATCCCAATTTCCACATAACATTTTGTCTTTGTACTTTAATAGAGATGTGATCTTATGAGGAGGGATACATATTGATAGCTATTCACCTTACTAGGTGATCTTGATTCATGTCTTTCCACACATCCTCTACAGACAGTCCTCTAATCCATTTAATATTTTGTATTTACCACAAAACATGAGTTGTCCCCTGGCTTAGATCACCTGCACACCTGCCTGTTTGGCCCAGATTCCATCTGGCAGGCTCAGCAGGAAGTAGGCTAACTGCCCTTTTCCCCAATGTTCCTGCCAATGTGGGGCCTCTGCCAATGCAAGAATTCTAGATTCCCTCCCACAGGGAATGAGATGAGTGTGGGGAGGGGGATCAACATTCAGACAAGAAGGAAAATGCCTGTGGAGGAGGTAGATGAGCATGCATATTGTCAGATTTAAGGAAGCATCTTCTTTCCAATTAAGTAATCTCTGAGGATAGGAAAAAAGAATTGTGGGATTTGTACTTCTTGTCTTATTGGGGACAGTGGAATGAAACAAAATAATTCCATTTTAAAAGGGGCTTCGGCCATCTTAAAGATTTTCTGTCGATACAGGAAATTCTGATCAGTCTAACCACAGAGAAATTCATTTTCCAAAGGAAAAAAAAATCTGGCCATTAACAACTTTAGCAAGTTCCAAAGTTTGTAAATTTTCCCCATTTCTTTTCTGCCACCACTAATTGGCAATGTACTACAAGCCAGCCTAAAAAGCTATAAAAACTCAATCTGTACCCTAAGAAGCTAAAGCTGCTACCAGGGAACAGTATTACTTAGTACACTAATAAATTTCTTTCCTTTCAGTCTGGCAGGATACTCACTTTATTTGTCCACCAGTCATGCAGACCTGATGGTGGGTGAAATTGTCCTTGGGCTGTCAAGGAACTCAGACTGGAAAACTCCCATAATAGGTCTTCCTATGTATATTGCTACTGTGCTACCCCCAGTAATGCCATCTGACCTGCCAACGAAACCTAAGAATTTCTGGGTCTTACCATCTCAGCTATATTGTTAGCAAATTGGCACTACAATACAACCTTGCTATGTATATTGTCTCCTCTACTTAGAAAGTAGAGATTGTCTCACTTTTTCTATTTGTATCCCCCACATTTAGGCACATTTCACCTGTTATCCTTTACTCTTTTTCTCAATACATTGTAAATTCCTTGAAAGACTGTATATTCACATTTTTTTTTCTCTCTATTCCTAGGACCTAGGACAGTTTCATATACATAGTGATTGCTTGGTGTTTGTTAAATTGAATTGAATTGAACTGAAGGACTAGCCCAACAACTTTTCCAATTATGTTCTTGAGCATGTACTTTATACAATTAATCATTTTTAACAAAGGGTATCCCAAAAACATTAGTGATGTCAATAGATGAAGACTTTTGTGAAACCAAACTGCTTAATCCTCCATAAGTCTTTTTTCTGAGATCACAGTATTACCATGGTTCATAAAGACATATAATAGCATCAGAAGTTGTTGAATCACTTTCCAGACATGTCTGACTCTTCCATGACCCCATTTAGGTTTTCTTGGCAAAGATACTGGAGTGGTTTATTATTTCCTTCTCCAGCTCATTTTATAGTTGGAGGAACTGAGGCATACAGGGTGAAGTGATTTGTTCGCAAACAGAAACAATATAGAAACAGCTATATTTGATTAGTCCTATTTGAAGCATACAGTATGTGGAAGTGATGTAACATAGACTCTCAGGGAGAGGGCAATAAATTTAAAGTTCCCTGACCTTACTTAGGGGGCTTCTGTTCTAACAATAAGTCTGTGATTCTAAATCTTCTGACTTTAGAATCTGAACCTAAGATCCTCTGATCTAAGAATACTATTGTTCTGTCAATGATTATAAAAGTCCTCTTACCTAGGAATATAATATTTCTTCCCTTAAACTTTAGAGAATATATATTAGTGATCCTGAGACAATTGATTGTTCTAACAATCTGTAAATGATTTCAAGTTTTCTGGCCTTAGAAGTCCTACAAACATTACTGTATGTTGGTCAGTGATAACCAAATTCTTGAGAACACCTCTTGGTTCTACCCCTAGGCCATAAAATTAGCTTATCAATGACATGAAGAACCAGATAAAGGTGTCACCTTTCTCCAGGTTCCTTGATAAATCTTCTGGACTTTAGCCCACTTCAATTGATGTTACAATTACAATAAACTTTGACTTTGACTTGCACATGAGTTCAAGCCTTCAAATTCTTTTGAGATATCTGAGACCCCCAACCTTTTGGGGTCCCTTCCCAACCCCAACAAAAGGAAAAAATGAAGAATAAAGCTAAAAGTTTGAATGATAACAGCTGGCTTTGAAAGCCAGGCTAAATAGTTACCTATTAGTTACTAAACAATAGGGAACTGTAGAAAGTTTTTGTAAAGGATAGTGATATGATTAAATCTGTTCATGAGTAAGACAAACCTTGAAGTGATATAAAGGCTCACTTGGACAGGGAAGAGAGTGGAGGTAAGAAAACCTGTTAGGAATTTGCTGCAATATTTCAGGTGAGCAATAATGAGAGCCTATGCTAGAAGAATGACAATGGGATTAGAGAAGAGAGACTAGAGATGAGATGTTATTTCATTATTTTATCCCCAGATCCTAGCAGGGTGTGTCTATATAGCAAGTGAATTGTGCTGAATTCAGTTGCTGAATTCAATTGAAATAAGTAGAGAGCTAAATAAGATAATGGAGACACAGAGAGAGAGAGACAGAGAGAGAGACACACAGAGAGACAGAGAGAGACAGAGAGAAACAGAGATAGCAATAGAGACATTGAAAAAAATAAAGGCGGAACAGAGAGAAAAAGAGAGGGAGATAGAGAGAGACAGAGACAGAAAGATAGAAACAGAGAAATAGGAAAGGGGTTGGTGGGGAGAGAACTAAACTAAGATACTTTAAGAGATATTGTGAAGGAGGTGGAATTTAAAGTAGATTTTGAAGAATGATAAAGGGAAAGGAGAAAATTTCAGCTGTGAGGAAGGGCTTGAGCAAAGAGATAAAGTCAGTTTATAACAAGAACACTGACTCTAGAGACAGGTGACCTCAATTCAAATTTATTGGCTGTGTGATCTGGGGAATTCACCTTATCTCTCTGAACCTTGTTTTCTTTAACTACCAAATAGGGATAATAAAATTGGCAGTGCCTATGTCACAGCTAATTATGCAAAACTGCCATGAAAACCTTAAAGCACTATGATAGCCTGAGAAAAACTTTATTGGGAGTTGGAGGAAAGCTAATTTTTTCTTGTTTTTCCCCTAGATGTCTCTATAGCTGGAAGCTTCCATGCTATAAGCTAATGGTCTCCACCCCCCCAGAAAAATAATCCTGACCCTTCCTCAATTTTGAATTCAAAGATGGGAAGTCAATTGGATACACCTGGATGGGATCCTACCCTTTCTCTAAGCTCTTTGCCCTCTTGAACATCTCTGAACTTCCCTGTTACATGGAGTCCCACCCACCAAAACAGGAAAGAATAGCATCAATTTGGCTTAGTGATGTGCTATGTATAGAGAATAGTCTTGGAAAGACATTGGCTCTGGAGTCAGAGCACCTAATTTCTAATTCTACTTTTAACATTGACTATATGTGTGAGACAGGGCAAATCATTTAATCTCCTTGGTCCCCAGTATATAAAAGAAAGAGATTGGATTAGATGATTTTCACAGTTCTTTTCAGTTTTAAATCTATGGTCTATAATTCTATGACTTCTTCCCTCAACCATAAACTAAAGAATACCACATCTAAGGCTTTCTTGGCATCCCTTTGTATTTATATTTCTTTCATGACCTACTTATAAAGTAGCTGTCGGGGAAGATGTTACTTCAGTGTCCTTAAATTTGGTCCTTTAAGGTAAAAATCAAATGTAGGCAACCTGATTCCCAGGTCCAAAGTCTGCCATTCAAATGCCTTCCAATCCTTAGACTCCCATCCACAGAGTAATTTTCTCATTCCAAATTTGGGAATCATGATCAAGGATGGTCTATAACTGACTTGAGATTAAGATGTGAAATTCTGGATCCAGAAATTCAAAATTCCTCCCACTTATTTCTCACTTTATCTAAATAATAGAACCAAAGGGGATCGATCCAAATTGCCATTGACTTCCTTAATGTAATTGAATGGCTGATAATGTAAATAAATGACTCCATTAGAATATTTATTGGTATTCAGAATCATACATGCTATTACTTAGAAATCATCTATGTAGCCCCAATTTCCATTTGAGGAAACTGAGAGCCAGTGAAGTGATTTATTTGTCCAGTGTATCACGGTAACCTAGTGGCAGGGCCAGACCTCCTCATTAGGTATCCAGTGTTATCTCCAATGCATCAAAATGTCTTCCTTTTGCTTTATTTTATGACCAGGTTGAGCAACATTGAGTAGTATCTTGAAGGATTTTGTATTGTGTGTAAGTTCATTAAATTGACAAAAGTGCATGGCAGCATCCTTCCAGATGTAACTGTGCCATCCCTTCCAAGATCTAGTGCTTCCATCAAACTCGGCTAGAGCTGATAAGATAGAAACATGCCTGTTGGTGCCAGAATGGGGCTGATGAGGTGAGAGCAGGATGGGAATTTATATCTCTGTACAGCCTATTGAATTGTCTATCCAGGTGTCAGGCTTGGCTGGGAAGTGAAGGGCAGAACTTCTTGGGTGAAATGTAACTTGACCCAGTTCAGAAAGGAAACTAGGAGCAATGAGGAAGGTAATTCAATTAATAAACATGTATTAGGAACCTCTGAAGTGCCAGATATCATACCAGACCTTGAAATAGATGCAAAGATGATGGATGTGAGAAATGGATGGGCATTTATTTGGTTTCCACAGTTACAAAAATTAAATTGGAGAAATGAAATAAATTAGAAAATTGAAACCCACAAGGACATGAAAGAATATTCAAGGGTGGAGGTTATCTCCCCCAAAAGAATGGAAGGATGGAAGTTCTTTGGGGGCAGGGACTGGGTTTTGTAATCTGGGGTGGTAGCCTGAGATTTGAAAAGCATCTTTTGTTTTTTGCCCCTAGCAGGCTTTAGCATTGTTACCTTCGCCTTCTAGAATGGAAACTCTTTGGGGTCAGGGACTGGCTATCTAATGAGAGGTGGGGTTAGGATTAGGGGGAAGGAAGACTTTGAGCTTCTGTACTCTATTCTTCCTGACTGCAGGGAGCAACAAGGGCTCTGCCTGTTCTCTTAAGAAAGAATAAAGATCTTTTCTGATCTCCAACTCAGATTCAAACTTTTGATTCTGGTAACCACCATTCATCCAGAGCCAGAGGTTTTGAATTTGTCTACCTGAAGATAACTACCTCCATTCCTAAAACTTCTTAGGTGGACTTCACCAACTTCTAGAGAGGGAGGATAGATTTAGTGATGAAAAGGACATAAGAAGCCTTATAAATACTGCCCCTGACATTGCCGTGTGACCCTGATGAGATCCTGAATACTATGTTCCACTGAGAGAAGCTAAAGAATTGATCCCTGAGGCAGGCAAGGAGAAGGCGCTGATAGAAATCAGGTTAGCTCCCACTTCAGAGGAAGTCATCCTGTCAGAAATCCACGGTTATGTCAAACTCCTGAGACCCACCCTCTGAGGAGCTCTTGAGCAGCCTCACCTTGGACATGCTGAAAAAATCCCAGTCCATGAGGCCAAATTTTCCCTATAAAATCTACTTCTGGGCCATCCCATGGCTGCGGCCTTTCTGTGGGTTAGTCTGCCAGGGCATTCTGCTTCCTGATGTCTTTCCCCTTCCCCTTCTCCCATGCCATATGATATTGTAATAACAGAGAAACTGAGGCAAGTTGAGATTGCTTTTTTAATCTTTAATGTGGAGAGTTTAAGCTAGCTGACCATATGGGAGAATGTTTCCAAAGCATACAGTGCAGATAAACGGAGGCAGGGAGCTTATATAGGGTTTTGGCTAACCAAAGTTTGTAAACAGAATACATAGCCTGACAAACAAGACAGATAAAGAGAGCAAGGACACTGGGAGGATGGACAAGCCATGATTCCAGGAAAGGATCATAATTTAATCCTGACAAGATAGGGGTCAAGATAAGAAGGTCAAAGACAGAAACAGTGAAGTGAGAGGCAATACTCAAAAGGAGGGGGAAATCATCCTAGCAAGGATCAAGATAATGTACCCTGACATTTGTGACACAATGGTATGTAAAAGGGGTCAGAGCTTCAAGGTTTTTTCCCTGGGCTCTTTTTTAAAACTCAATTTTCCCAGTCCTAATTGCAAAGAAATGGGAGGTGGGAGTGGTTATGGTTTATTATCCAGAGTTCAACAATACCTCCCTTAACTCCACTGTGCTTCCCAATCCTACTTCTCCTCCTTACAGTTAACTAACTCTCTTAGGGTGCTAAGTCCCTTTCAGTATTTAACCAGCCAGCTAAGGGCATCACCTCATGGGTGATTACTGGGTAATTGTAAGTTTCTCTAAGCAATCTGTCTTTCACTTGGTCTCCCACACTATTTCATATTTACTGATCCTTGTGTCTGTTGTATCCCTTCATTTTGTCTGTAACCTTTTCCCTAAATAAACCTACCTTTTGCCAAAGAGAATGGTCATGAGAATTCCTCACATGACCCAACCTCAACTTTTTGGTAGCTGCCATCATCGGGTGTCTACATCAACTACATCATTTTGGTGCTCAAACTACGTCAACCTCTTATAGGTCACTTACCCTTTCTCAGTTTGTTTCTTCATTTATAAAATGAGGTATTTGAACTAGGTGGCTCCTTATGTCCTTTCCATCAATAAATCAATGCTCCCTCTCTAGAAGTTGGTGAATTCCACCTAACAAGTTTTAGGAATGGAGGTAGTTATCTTCAGATAATCAGTGGTAACTTGGGTTAATTATGCCAACATAAATAATGCAACCTGTTTGGCTCACCACAAGCATGGCTAGCCAAGTCTCAGGAATTTAAACAATTACACCTTTCTATTAAAAATATAAATATCAACATAATAGACTAAGTATTAACTCTTCCATAATCAAATATATGCAAATAATAAACTTAAGTCATGGTATAATTCAGTGCAGTTTCCACGGGAAAAAAGAAATCCCAGGAATAGATTGGGCACTGTGTCATTAAACTCAAACGGTTCAATCACCACTTAACAGAATTTTGGCTTTCCTTTCTATTTTCCCTCACTTACAATGCCAAAATGCCCCAGGCCACTGGCCTTTCCTTAGCCTCCTGAGCGGTTTACAGCTGTTTTCCCACAGCTATTTAACTGAGAGTCATTAATGGTCTGCCCTCAGGTTGCTAGCTGGCTCTTAACACCCTCTACCTACCAAGTCTCTCTCCTGAGAGAAGTCTGCCTAACTAATCTCAGGGAAGGCCTTACTCTGCTGCGGGCTCCCTGAGCCTTGCAATCTGCTTGATCTTTCCTCTTCTAGATCAGAAAGAGAAAAGCCAGAGAAAGGTACATGCTGCGGTGACTTCACTCCCAGCCTGCTGTCGAAAAGCCTTTGCCTGCCAGGGTGATCTTTTTTTGACTGAAAAACAATCAGGCCTTTCCATCACTCAAACTTTCCTCCTATTTCCTCAGCTGAAGCTGCTCATTCATTACTTAGATCTGCATAGAATGGGTCTATTACTGCGTCCAAACTCCTTAGGCTTGGACACTATGCCCCAGACCCCAAATAGAAAATGGTTTCTAAAAGTCTGTGCTAGGGTGATAGGGTCAGGTTGAAAAAGAACTAAGAGAGTAATTGGATTTCTGATCATGAGCCTGACACACTAGCTGGGTGACTTTTCCCATTTCTGTCTCAATCCCTTCAACTATAAAATAAAAGGTTAAGACCTGATGAGCTTTGAAGTGCCCTTCAACCTTAATTTCATAATTATTACAGAATCTTCTCTAAAGTTGTTTTGAAGCAAAAAGGGACAAAGTCATTTGCCTAGGATCATGTAGCTAATGAGTGTCTGAAGCCACATTTGGCCAGAGAAAGTGAAGCAAGATTGAAATTAGAGGTTTTAATATTTTATTAGAGGGAGAGTTTGCACTGGATAAGCCATTTTAGTCAACCAGGAGGATGGGATTCTTGGCTCAAAGCATCCAACCATGAGTGAGGAATTCCAGAGACTCTTATAGGGCTCCAGCGATCAGGGAAACAAAGGCAAGGGCCGGGTAGAGCAGTGGTGAGCGGGAAGTTTCAGGAAAGGACCATAAATTCAGTTCTGACAGGTTGGGAGGAAGGAAGGATCATAAATTCTCATAAGTTGGGAGGCTAGGAGACACTGAGTCTGAGGTAGAAGATACCCAAGCATCTGAGATAAGCCATCTGGAGTTTTAGGGCTCTTTGGATTGCTACTGGCCAGGATGCCCAGTCCTAATTATTTCAGTCCTAATGGCCAGAAAGGGGGGTTGCTATCAGGGAGACTGAAGCAAAACAGTTCAGGGAAACTGAGGCATAACAAACTCAGGAAGATGAGTCTATCCATCTTGAGGCCAGATACTCTATTCACTATGCTACGTTATTGCAGAGAAAACATGAAGTACTGATAAAATTATTCCCTGAGGCAAGAGGGAAGAGCGTGGATGTGGATCAATTCAACTATATAGCCCTAACCTTCTTAGAGCTTATGGGTAGCCCCACTTTGCTCTGAATGGTCAGAAATCCAAGTTATATCAAACCTCTGAGGATAAAATTTCCCTATAAATCTGTCCATGGCTCACCCCATCTTTGCTGAATACTTTTTGAGGTTAGCCTGCCATGTCATTCTGTCTCTTGATGTCTTTCTCCTTCTTATAGCTAATTCTTTTAGGGTGCTAAAGGATTCTATTGATTTAGCCTGTCAGTTAAGGGTATATTCCACATTATGAAGAAATCTCTTTCTCCTGATTAATTGTGAGTTCCATTAGAGAATTTGTCCTTTTCATTGTTAATTGTTAAAATCCCTTTCCTTGCTAACTATATGCGCTCCCAAATATATTTCATATTTACTATTCCTCTTCATTTTGTCTGGAGCCTCTTCTTTTAAATAAACTTACCTTTTGCTAAAGAGAATGGCCATTGTGAATTTTTCACATAATTGAACCCCAATGTTTGGTGCCTACATCAATTTCATCATTTGGTACCTCAAACACTTCACTACCTAACTGCCTACCATAGGCATCTTGCTCTCAAGATTTTCTTCTAGTGTAGTGAGGGGAAAACTCTGCATCTGCTTTAACCCCTTTCTGGTGGATATATGTTTTCTGGTCCTTTCATTAAGAATGCGCTTTATAGATCGTAGTTCTTCCCAAATGGCTACAATTTGGATAATTGACCCCAATAAAAGAATCCAATTTAATTTAGCAAATATTTATTAAGAGCCTACCATGCATAGTAAGGGAAGTTAGGTGGCAAATGATTAGAGCATCGAACCTTGAATCAGGAAAACTGATCCCAAATTTCCTAAAGTCTGCATTAAGACAGAAGTAATGTTGGATAGACCCCAATTTAACTCCCACATTTTATAGATGAGGAACCTAAAATTAACTAGTCATGCAAATACTAAATAGCAGAGCTTTTTTGATATCTAGGTTCTCTGACCTTGCTGCTTCAGAGAAAGACTGACATTTATCTTGTCACTTAAACCTTAGTTTGAGTATGACTCTTCTTAACAGACTGGTTTTTTACCTTTGTGATAAGAGAGAACCAGGATTCTTTGGGGCACTTAGTGCCTGGAGAGTTGTGTGTGAGAGCAAGATAAAAGCACTCGAAGGTAGGAAACAGCATAAAGGAAGGTGGTACCAGAGACAAACACTAACTACATCCTTCATAAATATCCCTGTAGCTGGTTCTAGCTGACACTGGCTGCAGTAAAATGTTCTGGCGGAAAGAAGTTAAAATCCTGTACTGGGTCTAATAAACCCACTGGGTCTTGAGCTGAGAAGGCATTTGAAACAGGAAGAAATTTCAGGGAATCAAGAGAAGGAAACAAAGGAGGGCTCCCAGGGTTTGATAGTGAGATCTCATGCTGTTTCTCATCCCTGCCCCATATGCTCAGTGGTCTAGAGAAATAATGAAGAAGGGACAAGCTGCCAGTAATTCCAGTGCCAGAATGCAAGAAGAGAAGGGCAGGTATCATTATTTAGCCAGGTATTTTGTACTTTGGCATCTGTAGCATTGCATTGCATTCACTTGCTGCCAAAGGGAAACCAATCATGGAAATTCATGTGGAGTTTGAAAGGGGCTTCAAGTCTAATGAATCCATAGAGGTCTAAGGCACAACTGAAAGAAGGAGGATGTCATTGCTAAGAAGATAGTGGTTTTAGAGAGGGAGTGGGAGTGAGGTCAGATCAAAGAGCTGAGGAATTAAGAAAAGGAAGAACACTTCCAGGAACTAGGGATAAGATCTGAATACCCTATGGGGAGAAAGGAAAGGTTCTTCTGCAGCTGTTTGTTAATAAGGAGTTTAATATGCGACTGGAGCCATTTCATTTCCTCACTCAGGACCAGATTAAGAACAATTTAGGGCTTTATGGCTTATAAATGAATCAGTCTTCTCCTCTAAAGAGTACTGAGGTCAGAGCAAATGACCTTGGTTTTGCTTGCTGGAATCTTTGGGTGAATTTATTCAGAGGCCTCCATCCATTTGTTTCCTAGAAATGATCTGTCAAAGGATAAAGCCTCCTTAGAAATTAGAAATACCTCTAATACCTACAAGCTCTAGTCCTATCTCAATTCTTCAGGGTACCCCTACTCTGTTCCTCATCTCTTGTCTTCTAAATTGCTTAGTTCTCAAAATTTTTCCATCATGGATTTCATCAGTCTGCCCATTGCTAGTGGATGGATCAATCAGTGAGTTGACAAACATTTACTAAATGTTCACTATGTGCCAGTGGCATTCTATGTGCTGGGCATGGGGGATGCAAAAATGAAGATGAGATAATCCCTGACCTCAAAGAGCTTACATCTGATTGTGGATAATTGTTGGAAACAAAATTCTGCAGTAAATGAACAACCTCAAGATAAATGAAGCAGTTTAAACTTTCAACATGTTCTTGCAGAAGTAAGTGTAAATACACACACAGAGAAGGAAAATACTAGTCATCTTTTTTTTTTTTCAGAGACAGTTGGAGTTAAGTGACTTGTGCAGGGTCACACAGTTAGAAAGTGTTAAATGTCTGGGGTCACATTTGAACTCAGATCTTCCTGACTTCAGGGCAGGTACTCTATCCACTGCACCACCTACCTGCTCATTCCTTGGAAAACAAGTTTTTATCCTCTAAGGTCAGTTTTACTTGTCTCTTTAGAATTCTGATTGGTCCAAGCCCTTCAGGGTTAAAATCTTCCTCATCCCTTACATCTTGCTCCTAGACGTGTTCCCCCTCCCTGGTCACACATCTCATGTTTAAAGATGGCAACTAAACCCATCCTTGGGGTGTCGACTAATAAGTATGAGGTTCATTAAGCATACATCGTTGCTAAAAGCCTATGTTCCATCCTTGACTCTAACTGGTTTTAGCCAGTTTTAAGTCTGGGCCATTTTATCAGTAACTGTAATTTAGCTAGTTTCTTAATGCACAAAGTGATATCTTAGGAGATACCTTAACAGGATACTTTCATCCTTTCTCCTTTTTCTTCTTTGCAATGTTTGTAGAACCCTATCAGCATTTCTTACAGTAGGTATAATATATATCAAATAAATGCAAAACCATGAGGTAATTGGGGGATAGCACTAGCAACTGGGAAGGAGAATCAAATGATGCTTTAACTGAGTTTTAAAAAAAGAGATGCTAAAAGTTGAACATCAAGAGCAAGAGGATTATAGACGCCTGTGCAAATGCATGGAGAGGGGAGACAGAGTGTGTGTTTTTTTGTTTGTTTTTGTGAAAAAAAAAACAAGAAAACCAGTATGGTTGCTTCTTACAAAATAGAGTATGAAAAAGGAAGTAATGTATTCCACAAGGATGGAAAGGCTGACTAGATGCAGGTTTTGATCCCAACCAAAGAAGTTTTATTTGACCCTAGAAGTAATAAGGAATCACTTTAGTTTATAAAGTAGGGAAATGACATGATTAGACTTGCACTTTAATAAAATCACTTTGCCAGCCATGTGGAGAATAAATTAGAAAGAATTACCTTATCATGGGGTAGTAGCCTCAGAGATTGGAGAGAGAAAGAAGGGCTTTGTACCAGGAATAATCAAAGATGAATCTCTACAAGTTCTTAGGTCATTGATGTTGGCACTGGAGTTATGAAAGAGGAGTTTACTTCCTCTTAACTTAATAAAGGCAACAGAGCTTTTAAAGGCTTTTCCCAGTAAGTGGGGAAAAGGAGTGATTCATTCTATCCATACAAGTCAAATATACAATAAAATATAGATATCTTGCAGTTTCTGGACCATCTTTACTCTGATACTGGACTGATTTTCAGATAATGTTCCCCAGGAAGAAATGTACCTCTCCCTCACCTTTTCTACCTGAAATATGAGGCATTTTATTTATGCCATGATCTTACCCAGGGAACTTCTTCCTAGTTGCAGGGATAATTTGGAAGTTCTAGGAAGTCACTTTGCCATATGCATTTGTCTTGTTTTTGTTGTTGATGGAAGGATGCTTGGATTAGAGGTTTCAAATTCCTGTAGATTTTGAGACCAAAGGGTGAGAAGAAAATCTAAGGGACCAAAAAAATGAGGGAGAAATTTAGATGTATTCAATGGTCTTTCAAATGGTCTTGCTTCAGTGTCTTTTACAAATTCAAAGCTCATCATAGGATTAGCCCTTGGCTCTCTCATTTATTAATATCATGATTTTGATAAGGCATCAAAGATATCAAGGACATCCACTGCATCCCAGACCATTATAAGTCATCTTGATTTTTGTCTTGCCACTAGACTTCAATGACTCTGGAAGTGAGAGTGAAGCTGATAACTGCATAGTCATGCCTTTTTATATCCAATTTATTCTAAGTCAAGATATTACCCCATAATATCATTTTTGAATATTTCTTCTTTTTGAAAACAAAGAGCCAGCAACAAGAAGCAACAACAAAACGGACTTGAGCTAATGAAAGGACTGGATTAGATCATAAGGTTATGAGCTTCATACTTAAAAATTAGAAGGAATTATAAAGCTTCAGAGATTATTTAATCCAATCCTCTCATTTTGCATAAGGAAACTGTGGTTGAGAGTGACAATGTAGCTTGTTCAAGGTCCAGGTGGTACTAAGGCCCTGGGTCTGAATCCTGACTGCTTTTTATGACCTATGACTTTGAGCAAATGGTTTTAGCTCTCTGTGTCTCAGTTTCTCCATTTATAAAATCTGAATTAATGATCTCCTTTTACTTTAGATCTATGATCCTAGAGCCTGCAGTAGGGAATATTATTTCATTGGGAACTTTTATTTATTATTATCGTTGAAGCCAGCTTTATGTGGTTAGGATATTGTCTAACCCAAAAGTTTCCTGTAAGACTCAGAATGACCTCAGAGATCTCAGAAAGCTGGATGGTGGTTGAAAGGAATGCTCAGATTCCACTCAGTTCTTGTTTTGATTGAGTCTGCTCAAAATTGATATTTTAGGTTCTACCTAAGTTTGTGTTTTGGAACCCCCAAATTAGATTGATTTACCTGCTGATATTTCTCAAACCACCTATCTCTAAGAGATCATTGACTGCCTATGTGAGTCCAATCAGGTAAATCCTTATGACCTTATCAAATTCTAGATCACAGAACCTCACAAAAATTTGTAGAGGACCCAACCTTTCCTTCTGCTTTCCTCCCTACCAATGACCTAATACGTTTCTTTCTAAAACTATTTCAGATTTTGGAGTTTGTTCTTGGAACTAACACTAATTTAATGCCTAGCACATAGTAGGCATTTAACAAATCTTATTGAAATGAATGAAATTCACTTCATTTTACCCATTGCTTCAGGACATGAGGAGAATGAGAAGACACAGAAAACCCAGAGAGGATTTAGGGGAAAGAAAAGGCTCTGAATTGGGTGAAGAGGTGGCAGTAGAAATACCACTTGCCCAGCAGTCAACTCAAATCTAATCTTAAAACTACTAGCTGTGTGATTCTGGACAAAACACTTAATCCTAATTGTCTTAAAAAAAAAAAAAGAATAGAAACTAAATGAAAGGGCTCTGAAAGGGTAAAAGGGGACTAGAGACAAATTTCACAATAATATTGTAATCTTTCAGTGACTATTCAGTTGTTAAACCTGGAAAACATGGAAGAGATAATATTAGTGTCTCACATTTGAATAGAGAAGAAGCATGATAGAATGGATAGAGAGCAAGTCTTGAAGCAAGGAAGAACTGATTTCAATCCCACCTCTGATAGATCCTAACCTCAGCAAGTCATTTTATTTCCCACTATCAGTTGCAGAGAAGATGCTAAATTGAAAAGTGAGAAAACTGCATAGATTCAGCCCTTCCTGATTCCTCTCCATATATTTGCTTTCAAAACATTTTATGTCCATTATCACAATCATAAAAAGATGTCATCCCAAGTTATGTTTTACTAACAACCACCCAGTGGGATGGGTGCCATTGAACCATCTCTGTCAGCTCTATGTCAAATGTGAATGATTTAAAATATTCTTCTTCAGAAAGAAAAACCTTTCTTATAAGTGGTTTTTGCAAGAACCTTAGAAATGTTCTTCTTTTTATTCTCATGCAGTTCTCATCTGATATATTACATACCTAATTAGGACTTGGAAGATAAAAAGGTACACGGGTGCCCTTCGTTTTCCGCACACAAGGTTAGGCCGTGTAAATTAGATGGAACGCCATTAATAATCAAGCAAACAAGGTCAGCACCATTGTTCACTGCATTCTTTCCACTTCTATTAGGTTAATTCTACATTTCCCAGGCTCTACAATTGAATAGTGATTACTTCGCTAAATACTACATGAGTTTTGACAAAACAAACCCCTGAGGAATCAAAATAAGTAATTTCTATTCAGCAGAAATCATTTTCAGATTAGTCTGCGTGCAATATTATACAACCCAATTATGACAATATGCAGACATGTATAATAAATAAGGAATATGAGATCTAACATAGTCTGAGGTTAGGCAAGAGGAAGTGAAAAAGCATTTTTACAGAGAGAAATAGTGAGCTTCTTATCCAGGACATCCTAAAAAGTGAATAGGTACAGCATGAACCACTTTCACCAATAATGAGAGTAGTAATTGTAGTTCATATATATGTAATGTTTTAAGACTGGCAAAATGCTTTACACAAAGCCAGATTTTACACAAAATATAAAAAATTATGTTATAAATCTAAATTTCTCCCTGGCCTCTAATAATCTCCCACATTCTCTTTCACCCATTAATTTTAAATTCTACAAAAAAAAAAAAATGAGATATATCTGTTGCTAGGTGAGTCAGGGTACGGGATCTGAAGCCAGGAAAACCTAAGTTCAAATATGGCCTTAGACAATTACTAGCTATATGACTCTGGGCAAGTCACTTAATCCTGTTTGCCTTGACTTCCTCATCTGTAAAATGAACTGGAGAAGGAAATGACAAACTATTCTAGTATCATTGTGAAGAAAATCCTAAATGAGGTCATGAAGAAATAGAAAAAAACTGAAAAACAACTGAACAAAAAAATCCAAGCATCCTTTCAGGAGAAATAATAATGATCAAATTGAATGAAGGTTGGGAGAGTGATTTCCAATACTTTCCAACGTGAAGTTATTCCTTTAAGTAGGAAATAAGTTCTCTGGATACTTTGGATACTATAGTATTGTATAGACGTATATATATATACATATGATATATATATATATATATATATATATATCATATATATTTGTTTTCACATCAACTATGTTTGATAGACTATTGCTATACCCATTTTATAAATGAAGAATTCGGAAGCAACTTTTCAGAAATCAACTTAATTATGTACAGTAGAATAAGTGAAACAGTAGATAAGTGTTAGGTCAAGAGTCAGGAAAATCTGAGTTTAAATCCTGCCTCAGACACTCACTAATTGAATCACACTAGACAAGTCACACTCAACCTCTTTGTGCCTCAGTTTCCTCATCTGTAAAATGGGAATACTAAAAGCATCTAACTCTCAAGGTTATCAGGCAGCTAGGTAGTATAGTGGATAGAGTGCTAGGTTTGTAGTCAAGAAGACAAAACAAAAAATTATCTTTTATTCTCAAAAGTGCTAGGACAGTAAATAAAACAGAGATCACACTCTCCCTTGCCATTTTCTCTGTTAAGTCTTGCTGCAACCTTTCACTGAAAGCATTAATTTCTAACATGTAAAAATGTTGCAAAATCAAAGTTCGATTTGGTCACCACTGATTAGCTAGGGCACTTTGGTAGTGCAGGATAGAAGACTAGATCTGCAATCAGGAAGGTTCATCTTCCTGGCCCCAGACACTTACTAGCTGTGTAACCCTGGGCAAGTCAATTTACCTTGCTTGCCTCAGTTTCCATATGAACTGGAGAAGGAAATGTCAAATTACTCCAGTATCTTTGCCAAGAAAACTGCAAATGGGGTCACAAAAAGTCTGAAATAACTGAACAACAACAATGTAGGGATATTATGAAGATCAAATGAGATGACATTTGTAAAGCACTTAATGTAGTCTTTGACACATGATAAGGGCTTAATAAATATTTTTTGTTTGTTTGTTTTGTTTGTTTTTTTTGCCATCCTATTTATCTATTCATCCTTTAGGGACCTGTTCTCTCCCTTCTAGCCATTGTCAGAGATGTAACTAGAACCCTCATCTCTTACTCTACTGCTCTTCTCATTTCAGTATTCCGTTTAGAGAAGAAAAAAGGAAGGAAAGCTACATTTGAAATTTGTTTCCTGAATATGTACATTCCCTAAATTTCTTATGAGCCCTGTTTTTAAGGAATAGAGTCTGAGTCCATGGTGTATTGTTTCCTACTACCCACCACTATTGAGCATTCTCCTTAGAAGTAGCAATTAAATATCCCACATTTGATTTACTTTAATCTCTGAAGAATGTGTGTTCCCCTAAGAGAGACAATCCTATTCTGGTGGACAGAATGAGCAACATCTGTGATGGGGAGTCAGTTATGGACCTCCATATACCTTTAATCTGATCCTCAATTTACAAAATTCCTTTGAAACCAAAGAAAAGTCTTCCCCTCCAGAATGAGATATTCAAATAAAACACACAAAAATCCCTCTGAAAAAGAGTTTGTGAATTGAGACATTGTTGACTGTCATTAGAATCTTTCTAATGATCAAGTTCTACCAAAGTAGAGAAATCCTTGGGCATTAAGAATTTCATAGCAACACTTTTTGTGGTAACGAACTGGAAACTAAGGGGATACTGGTTGATCGGGAAATGGTTAAATAAATTGTAGTATGTGATTGCAATGACATATGACTATACTTTCAAGAAACATTGAACATGAATCAAAAGAACCATTGAAAAGCTAATATGAATTGATGCAGGGTGAAGTAAGCAGAATCAGGAAACTAATATTCATCATAGTTGCAATAGTTTAAAAAGAAGGGGAAAAAAAGAAACTGAAAATTTGTGTAAACATAATCACACTTGGTCATGGGGCTGAGGAAATAAACCTTCCATCTCTTCTATTACAAAGAAGAAGGAGCATCTTTCAGACATCTCGAACTTGTTTCCACTAGACATCTTAAACTCAGTATGTCCAAAACAGGTCTTATTGTTTTTCCTTCTAAGCCCTCTCTCAACTCTGCCTCTAACCTTCTTTATCACTGTAGAGAAAAACATCTTTCCAGTCCCTCAGGTTTGCAACCTAGGAGTTATTCTCAACTCCTCACTATCTCTCACCCTTCAACTCCAACCTGCCTCTATTGCATACACTCTCCTTCCTCTAACACAGGATACCACTCTAGTGAAGATCCTTATCACCCCAGGCTTGGATTAATGCAATAGCCTGTCTGGGATCTTCCAGCTTCAAATCTCTCCCCACTTCAATCTGTCTTCCAATCAGCCATTAAAATGATTTTTCTGAAATTCAATTCCCATTGTTTCACCCTCTACTTCAATAAACTCCAATGGTTTCCCATTGCCTTCAGGAGTTAACATAAAATGCTCTGTTGGTTTTAAGCCCCTTTATAACCTAGCCTCTTCTGATTTTCCAGTTTTTCTTACACAGTATTTCCCATCACATACTCCTCAATTCAGTGACATTGGCTTCCTGGACATTGAATCTCTCAGCTCCAGGCATTTCTCTGGCTTCCTCCATGTTTGGGATGCTCTTCCTTCTCCACTTCAACTACTGGTCTCTCTTACTTTCTTCAGGTCCCAAATAAATCCAATCTTCTAAAGGAAGCCTTCCGCAACCCCTTTTAATCCCACTGTTTTCCCTCTGTTAATTATTTCTTATTCATTCTGTATATAACTTGCTTTGTGTAATTATTTACATGTTGTTTCCCTCCTTAAATCATTAGTTTCTTGAAGGGCAGGGACTATCTTTTGTATTTTTTTTTATCCCCAGATTTAGAATAGTATTTGGTTTATATTAAGTACTTTAAAATTCTTTTAAAAAATTTTAATAGCTTTTTATTTACAAGTTATATGCATGGGTAATTTTACACCATTGACAATTGCCAAACCTTTTGTTCCAATTTTTCCACCTTTTTCCCCCCAGCCCCTCCCCTAGATGGCAGGATGACTAATACATGTTAAATATAAATTAGAGTATAAATTAAATACAAAATAAGTATATATGTCCAAACCATTATTTTGCTGTAGAAAAAGAATCAGACTACAAAATATTGAAGTACTTTAAAATTCTTATTGATTTTACTGATTGGAATACTGCAAATATTCTCTGAAACAGTTGGTAAATTTAGGTTGATTTTCCTGAACTACTATTTTGTTTCTTTTTTTCACCTTCTTTTGGTTTTATTATAAAGAATAGCTAGCTGAGGAGAGTAGAGGGAAGACTATAAAAATCAAAAGAAAGTCCAGAGATAGAGTCCTAGAATGCAGCAAATCTAACCCCAATTTAGTTATAACTTTAGAAGATGATGTGTGACTATGAAAATGTATCATTCAACACTATGAAAAAAATTAAAAGTGAGCTTTGGGCACTAAAGATTTTGAATGGACATTAAGAAGGTGAGGGGAGCAATCCTCAGGGATCAGGGAGAATTGGATAGGGAGAAAGAGACTGCAAAGGCATGAGAGTAACTCGTCCTACTGCACAATCTTTCCTGGGGCCAGCCCCGCTGGTGGAGCATTTCCAGGTTTGGGATGGAGTTGGATGTATTCCTTTATGCTGCTCATTTGGGAAACAGCGTGGCAGAATGGATTCCTGGCCTTCCTGTTGCCTGTTAAGGCAATGAAGAGAAAGCAGAGAAGCTGGCATTGTGTTGTAGTGCTGGGGTGGGCCAGACTGGAGTAATTGCCGGTATGTTGCTGTAGCCAAGCGAACAACAGTGCCTTGCAAATGTGCTTCGATGGAGCTTGCCAAAGAGAACAAAGACAGCCCTGATGTTCCCCCTGACTTTCATGTTAGGGGACATGTTGCCTGATAAATTACAGTGGCATCCCTTTCCAGGATCTACCTAATGATTTGACAACCTGAAGGAAAAAAAGGTGGGGGAGAGGCTGGGGGTGGGGAAAGGAGGGGGAGTAAGCTCTACAGCTTCCTTTTAGCTCAGAATAATCCAAAAAAATGAACATGAAATGCTTTACCCCAGCTGTACTATTACATGGTCCCATGAGTACACAGGCAATTTAAGTATCTCATATGAGGGCAAATTAATTTGTTCTTCCTACCCTAACTCATTGTTTTACCTTTTTTGTCCATGAAAATTTAATACAATATTTGTTGTTAAACATGTAACAGAACCTTTAGACAAATCAAGTCAGCAAGCATTTATTAAGCACCTACTATGTGCCAAATCCTGTGCTAAGGGCCAAGAATATTAAAAAAGACAAAACTCATGTTGTTATTCATCTTCCTTCTCAAAGAAGACCAATGACATCAGGAGGGTGATGTCTTGATTTGCAAATAAATTGGATTTAAGTGAGACAGAATTGTGTAGAGTTGTCATCCCCACTCTTTCCTCCAGAGTTATTGGAGTCCAGTGATAATGGCCTTGGCCACAATGGGAGACTTTCCAAGTAACTCATTGGCTAATGAGACTTGCCAGTTTGGTTTAAAGTCACAGAACAAGAATTTGAACCTTGCTTCTGCCACCTGTTATCTGTGAGATCTTGAAGAAGCTTTAATTAAAGCTTTTTATTTTCAAAACATAAGCATGGATAATTTTTCAACATTAACCCCTTGTAAAACTTTGTGTTCCAATCCCCCCACTTCTCTACCCCTCCCTGCAACCCTTCCCCTAGATGGCAAGTAATTCGATAAATGTTAAACATGGTAGAAATATATGTTAAACCTAATATATGCTTACATATTTATACAATTTTCTTGCTGCACAAGAAAAATCAAATCAAACAGAAAAAAATGAGAAAGAAAATAAAATGCAAGCAGACAACAACAAAAAGAGTGAAAATGCTTTGTTGTAAACCACATTCAGTTCCCACAGTTTTCCCTCTGGGTGTAGATGGCTCTCCTTATCACAAGTTCATTAGAATTGGCATCAATCATTTCATTGTTGAAGAGAGCCACATCCATCAGAATTGATCCATTGTATAATCTTGCTGTTGTTGTGTACAATGATCTCCTGTTTTTCTCATTTCACTTATCATAAGTTCATGTAAGTCTCTCTGAAATCATCTTGCTGATTATTCTTACAGAACAATAATATTCCATTCCATTCATATACCATAACTTATTCAGCCATTGCCCAACTAATGGGCCTCCACTCAATTTCCAGTTTCTTGCCACTACAAAAGGGCTACCACAAACATTTTTGTACATGTGGGACCCTTTCTCTCCTTTAACATCTCTTTGGAATACAGACCTAGTAGAAACACTGCTGGATCAAAGGCTATACACAGTTTGATAACTTTTTGAGCATAGTTCCATAGTGCCCTCCAGAATGGTTGGATGCCTTCACAATTCCACCAACAATATATCAGTGTCCCAGTTTTCCCACATCCCCTCCAACATGTCATTATCTTTTCCTATTATCTTAGCCAATCTGAAAGGTATGTAGAGGTACTTTACTTCTGTAGTCCTTGATTTTTTATTTATAAAACAAGAGAGATGAATTAAATGGCCTCTAAAATCTCTTCTAATCTTTGATCCTACAGTAAATTTCCCTGATGATAGAGCACTGATCTTAGTAGAAGTTTGATATAGAATCCTATGAAATCTTTTTTATATGCTTGCTTTACTTCTGGGAGATTTTGTGTAGAGCATTCTCGTGCCTCTGCTACTTTCTGTTTCTAGTACAATGACTTGAATAGAATAAACCCTTAAAACTTTTTGCTGGCTAAATAAATGAAAAATGGACTAAGGGAAGACTAATAATCTAGCACCAACATATAGTGCTGACCTCAGTCTTCACTGATGTTTCTGATGTCTAAGTAAATTCCTGGCTACCAGAGTCAGAGTTTGTTTATGGGAGTAGAATAAAGGATGAAGGGAAAGCATTAATACATTTCCTGTGTTACTCAACCACTGTCTGAAAGGATAGAGCTATACAAAAGTTGAATGGACTGATTTGACAAGTAGTGTTTTCTCCTTCATAAAAGGTCTTCCAGCAAAAACTGATGGAACATAAGAGATCTTCAAGCAAAAACTAAGGGGGATCTGTCAGTCTGCTCTGTGTACAAACCCAGGCTTGACTATTTGATGCCTGTGGATCAATAGAAAAATTATTTCTTCTTTTTAGAGTAATTTATTTATATATAAATGGGGAAGGGATATGGTGTGGACTAGAGCAGGATCACTGTATTGGAAAAAATCCACAAAAAATCATTTGTAGCTTTGGAGTTGTACAAAAACGGGTTTCTGTTTTATTTTGTTTATCCCTACACTAGATGATTATAGTGTAATACTATACTATTCCATTCTATCCATACTAGATGAATATAGTGTAAATTAAATGCTTATTTTAATAAATAATTTAATAAATACTTATTGATTGATTGATTCTAGCTTTCCATCATGTGATCTCAATTTTTGAAGTGCTTTTTTGAAGGACTCTTTCCATGATTTTCACTACACTGTCAAAGGGCTCAAGAAGCCACTATAGCAGTAATACAAGTAGTTTAAAGCAAGAAAGGAATGGGATACCTTCCTGATTTTTTTTTTTTGACTTGGTTTAAGTTCCTCATATACTGTTTTAGAATCTTTCATTGTGTTGGTGGTTCCACTTTCTAAATAAATGCTGAGACTGAATTTGACCACTGCAAGTTGTTTATTAGGGAAGGCAGAGCATTCAAGGTTCCAATCAGTGAACAAGGGGATTGCAATAAGTAGCTTTTCCTGATTTGATGTGTTGGAAGCCAACATTGTGGAACAATAGCTGCACTGGAACTGAACAAGCAGCACCATGCAAAGCCAGAATGTGAAGGAGAAAAAACCAGAAGGCTCCTGACCTCTCTTGACAGCTGACAAAACCTTTGCTCTGGGATGAAGTATGGATCTTAGCAGAAGGAAAGCCTGAACAGAGATCCTATGGGGACTTTACTGAGTAAAGCCCTAGAGTGAAGCAAAAAAGAGGGAGTTTAGTCTCTCAATTAATTAGATTCTAGTCTATCACTTTCTGTAGACCATAATTCTTAAATTGGAGTCTGTGATCATAAACATAAACATGCAGACACATATATGTGTGTATATATACACACATATGCACATCTATATATTACATATAAGGTTATATGTGTATATTTAATATTATATGGAGAGAATGAGAGAAGGGTATTTGAATATAATTGATTTCCTCAGTAAACTAATATAGTTTATTTTATGGATTTTAAAACATTATTCTGAGAAGGACTGCTTCCATAGTTTTCAACAGCTTGTCAAATGAGTCCATGGCATAAAACAGGTTAAGAATTCCTGGAATATATGGATATTCTCTGTATTAAGTAAAGCCATTCACCAAACCAAAAACTTATAGGCATATCAAATGCAATATGTCCAAAAAAAACTAATGCATTCTGGTAGCTTTTCTTCTAAATAGAATCCTTCTAGCAACTTCCCTTATTTCTGTTTATGGTACTGACATTGTTTCACTCATCCAGACTGATAACTTCAATAGCATCTCCAATTTTTCCTCTCTCACCCCTAATATTCAATTACTTGCTAAATCCTGTCTATTCTATTCCCTAGCTTTTTAGTTCCATCTTCTTCTCTATATTCACATGATTATTCCAAGAAATTAATATCCCCTGATTTTCAGTGAATTCCTTCTCTAGCCTGTCCTCTAAATAACTGCCAAAGTGATCTTCATAAAGATTAAGTCTGGCCAAACTATTAAGTATAAAGTAGTAGTCAAAACCATTTGGTACTTGCTAAGAAATAGAGTAGTTGATCAGTGGAATAGGTTTGGATCATAGGACAAAATAGTCAATAACTATAGCAATCTAGTGTTTGACAAACGCAAAGACCCCAGCTTTTGGAATAAGAATTCACTATCTGACAAAAATTGGTGGGAAAATTAGAAACTAGTATGGAAGAAATTAGGGCTTGACCCACACCTAACACCACATACCAAGATAAGATCTAAATAGTTCATGATTTAGACATAAAGTGATATTTAAGCAAATTAGAAAAACATAGGACGGTTTACCTCTCAGATCTATGGAGAAGGAAGAATTTATGTCCAAAGAAGAACTGGAACTCATAATTGAACATCAGATAGATAATTTTGATTATATTAAGTTAAAAAGTTTTTGTGCAAACAAAACTAATGCAGACAAGAATAGAAGGAAAGCAATAAATTGGGAAATCATTTTTACATTTAAGGGTTCTGATAAAGGCCTCATTTCTAAAATATATAGAGAATTGACTCAAATTTATAAGAATTCAAGCCATTCTCCAATTGATAAATGGTCAAAGGATATGAACAAACCATTTTCAGATGAACAAATTAAAACCATTTCTAATCATAAGAGAAGGTGCTCTAAGTCACTATTAATCAAAGAAATGCAAATTAAGACAATTCTGAGATATCATTACATACCTCTCAGATTGGCTAAGACGACAGGAAAAGACAATGACAAATGCTAGAGGGAATGTAGGAAAACTGGGACACTAATACATTGTTGGTGGAATGGATCCAGTCATTCTAGAGAACAATTTGGAATTATGTTCAAAAAGTTATCAAAACTGTGCATACCCGTTGATCCAGCAGTGTTTCTACTGGGATTATGTCCCAAAGAGATCTTAAAAGAAGGAAAGGAACCCACATATGCAAAAATGTTTGTGGCAGGTCTCTTTGTAGGGGCAAAAAAACTGGAAACTGAGTGGATGCCCATCAATTGGACAATGGCTGAATAAGTTATGTTATATGAATGTTATGGAATATCATTGTTCTGTAAGAAAATATCAGCAGAATGATTTCAGAGAGGCCTGAAGAGACTTACATGAACTGGTGCTAAGTGAAATGAGCAAACAGGAGATCATTGTTCATGGCAACATCAATATTATATGAAGATCAATTCTGATGAATGTGACTCTTTCTAACAATGAAATGATTGATGTCAGTTTTAATGTTCTTGTGATGAAGAGAGCCATCTACACCCAGAGAGAGTGGGATCACTGTGGGAACTGAATATGGATCACAACATAACATTCTCATTCTTTTTATTGTTGTTTGCTTGCATCTTGTTTTCCTCCTCATTTACTTTCTTCTTTTGATCTGATTTTTCTTGCGCAGCAAGGGAATTGTATAAATATGTTTATGCATATTGGATTTAACATATTTTAACATGCTTAACATATATTGGATTGTTTGCCATCTAGGGGAAGGGGTGGGAGAAGGAGGAGAAAATCTGAAATATAAGGCTCAATGTTGTCAAATTATCTGTGCATATGTTTTGAAAATAAAAAGCTTTAAAAAAAAAAAAAAGAAGTCTGATCATGTCACTTGATTGTTCAAGAGGTTCACAGTGGTTGCTTATTGCCTTCAGGTATTTAAAGCTCTTCACAGTCTGGCTACCACCTTTATTTCCAGATTGATTATATATCACTTCCCCTTACTTACTCCAATTTCCAACCAAACTAGCTCCCTTCTTATTTCATATGTATGATATTCCACCTCTAGTCTCATGTCCACAAGGTCTTCCCTGTTCACCATCAGTCTTGAAAACCCTTACCTCCCTTCCAGTTTCATTTCAAATGCCACCCACTCCAAAAGGCTTTTCTGATTAATTCTGAATTGCTTTGCATTTACACACACACACACACACACACACACACACACACACACACACACACATACACACACACACACACACATCTAGTTTTTAGTTATATGTGCATGTTTTCCCTCCCCCCCCTCCTCCAAGACAATGTAAACTTCTAAAAGTAAGGATCATCTCATTTTCCCCTTTTATAATTTCAAGGCATAATACAGTGCTTGGCTCATAGTAAATAATAAAGGCTATATGAATGACTCAGAAGTCCAGATTCTTATTGTAGCTCAACAATTAACCAACTTTGTATAGGGGCAAAGTCATTTTATTTCTTGGGATCCGAAAACCTTCTGCTATGTGTATTCCAAGATGGACAAGAAAATCCTTGGCCTTGGGTGCTTAAAGTCTAACAAGTGAGAAGGGATGTACACAAACTACAAAAATGTCCTTTAAATTTTTCAAAGAATCGTTTGACCTTTCCAATAACCCTTTGAGGTACAGAAGGAAAAGATTATTATTTGTATTTAGCTGATGAAGAAATTGAAGCATTGAAAGTTGAAATGCCTTGTCCAAGATCACACAGTGAGTTAATGACAAAACCAAAAATAAAATCTAGTTTTTTGGGTTTTTTTATTCTGTGCTCTTTCCTCTTTATTAATAAAATCCTTAAAAGTTACAGTCACTTATTCATACCATCTCCTTTCTACCAACTCATTTTTCAGTTTCCTTCAATCCAGCTTTCATCCCACTAAGATTGACTCAAAATTCACTAATGGTCTCCACATCAAACCCAATGCTCTGCCACTAACCATCTACCTTTATTTCAAAGCTTTAGATTTCCTTGACCTCTAGGTAGCTTTTGACTATCTTGACTTTGATAATCTCCTGGCTTCGGTATCATTGTACTCAGTTGGGTTCTTTTTTCCCTCTTGAAAATTCTCTCTTTCACTCCAGTCCCCAAGTTCCTGTCCTTGACCTTCTTAATTAATTTCTCCTTTGTGGATCTCATTATTTTTTTTTCAACGATTATCTCCATGCAGATGTCCAATTTATCAATCTCATGTCTCTAGTTACCTGATGGACATTTATACTACACATCCTACCAGTACTTCAAAATCAAAACTTCCAATAATTGATCATCATCTTTTATCTATAAACCTTTGCTGTTTCCAAGTTCCTTATTCTAGACAGGTTCTGTGTTATTTCCACAAAGATCTTGTCCTCCTTTTCTCTATTATTATCCCTCGTTTTTAAAAGCTTCATTTCTTACTGAAGATAAAGAAGATAGAAGTATTGTTCTAGGGTAGACATTTTCCTGTGTTCCTGATTGTGACATTTATCATTACCTTCTGCCTTTCCCATGATTCTTTTTTCTCATTTGCCATGAAATTTCCTCTCTGGGTCCCAATCCTCCCACCCTTCTGAAGCTCCTTTGGAGCTTCGATTCTCCTTCTTTTGTGACAGAATGCTTTTCATAGAATGATCATACTCTCAGCAATACTGGTCTCTAATCTTCAGATTTGCTAAGATCTCCATCTTCAATTATAGAATTTCATGCCTCACATGGAAGTATTCCTTCAATGGTATCCCTTCTCATTACTAAATTGATTTTCTTTTTTTTTCTCTTCTCCTGTTTCAATCCTTTCTTTTGTCACCCCCACCTATTCTCCTATAGACATTCTTTTTCCTTAGAGACTACATGTGTTATTTTCTTTTCATTTCTACCATTGAATTAATTCTGACATATTGTAATGCCAGAGAAACTGAGAAGATAGAGATTAGAGAGTCTTTAATAATTTATTTGAAAGGGAGAGATTTACTGGGACTAAATGGATCCATGGTTTGGCCCCAGGGATGAATGAGACTATCATCTCCAAGAATCCAGCAAAGAATGTGAGTTCTCAATAACATATATACAAGTGGCTCAGCTACAGGGGTAGACTGAGGCAGGGGCGGAATCAGAGTGCTGACAGCAGGAGCAGGACTATTGATCCGGTTCTGACACGGTTGGGGGGAGGCACAGGGATATCTGATAAATTGGGATTACAGAATGGGTAGAGGCACCCAACATTCTGATGATGCCTAAGATAGATGGCCTTTCTCCTTATCTGGATCATCATGACTAGGAGGGAGAGGTGATGTTGCAGGATTGGCTAGAACAATTAGGAACTGAGGCAGAACAATTCAGGGAAACTGAGTCAGGACAATAAAAGAGAACTGTGGCACAACAGTATCACACTCCTCTGAGTTTTCATCCCATTTCTTTTTTATGCATTCTTTTCATTCTGCAGTTTAGACCCACCCAAATAAATAAAAACATTGATCCAGCTGTAAAACTGTTTCAAGGATTAGTCCATGGAGTTTCAGGTCTATTCTTCTACCATCAAGTCTATTTAAATTTTATTTTTAAACTTATTTCCTTGTGTATTTTTTTTTAATCTCTTAAAGGTCCCTGAATTATAACTTTGTTGCTGTTTTAACCCCATATTTGTCTTTTACTTTCCAAAATATTTTTTCTCTTTTTTACTGTGGTAATTTATTTCGTTAGAGTCTCGTTGGTTGCCATATTTTTTAACTTTTTCAAAAAATTTTCCATTATCAGCGGTGTTTGCAAAATAGCTAATCTATTCATATCTTTTTTGGGGGGGGAGGAAAACTTCAAATGGTTATCTTTTATTAAACTTTTTTTTTCATTGATGCTCACTTTTGCAGGATATGTCAAGAGTAGTACAAGGCGAACCTTGTAAAATTGTATATATTATATGGCATTAATGGAATATAAAATCCTTGTGAGTAGATACTTTTTCATTTTATTTTTGTATACTCAGTGGCTAGCACAGTGTGCCTAATCTATGTTTCTTGAATAGAATTGGCACAATGCCACATGAACATTGAATTTTGTGTGCCATTACAGTATTTCCTCTTTATTCAGACATCACCTACATAATCATGACTTAGATAGTTTGTATCCCCACACAAGGGAAGGAGAAAGGAAATGCCTGCATGTGCCAGAGACTTGGTTAAAAGCTGTGCAAATGTTACCTCATTTGATCCTGTAAGGTAGGTGTTGTTATTATCCCCACTTTATAATTAAGGAAACTGAGGCAGATCAAGGTTATGCGCAGGGTCACAAAGCTTGTAAATGTCTGAGATCTGATTTGAACTCAGCTCTTTCTGCCTACAGATTCAGAGCTTTATTCTCTGTGCTATTTAACTACTTCAGAACATAACTAGACACAGTGTACTAACAGGTAAAGAAATGCTAATATTTATATTATGAGTTTGGTATTTAAAAAAAAAGTTTATTGGAACCTCTAAGTCTCAGGTTGGTAATTTGTTCTTAGAGCTGGATACTATTTGTGCTCTGATTAATAAAAGGGAATTGCAAGCATTGAGAGGTGTTAAGTCTAATTAGTGTTTTTTTGCACTGGTTAGCATATATAATGGTCAGACAGCTACTGGAGAGCATACTATTACAGAAAAGTATTTTCAGAAACCATCCAGGCTGACTCTTGCTTTTTAGGGAGATGAAGACAATTAACATTAAGGTGTTTAAGTGACTTTGCCAAGGTCATACATACAGGTAGAAGATTTTTGAGCTCAGATCTGCTGATTCCTGAGCCAGTATTTTTTTTCCCATTATGTGTGTATGTACATATAAATGTATACAAGCAGATTTTGAGCTGGTGTCCATATGATTAAAGAGAAACAATGAAGGCCTTTTGCGTAAACATTGGGACTCATAAGCTAGTTGACCCAGAGCCAAAAAAAAAAAAAAAAAAAAAAAACCAACCCTAAAACCCAATAACAGCAAAATAAAATTCAAAGCTGAATTGTAAATCCCCCAAAGAACTCAAGTATAGATTAGAAATGCTGACACAACCTTAACAACAGAAGCACAAACAGCCCACCATGATTAGTTTACCTTTCAATTTGATCAGATTTCAGCTCCTGAGGACTTTGTGTAAGGATTCCAGGAGAAACAAAGGATTAGCCACTCATATCACAGCTTAAAGTCCCTTCAGAGCCTTTATTGACTTTTTAAAGTTCACACTGAATGGAATCTTGAAGGCCCTAGAAGCCTTAATGACTGCTAAGAGCCTAAATCCCACATGGGGGGAAACTTGGGTTTAGTAAGCAAGCAGAAAGAGGGATGGAATTAGCTGTATGAGAAACTCTTTTTCCTTATTCCACACCCTGCCAACACATGCATACTGAGGATTCTTTTATTCCTACAGAGACTGAGGCAAACCCAGTTTAGACTCCAGGGGGTGAGAAACCACTCCAGAATTCCCTTCATTAAAGGGTTGAATCCTTGGCAAAACAAAAAACCACCATCACCACAACAATGACAATAACACCCCCCCTCAAACAAACCGAGAAACAACAAACAAAAAACCAATGATGAATAAATTGCAATTGTTATTTAATTACATGCAATCCCTGAATGGCCCATATGACTCACAGAAAGGCACCAAAGTTGCAAAAGGCAAATCTGCTCCCAAGCAATTAAAATGAAGCTACTTATTCATTAGCTAGTATTCTCCAAAGTCATGGATGGTAGTTCATAAAATGTTCTCTCCCTCTTTCTCAAAAAAAGAAAGAAAACTAATTCTATTGTGACTCTCCAAATAACAATCAGCTAATGAAAAGCATAGATCTTAAAATGTGAAAAGACTTTAAAAGATCATGTGGTCTATGCTCCCAGTTTCAGAGGAGTAAGATACCTTTACCCCTATTTTATAGATGAGCTCTTTAAAGGCCATAGAGGTCAATAAATATCCTTATCCACAGTTTCACAGTGGCCATGGAAGTCCTGGAATCCAGATTTCTCTATCCCCTCATGTTGTTCCTATGTTATAGGGTCACAAAAAAGAGAAATCATGAGTGAAAATAACCTGAGAAGTAAAGAAGAAGAGACAAATGTGATGTATTTTGCTGGATTGTTGAGAGACTTCTTTCAACCTGAAATCTTCAATTACTTATTGATTTAGGACTGAAATTTCACTATTAGAGGAGCTATTTAAATGACAAATGTACATAAACTTGAATTGAATTATATTGGTCATTAGTCATTTATACCTTAATATGGATAATCTATAATATATATTTTATTATTTTTCTAGTAAATTTGTTTATTTTTAACACACATTATTTTATGAATCATATTTGGGGAGAAAAATCAGAGCAAAAGGAAAAAACGGGAAAGATTAAAAAAAAAAAAACCAACACAGGAAAAAGAAGTGAACATAGCATGTATTGATATACATTCTGTTTCCTTAGTTTTTTTTCTAGATGCAGATGGCATTTTCTGTCCAAAGTTTATTGGGATTGTTTTGGATAACTGAACCACTGAGAAGAATCAAGTCTTTCATAATTGATCATTGCATATTCTTGCATTGTATACAATGTATTCCTGGTTCTCCTTGTTTTGCTCAGCATTAATTCATGCAAATCTTTCCAGGCCTTTCTAAAATCAGCTTGTTCATTACTTTTTTATAGAACAATGATATTCCATGGCCTTCATATATCACAACTTGTTCAGCCATCCCCAATTGATGGACATCCACTCATTTTCCAATATAATATATAATTTAGATAAGCAAACATATATGTAGATATACTTATATGCTTGTTAGGCAGAGATATTTGATGATAAAGATATAAATGAACAATGAAATGAGTGCAGTATTTAATAGGGTCTAATAATAGAAGAAAAAGAAAAAATTTCCTTTCATTTTGGGAAAATACAAATGACACCAAATTTACCTATCTTCTATTGTTAAGTATCTAAATAATATAGTAAATAGAGCATTGGACCTGGAATCAGGAAGAATTGAGTTCAAATAAGGAATCTGATATTCATTGTGAGACTCCAGGCAAGCCATATAATTGCTTTCTGCCTCAGTTTTCTCATCTATAAAATGGGGATGATAATAATATTTACTTCCCAGTGTGGTTGTGAAGATAAAATAAGATGTCCACAAAGCACTGGGCAAACCCTGAAGAGTTACATGAATGCTTTATTACTTATATTATGTGGCATTTATAAGTTATACACTTTTTATTATTACTAATATTGTTATATGACTTACCATGAAATTGGAATCATAGATCTTGAGTTCAGAGACCATCCCTCTTCTTTCACAGATTAAGAAACTGAGGCTGAGGGAGATTGAATGACTTGCCCAAAGTCATATAAATAGTAAATATAAGAGGTAGAATTTAAGTTCAGGTTCTCTGACTTTAAGAGTCAGTTTTCTTGCCTGTGGTCTTCTAACAACATAAGCATCAGCCAGAGAGTAACAGACAGGTACATGGTAAGTAAAAACAAATTATAATATATAACAAATAAAGATATACAAAGAAGAACTGGAGCAAAGGCTGCCATCAAGGAAAAGGAGGATTTTTTTAAAAAATGGATCATTTTATTGTATATTTAAAAGGAATAGCAAGTTGTATAAAATAGATTTGTAGTTATATGTGAGATCATCTTTTTAAAAAAAGTTGTTATAGAAATGCTTGTTTTATGATCAATAAAATTAATAATAAATAAAAATAATAAATAATACTTATGCTTATAAGTATATATATTGTAAAAACATAAATAAATGAAAGTTATGATAAAAATTTTTAAAAGAGAATGCAGATCCAGATAAGCAATAAACAGCACAATTGCTTCATTGGTACACTCATAATGAAAAGAGAAAGTGAAAAGTACCCCAGAAATTGAACCTATCCACTGTGGGCAAACTGAGGAAGACATGGATGATAGTCACACATTATGGATATGCCTGGATGAATTATGATCAGTCTTATTGAAGTTAATACCCATATTGCTGATCCATTTGAGTATTTGGGTGGATCTGAAACTAAGTTTTGATAAATAAGGGTAAAGGGGTCACCTAATCCCTGAAGAGAAAGGTTACAAAGAATAGGAATATTCATATCTGCATGAATAAAGATAGAGAAGTGACAGATGTTAAAAGATGAACTTTCTGTCATTCTTAGTTTTGTCCAAGGTTTACTGGTCTTCCATCCCTTTCTTTAAAGATATACTGTTAGTTCTAATTTTGATTGGCAAAGGATTTGATTAAGAAAATAATTGAATGAGCTAGAAAGCTAACCCAAGATTTCAAGAATCTGGCATGGAAAAGTTTTTAATCTTCTGATATGAAATTATATCCAGGATTTCCAGCCTTTACTTTCTAATAACCCTACCTTTCACAACTTAACCTTGCTATTTTGTCATTCATCTGGCTTTTCTTCCTTTGCTGGATAGACAGTGCCCTGAATGTTCAAAATAAATGGGGAGTATTTGACAAATGAATCTACTTATTTCCATTTCTGTTCTGCACTTTGTGTACAAGGTTTGTGACTACCTCTACAATCACAGCTTGTGAAGTATACCTGAAGGTGCCTATCTGATTGACTTCCTCAATCTATATGCAGATTTGTGCTAAACCAGTAAATAATTTGTAACAATTTGCATGGAGTTTATAGTCTTTTCAATCCAACCTTGATCATTTGTAAATTGTTTCTATTCATGTGCAGATCAACTGTAATAAGATTGCTAATAAAAAAGCAGTTAATAAAATTTATAATGGGAAGCCAAAGCATAACTTAGAAGGGGATTTTTGACATAAGGGCCTCTTTCAGGCTGTGGGCAAAAAAAAAAAAAAAAAAAAAGATTAATAAAATTCTATTTGTTTTGCTTTATATTCTAAAGAAGGCCTCATGGCAAAATGAAGTCTTGAATCACATTACTCTCAGAATCTGGATGTTACCTTGTCTGGGGAGCTCAGTGGTTTTCTAGCCTGGAATATTGAAAAACTTTTGCTAACAACAACTTGTCCAGGCAGGGATTCCAAATATGGAAAGCTGGAATTGGTGGTGGTTATAGAATAAGATGATGGTTCTTAGCAGGCTGTTCCATAACCCAATGAACCAGTAACTGAGCAGCTATCAGCAAATGTGCCCAGCAGATAATAGGATGTGGCTTAATGGGAGGAACCAATGAGAACCTTTTCCTTAGGGTTCTGGTTCTGGGGATGAGCAGCTGAAATACTATATCTCATTAACTCCATGCTGATAGAGTTACTGGCAGAACCTGAACACAGCTTTTTAAACAACTTAACCCTTTGGCAGATGCCACATTGCAATGGGTTATTAAGACTGCTTAAACAGTAAGAGAATGAAGATTTACTCAATAAGCATTTTTTATGTGCTAATTGTGTGCCTGGTACTATGCTAAATGCTAGAAATGCAAACAAAAGCAAATGGTGCTGGGAGAAGGGAGATAAAGAGAAGACACACACAGAGACATGGTAGAGACAGTCCAGAGAGTAGAATGGAATCTAGAAGGAAATGAAGCCATACCAGGTCTGGTCACCTTCCTTAAAATGAAAGATCTGGGAGGAACTAGCCAATTACAGGAAAAGACCATAGTAATGGAATAAATTTCCAGGGAGAGTAAGCCAGGGGTAAAGTGAACCTTTAAAGTAAGAAATTTCTATTTGGAAGATTTTGAACTGGAAGATACATTAGAGACCTATGAGGTTCCCTCCCCCCAATTCAACATTTTTGATTCTATGGTCCAGTTTACCATTTCCCTTCATTTTACAGATTCCAAAACTGAAGTCCAAGGGAATCAATTTACAGAATCATAGGATCACAGATTCTGATAGTTGAAGGAATCTCAGAAGCTTTTTGGTCTAACCTGTACCTGAACAAGCCTCTGCTTTACAACCTACTCAATAAGCCCAAAGTGTTTAGTGAAGGGGACTCTACTGTTTTCATTCTGCTGTGGATTAATGCCAATTATTAGAAATTTTCCTTATGTGAGACTTAATTTGATTTCTTTGATACTTCATTGCTTCTTTTTCTACCTTCTCAGGTGAAGTAAAATAAAGCTAATTCCTCCTCAATATGATAGATTTTTGAGTATCTTGCCTGACTGTCCTCTCTTAATTTTTTTCTTCTTTTGCATAAATATCCCAAGATTCTTCAATCAGATAGTGGGGGAACTCTGGGTGAGGTATAAGACTCTTCAGCCTAGAGGGAACCTGTTGACAATTTCTGGTTTGGCTCCCCATTCCCTCCTCCCCCCAAAGGGCTCTCTGTCTTCCTGAGAAGTCAGGGGGCTTGTGTTATAATTAAAGCAGAGTGATACCAAGTGGCAAAGAGTCATCTACACACAACAGCAAGTTGTTTATGTGGCCCTGCATGCACAGTATATAGTTAGCACATGCTCAGTGTACTATGGTTATATAAGAGTATACAAGGGTGAGAAAATTTGGAATAAAAGGACCCCATATTTGATCATCCACATGAGTCCTGCCTCTTCACTCCTCTTCTAAGACCACGGACTCAGGGCTGGTATCAAGATCCTCCAGAGGGCTAGTCCAGACACAACAAATCTCACCTTTCTAGTCTCTCTCTTTTCTATAAGCTCCAACTTAGCAATGTCCCTCCTAAAACTTGCATCTCAGAACTGAATTATCCATGTCACCTAACCATAGCAGAGAATCATCCAAGTTACATATTTAATCTCTAATAATCAGGAAAACCAAGATCTGAACTTAAATCTTTGAAATCCAAACTCAGATTCTGTTATGCTCATCTCTAAGGCAACATATAAGAAATATTTATTCTGAAATACCTTCCAAAAGTCTGATTTAAGAAACAATAAATTATGAGCAAAAATTCTACTACATGGTACAGAATATGATGCTTCTAGGGAATTTCTGTGAATAGATTTTAGCACATCCCATCTCCCCTCCTCATAACTATAGGAATGCAGAGTTCCAGAATCACGAAGAAGCTAGACAAAAAACTGGGTGAAGTCTTTGGGTATGAGAGGATCTAAATCATCCACTTCTTTCTTTCATGTCTCTGGTAATGAAGAAGCTATAAAATTCTGGAGCTCATGCTGGTGTTTAGTTACCTTGACAATTAAAAAGCAATGCTCCATGTTTGCATTCAGAATCTCTTCTGCTTTAATTTTAAACTTGTTCTTTAAAAAAAATTTGGACCCATAGGAACATGAGTAATAATCATAGAATCTTAGACCTATAACTTAGACCAAAGCAATCCACCTGCCTCCATCCTCATTCCATTTTATGGATGATGAAATAACTCTAGGTCACACACCTAATAAGTTTCCAAGGTAGAATTTGAATCCAGGCCATGTGACTCCAGTCAAGACTTATTCCACTGTGTCATAGTTGGCCTCTTCATGAAAACTTTTCATAGACTGGAAAACAATCATGAAGTCATCATTTAGTTTTCTCATCACCCACATACAAGTATCCCAATCTCTCTTTCTGAATTATTTGCCATTAAGATCCTAGGGTTCTGGAAGCATTCTCAGTGAAGAAACAGCCTAACCATGGTGGTTCTTTCCTAAACAATAAATCAGTTCCTATATGGAATTCTAAAGTTTCAAAATGCTCCCAGTGTCAGTAACACATTGCAGGCCAGTGGTAGAGTCCTGTGTGGCAGCTATCAGCTGGACTGTTGTAGACAGATCACCTCAATTTTCCCTCTTGTCATTCCAGCATTCTTCCTGAGCTCTGCATCTCATTCTGAAGTCTCTTGTATACCATACATTCAAATAGCTTCGCCTGGGGTTCAGGGACTTGCGCCAATTGCTTCTATGGCTGAATTTCTCATACGACATTTTTATAGAATAAGAAGTGATTGAGAGTGGGAATTGCAGATCAGAGGGAGGCAGCAAAATGTCATCTGCATTACATAATTTGTACTATCACTTGTCAACACTGATCCCCTTAATGCTATCCTTTGACGGATGAGCTAGGCAGGGTTTTAGAATGCTAAGGAGTAAAAGAGAGGATAAAAAGACAACCATGTTTGATTCCCCTCAGCAGTCCAAAGGATTTGAAAGTCATGACACTGGTTATTACTATGGTCTTTGGAGAGATGAACTGAAACTTAATCTATCTAATAAAATTGCCTCGAGAGATAAACTTAATCTAAACTTTCTTTCAGATATCTCTCAGTGTAATCTAATGGATTTTTCTTGGTCTCCATTGCTGCAGCCGACAGTCGTAGGGAAGATAGACCTTTCACGCTAATTAATCCACTTCAGTCCTGTCAAATGGACTTGGAACGTGGGAGAGAATCGTGCTTCTGAATGTGCCTGGGAGCCCACGTTAAACAGGGCTGGCAGATTGAGACAACCTCCGCCCAGCAGTGCAGAAGCATTCCCATAATGCTAGTAGATGGAGTTTCCAAAGAGATTTGGAGGATGACAGGGAAGAGGAGAACATCTAGTGGTGTAATGTGGAAAGAATGCCTGATTCAGAGTCAGATAGCCATGTCTGAATCTTTGCTCTATACCTTAGTACTAAGTTTTCCCCATTTTGAGATTCAATTTCCTCACCTCTAAAATGAAGAGATTGAACTGGATAATATCCAATACCCTTCCACTTCTAAATCTGAAATTCTATGATCTTCTATGAGTGAGTAATCAACAGGTATTATCACTACAGGTTAGGGTCAAGAATGGAAACGAACCCAAACTCAACAACTAGATATTATTGGTTCGTCTTTCCTGTGAATGTTTGAACTACTTTAGAATACTAGGAGATTTCTTGATCCTATCCTGACAATGCCCTTAAGATGACTTTGACCTAGAACTTGATTTAATTGTTTTATATGGTCTCCAAAAGTAATAAAATTCCTTTACTTGTACTTAGAATTGTAATTAAAAATCAGATATGGTGAAGTTATCATCATATTCTTAAATATATAAATACACAAGATATCTATACCTATAGTAATACCTAGGTTGGTCTCTCATTAAAAAAAAAAAACAATAATAACAACTTATATTGAGTTAGTGTTGTCTAATTATACCCTCCACTGCTCTGATGTTTTATTGTGTAGACCTTGAATGAATAAATGACAAGGCATTTATTAAATACTTACTATGAGCAAAAGTACTATGCTAAGTATGGGTAATACAAAGATAAAAGTAGAAGCAAAGGCTGTTATCAAGGAATTTGGAGGAACATGTAGAATGTGAGTTCTGGCAAATCTTAAATAAGTTAGAAAAGTCTTCAGATACTAATCTGGTGGTAGGCAATATGTCTATTCTCTGAATACGAGCCTAGCTAAAGTCAAAAGGGCTCATTGCCAGATTTGGAAATACTATGAAAAGCTTTGGTTTCTGTAAAATGAGTTGAAGAAGGAAATGGCAAACCACTCCAGTATCTTTGCCAAGAAAACCCCCAAATGGGGTCATGAAGTGTTAGACATAACTGAAAACAATGGCACAAAGGAAGTAGAGATGAAAAAAAGAGAGCATCCCAAGAAGAGGGGACAAATTTTGAAATGCATGAGGTGCTGAGATAGAGATTGTTTGGTGAGCAAACAACAAGGAGATTAGTGTCATTGAATTGAAGAATATGTGGAGGGAAAGAAGGTATAAAAAAAAGTAGAAAAGCAAGAAAAAACTAGATTATGAAAGACTTTAAAATCCAAACAGAGGATTTTATATCTGATCCTGGAGATAATAGGAAAGCTTAGCATTTGTTAAATAAGGAGATAACATGATCAAATCTATATTTTACAAGGAACAATCTGACAGCTGAATGCAAGATGGGTTGTAATGAGAAGAGACCTGATTCAGGAAGAGCAATCAACAGGCTATTGTAGTAGTCCAGGTCTGCACTCAGGTGGCAACAGTGTTGGAAAAGTTGTTATGAAAATAGAAAATATAGGATTTGGTGGAATATGAAGAGTTAAAGATGATACCTAGTTTGCAAATTGTGGGTAATTAATAGGATGCTGCCCTCAACAATGATATGAAAATTGGTTAAGAGGAAAGGCTTTGGGGAGAGAAAAAATTAGTTCAGTTTTGTACATGTCTTTAAGCTGTCTAAGAGACATCCACGTTTAGATGTCCAATATGCAAATGGTGTTCAACAGAAAGATGAGGGCTGGACAAAAAGATTTGAGAATCATCTGCACAGAGATGATCATCGAAACCATGAAAACTGAGATCACCAAAAGCAAAAGTATATAAGGAAAAGAGAAGAGGAACTAGGATCTAGGGAACATTCATTATTAGCAGTAATAACTTGAATGAAAGTACAGCCAAAAAAAAAAAAAAAGACTTAAGAAAGAGCAGTAGGGAAAGTAAGAAGATATCTAGGAGAGAGAACTGTAACAAAAATCTGGAGAGAAGAGAGTATGAAGGAGGGCTACCTCTTCATGTGAGACAAAGATAAAGAAGAAGAAAATGAAGAAGGGATCTGAGTGATGTGAAATTAGCAGGAAGGGAAAAAGAGGAAGTTTTCAGTGAATAGTCTTAATTTCTTCATGAAATATGAGGTAAAGTTCTTAGTTGAGAGGATGGGATAATGATGAGCCATAGGAGGTGTGAGAAAGGATAAAAGGTTTAGAAATTTTTCTGGAATGAATGAGGTACTAAATTAATTATGGAGATGTAAAGAGATTCTTTTGTTGTAATAGGAATCGACTTGAGATAATGTAACATAAAGTTGTAGTGTATCCAGTCATCATGGTTTCATAATTTTCTCCTTCTTTATCTGACAATAAGTTAGTAGGAATGAAAGCACAGGATAGTGGTAGTAATACAAGACTGGAGGTGATTAGCAATAAGAGAAGGGGACAAGGGACTTAAAAAAAGAAATCAGGGTAGAGATGCACTTAATTCACCAAGGGATCAAGGTGGGGAAAGAATGAAAGTATAGCCTGTAGAGGAGTGACAGTGGGAAAGAAATGAAAGATAGAGGATTGTGGGGAAAAAAAGGAAAATGAAGAATAGGATTGGGAGATATAAGGCAGAGGGAGAAGCAAAATGACAAGAGATCATGGTCAGATTAAGGAATTTCAGAGTTTGTGAATATGGAAGTGAAAGGTTTACAGATGATAGCAAAATCAAGGGTCTGACCATCTCTGTAGGTAGGTGAGGTGTCTCATGGTAAGTAAAGAAAGGAATAAAAAGACTGATAAGGTAGGAAGGGACTAAATTATACGTCTTTTAAAGCCAAAAGACTTTTTTAATCCCAAAGGTAACACATTGCTTCCAGAGTTTATTGAATAAGAAGGTGCATGGTTATACTTGTACTTTAGGAAGATCAATTTGACAGTTGAATGGAAAGTAGAATGGAATGAGGAGAGACTAAAAGTAGGAAGAACAATCAACAAGAAAATCCAGTACCCTGTTTCTCCTATATTTCATCTTTCTCCACTAGTTCTTTTCCCATTGTCTACAAATACATCCAAATCTCCCTTAACCTTAATAAAAAGAAAAGAAAGAAACAAAATTTATCAGTCCCTACTATTGCCTATTGTCTATATACATCACCTTGCATTTACAAACTCAAGGAGGAAGAAAAACTATACTTATCTCCATATCCTTTTCCTTCCTGTCCAACAAACTGACCTCTTACATAGCATTTCTCTGTCTTTGCATTGGCTATCCTCTCTGTTTAGAATGCCTTTTCTCCTCAATTCCTCTTAGAATGCATTGTTTTCTTTAAATATAAATTCATAAGCTACCTTCTTCATCATTTTTGATCTCACTTAATTAATGTTTCCTCTAAATGACCTTGTATTAATTTTATATGTCTTTTTTTATATGTACAAGTTACTCCTCTCTGCCACCCCCACCACACATTCTATAAATTCCTTGTGAGGAAGGACTTTCATTTTTATCTTTCTATTCCTACCATCTAGTAGAGTGCCTGGCATAAAGTAGGTGCTTAATGTTTATTAATTGATTGATTAATCAGTGACATAACCATCAGGCCTTTCTCATTCTGTTAATCACTTGCCTGGAATAAGCAAAATCTGAGTTCAAATTTGCCTCAGATATTTTAAGTGATCTGCACATCACTTAGCCCTATTTGCCTCAGTTTTCTCATCTGCAAAATGAGCTGGAGAAGAAAAAGGCAAACCACTCCAGTATCTTTGCCAAGAAAAACTGAAATGGGGTTTATCTGATGAAGAGTCAGATATGACTAAACAACAAAAATAAAAGGCTCTTAACCAGTAGCCTCTTATATATATCATTTGTTGGGAGCCTATGATTTCCCAGAAGCCTTCCTTTATGTAATGTTTATGGATGATCTAAAAAATATGAGATTCTTATTACCTTATACCGGCTTTCCACTATTTTGCTACTGTCACAACTGAAGAAGTAGGGTACTGTATGGGTACAAGTACAATTTTGTATTTTCATGCATTGCCATGGTCAAACTTATCAATGCTGAGCCTTTCTAGTTTCATAAGAGAGCCAGGATTTCTGGTTTCTGATCCAGTATGGTGTTCCTTTTCCTATATATATTGCGTTAAATTCTTGTTTCTTTAAGCTATTCCAGGAAAAGTGACAAATTAAGCTACTATCACTTAATAGTAAAAATTAATGACATTATACCATTTTCCTTCCTGACACTTAAATAAGACCAGGATGTTGAGAAAATAGGTTCACAACCTCAGTCATCCTTGACTCCTCACTCTCCTTCTTCACATATATCTAATTAATTTCCAACTCTTGTTGATTTTAGCTCCATATAACCTGTCGCTTTTATCCCCTTCTCTTCACTCACATGGCTATGACCCTAATTTAGGCTTACTTTATCTCTCATCTAGACTATTGCACAAGCTTCTAATTGGTCTTCCATCTCCCTTCTCTCCAATCCATTTTCCAATCCATTTCATGGCCACAGTAATAATTCCTAAAACACAAATCTAAACCACATCACCATTCTGCTCAAGAAACTAATGTGGCTCTCTCTTACCTCCAGGAGAAAATTCAAGCTCTTCTGTAATTTAAAACCCCTCACAACCTGGTTCTAATCTACTTCTCAAGACTTATTATACATGTTTCCCTTTTGAGTTCTATAAAGTTCAGCCAAACTGATCTTCTTTCTCTATATTACGTATAACTTTCATCTTTCTTCTCTATGTTTTTGGTCACATTGTCAACTATACCTCCATGATACTACTATCTCTTTCCCTTAGAGGACCTTAACTCAAATAATACATCTTACATGCAATGTTTCCTGTTCTTTCAACATCAATAATGGTATATACCTACCCCAATTACCTTGTATTTGTTTTGTACATTTTTTTGTAAATGTTTATTTTGCATCCATACATACATCTAAGTGTGTACATAAACAAGTGTGTGTGTGTGTGTGTGTGTGTGTGTGTGTGAAAATGTGTGTATGGCATTTTCCTCCAATAGAATGGAAGTTTCATGAGGGCAAGTACTATTTCTTTTTTATTTGTTTGCTTATGTCACTATTACCCATTCAGTTCCTGACTAATAATACATAAAGATTAAAGAGTAAGGCAAAAAAACAGGAAGACATTTCCTGCTCTGTTCCAATTTCCTCTCTCTTGGAAAGGTGGTCAGCTAAGCTTGGAGATGCCCAGCAGATAGCATGAAGACACTGTGAATTTGTAGAAAGAAAATAAAATGCAAGCAGAGAAAGGAGAGGTTTGGCTGCATGTTCCTCATTTCCCCATGTTCTGGAACAATAAAATGCTAGATTCAGGCCTATAGATGTGCTGCAGAGAGGCAAACAGAAGTACAAAGTCTTCCACCAAAAATGGGCTCTCTGAAGGTGTAGTACCATGTGGTCCTCCCTGAACTCAAAATACGTTGGAAATCCTGCTGGAACTGGTAGGACTATGGCATTTGATACTATGGGTGTTTTAGTTAGAAACTGACTAGAATCCAGGTTTTTATTGCAGAAAAATCTGCTATTTGTGTACATGCTCTGTCTGTCCACCCACACTTCTATTATCTTCATTCTGAGGCCGGGCACATGGCTGAAATGTAGCTGATCCTTACTTTAAAATGTCAGTGCTGAGCTGACGTGAAATGCATGGGGAGGCTGGTGACAGCCCCTCTTCAATGAGAAGCAAATCCATCAATTTTCCTATCTGTTCCACTGGATAAGCTCAAGGTTTCTTGCTCTCTCCACAGTTCTATCTCTTGAAATATCCCTAGGCCAGTGGCCTAGCTTTTCTAATGCTTTTCATCTAGTGGCACTTGCCTCCTTAGTATGATGTGAAATAATACATAAATTGATTTCTGGTAAACTTGAACTTGGTGCTTCTTTACTAATATAAAAAATTGGTGGGGCAGCTAGATGGCACAGTGGACAGAGCAACAGTCCTGAACTCAGGAGGACCTGAGTTCAAATTTGGCCTCAGACACTTAACACTTCCTAGTGGTGTGACCCTGAGCAAGTCACTTAATTCCAGTTGCCTCAGGGGAAAAATAGAAATTGGCACACAAGAAACTGGGGTAATGGGAAGGTGAGGTATTCACAGACACATTCTTCTCTCTACATATAACCCAAATATTCCCTGTCCACAAACTAACATCAGCAGGGTAGTCCTTGCTGAGCATTCCATATAGAATTAATCAATACCTATTGAATGTCTGTTATGTTCTAGGTACTATACTATCCACATTTGCACACACATAGAGATACATGCTTTTCATGTGCATATCTAGATAGAAATCTATCTATATAACTATAAATAGATCTAAATGTAAATATTGAAATATATACCTATATCTAGCTAGCTAACTTCATAAATACATCTTTATATAGTTATAGGTATATACATATAGATATGCATCTATATATGTATTGCATATATATTTGTATGCTTATAGATATAGATGGTCCTCTTGGAAATATGGGGGGAGTGTATACTTAGCACATAGCACACACTCAATATTTGTGGCTGATTCTATATAGACAGCTTACTAAAGTCATCTTTGTGGATGCTGGTTTATGAGGAGGAATGGTTTGAGCTGTGGGTCCTTGGGCTTCCTGCTCTGTGTCTTGCTACAGACTCAGGTGGCTCAGGAGGAGAGAAGGAGGCTGGTGACTTTGCACAGTTCTGCTTCACTTAAATCTAATTCACATGCAAGTCAAGACATCAGCTTCCTGATGGCATTGGTCCTCTTTAAGAATAAAGGACAAACAACAAACTGGGAGTAGTAGTAGCTGCCCCATTGAGGATACAACAGGCCAGTTCCAACTGTCGAGTTGGACAATATTTCTCCTTTTGTTCCTTTCTTCCTTCTTTCCTTTCCTTTCCCTTCGCCCTCCCTCCCTTTGTTCATATGGGGAATCAGGTACTTACATGTGGGTGCTTTGTCAAGGGAAAGTAGAACTCTGGAAATATCAGGCCCATGGGAATTCAAATTGAGCTACTTGAGTATGTCTTAAACTCAAATCAGTTCTCACTGATTGGCCAATAATAAGTCCCAGTCCAAACCTCACTTAGTCACTGTTTGGGTTTTGATGGATCATAGTGAATATAAATAGCAATTATTTCTGTTCTGGCTAGAAACTCTGAGCAACTTCCTCTCCCAGATTGTTTTTTTTTTTTTTTCTTTAGTAGATGAAAGGAATCTTTTGCCTCATTTCTTACCTAGTCTTAATCACTGAAAATCTGATTTTTACTTCATATCAACTGAGATCTGAGAAAGACTTTAGGTTAAAAAGTCCACTGCATCAAAGTGCCAGCTCTAATCATCCTAATCTAAGTCTTGCTACTGGACCAGTTGGCTCTGGAGGAGAAAGTAAGGTTAGTGATTTTGTTGCTCAGCCCACTCTCATTTGCAAGTCAAGCTATTAGCATGTAACAGACACTCAATATTTGTTGCTTGATTCTATATAGACAGCCACTAAGATCATCTTTGTTGAAGCTGGTGTATGAGGAGGAAATCATTGATCCTCTTTGAGAACAAAAGGCAAAGAACTGAATCTTTTGTTGTATCACGAAATAGTGATCCAAAGGACATGGAGGAAATGGTGATTAATGTATGGAAGGCTCAAGAATCTGGGAGTGATTCTCAGGATGTTGACGTATATCTATTGAACAAGCATCATGTATGGTACTGTGTTAAATATGGGGACAAAAAGAAAGACAAAAATAATGGCTCCTGCACAGGCTCCAAGCAGTTTACCTTCTAAAGAAGGAAAGGGAAGAGAAGAAGAGTTTTTGTTGCTAATTCCCCTCACCGAGTGACCCAGTATTACCAGACGTAAGGGAAGGAATCATTCTCACCCTTGAAGAGAACATGTATAGATACTCAAAGTAAGGGGAAGATGAATTATGATAATTATGGGACATTGGAATGCAATAAATGCAGAAACTGGAAGAAGCTGGAGAAGAAGGCTTTGAGTGCTTTGAGAGAGGGGTATAAATTACCTTTGATGACAGGAATCACTCCCCCAAGGATCTAATCTGTTCAAAGCTGGATTCCAAGTGTTACTATCATGCTATTCCACCCATTTAATAAAAGTTGTTCTTTTCCATGTGTTACAGTTTAAAATGCCCTATCCTGACCTCTGGTCATTATCAACAAGCATTCATTGAGTGAATCAGATATAGAGAGCACAGAATTAATTTCTGGGACACATTCTTTTACCTTCACATTGCTGTACCCCAAAGTTGGTACTTAACAAAAATTTCTCAAAGATCTATTATGTGCTTTTGATTTTGTTAGGTGCTAAGAAAGATGCAAAGAAGGAACAAAACATATTCTCTGTCCTAATTGTGCTTATGGTCTAGTACAGGAACATAACCCCAAGTATGAGTCTTCATTCTTCCCTTCCTCAATTGCATTATATTGATTTTGTCTATATTTTGTATTTATTCATATGTGCATACATGATTTTCTCCTAATAGAACGTAAGGTCTTTGAGGGCAGAATTTTTTTTTGTTTTGTTTTGTTTTTGTCTTTGTATTCTTAGCACCTAGCACAGAATCTGATGCTTAATCAATGTATTTTGAATTTAATTGAATGATAATTACAACATATTATATTGCATATATGCAACAAATAGATATGAAGAGAATGTTAAGTGAGGTTAAAGGACAATCTGAAAAATATTAATGAATGTTTTATGAAGGGAGCTGATGGTATTTGAAAACAATTTTAAAGATAGAGTAGGTAGGGCATCCTAGGCATAGGAAATACTATAATTAAAGGAAGAGAGGTTGAAAATTATGGAAAATGTATGGGGGTTATATTAATTCAGTCTGGCTGAACATAGAGCCCACATGTTTTCATTCATTAATTCAATCATTTAATAAGGACTCAATGTCAATTTATTAATATTAGAGTACATTTTGGTTCTGATATCTTTTTTAAGGGTATGCATGTATATGTCTGTCAATCAAATAGCTTAGAATGATCCTAAACTACTTATCTACTCTCTCCTTCTCATTACAATTATCAATCAAAACCTTCTGTACAAGACATCACTGACTTACTCTACAATTTAATTTTATTAAATAAAAGGTAATAAATACAAAAGTATTACTTAACATGTAAATTGACTATTTAGCTCATTTTTCTCAGTTTCAGTCTTCTAGATGAGGAGAATAAAATAAATTAGGTTGTAGAATTATGTGAATCAGTAATATCGTTATAAATTCAGCAACATCCAGTTAAAACCTAGAATACAAAGTTTAGTAACTTTGCAGGTATAGTTTCAAATGATTAAACTGCCAGACATAGTCTATACTCTGGCAGCTTAATCATTTGAAACTATAGCCTCAAAGTTATTAAACTCTGTTTATCCAATGATACCACTGAAAGATTCCATAGATCCCAAAGAGATTAAAAAAAAAAAAAAAGGAAAGCACCCATATTTCCAAAAATATTTATAGCAACTCTTTTTATTGTGAAAAAGAACTGGAAACAGGGAGCATTTGTCATATGGAGAATACATAAACAAATCATGTAACAGAATATTATTCTGCCATTAAAAAAATGATGATGGGATAGTTCCAGAGAAACCTGAGAACACTTGTATGAACTGATGCCGAATGAAGTAAATAGAAAAAAAGGGAATAATTTATTCAATAAAAACATTATAAAAGCAAACAACTTTGAAATACTTCAAATATCTGATTAATGAAATGATCAAACATTATTCCACAGATGTAATGATTTGAAGTATGCTCCCCATCACCTGACAAAGAGGTGATAAATTCAGGGTACAAATTGAAGCATAAAAGTTTTCCATAATGGTTTTTTTTTCTTATTTTTTTTAATAGTTACTGTTTTTTCTTTGTTTTGATAGGCATGTTTATTATAAGAACTTGGTTTTTTCGATGAGAAAATGGATTTTTGTTTACTGAAATATTTTGAAAAGGAAAAATTCCCTTTTGCTCTTGCTAGAATCAACTCAGGGAATGGGGGCAACTAGTTGGTGCAATGGATACAATGTCAGCCCTGGAGTCCTATTAGGAGGCCCTGAGTTCAAATCTGACCTCTGACACTTAATATTTACTAGCTGTGTGATTCTGGAAAAGTCACAACCCCCGTTGCCTAGCAACAACAACACTAATAAAATAGAATCAGTTTGGGTCCAAGCTTCATGGTCAGGCAAATGAAGGCTTACTCCTAACTCTTTTCTTCTTAGGGAAAAGAATGGCACCCATGGCAACGACTTCTTCCCTACTCCATCTCTGTCCATTCTCTCTCACCTTCACTTTGGAAATGTGTAGCTTCACAAATTTCACAAACTTGGAACTTGTCCATTTCTTTTTGTTTCTTCTATTCGCTTTCATTTGTTTCTCCATATTATGGACTCTATACATGGTCCGTTATTCTTTCTTTATTCCACATCCCCATCTCATTTGACCTTATATAATGATTTTTCAGCATCACGGGGTCTAGGAGACAGAGTTTTTAATTAATCAATTATTATTTAATTAAAAGAATTTTAAATTAAAATTAAAAATTAAAAGAAAAAAAATTTTAAAGTTAGAATAGAAAAAGCTCCGACTCTGCCTCGAAAACAGGTAGCTCTTGGCAAGCAGCAGACTTAGTCTGGCCAATGGAAATAGAGGTTTCTCCAGGAACATAAACTTTGGAGGAAGTCAGTCTGGTACTCCGGGAAGCGGAAGCTGCCAGTCACCAAAACAAATAGGGTGTCAACAGGAAGGGGACCGTCGGGCGCAAAGCTCGTAATGAGAGGGGGAAAAGCCAGACCAATGAAAAAGAGCCCACAGGGACAATAATTTTATACAAGCAGACAAATGAGTGCAGAGGGTCTCTTTTTGTGTGAGTGTTTTTTTTTTTCTCTTAAAAAAAAATAGTTCTCATCAGTGTTATCAGGTTGGCCTCAAAATGACTTCCCTCCCCATTATTGCTTATAAACAAACCTTTATCACAGATAGCTTGCCTGCTGAATTAAGACGCTGTATTAAACAGTATATTGCTTCTGTCAGGCCCGATCGGCTGTTTGTGCAGATAATAATGCCAAATGCAACAACAACAATCAGCTAGTGTAAATTAACTTAACTGTGTGAAATAATGCCTTCTCTATCAGATTAGCTTCCTGAATGACTTTATCCTTAAATTAAAGCTTGCTGGGGCGGAATAGTAAATCATTTAAATGGGGCCGGGTTTTGCAGGTAATGTCTTCATATATTACTGTAATTTCAATTCGCCAAGGCATGCAGATGGCTTTGGTCTCTAGCCGCTTGTCTCCAAAGTCGCTCCTGGGCTGCCATTTTGTAATTACAGTGCAGGCAGAGCGCCTGCTGCTGCTGCTAGATTTCCCAGGGTGCACCAGCAGCCAAGGCAATGTATTTTAAAATTATTATTCTTGTGTGGCCCTCATAACATAAATGTAAATCTTTTATGCTAACGCTGTCAGAGGTTTAGCACTAGGGCTCCAAGGTGCGCTGATGTAGAAATCACCAGCAATCCATCAACCGCGTACCATTTGGGATCTGGCAAATAATTCACATTGGGGGAAGCTCTAAGCAGCGCATTACTGTAAGGTTAGAGAGGTATCAGACAGGAAGTCATTTTGTTTAGGGCCGGGAACCCGTCTCTGTGAGGGATTCTGTTCACAGTCCCTCAGCTCCCTTTAAGTGCTGGGTGGAAATTTTGCTTTGAATATTTTGGTTTAATATTGGAACAATAGCTTCTCAAAATTGGATTTGGAGAGGAAAAACAGCCAAGTGCTGTATTCTGAAAAGTAGTCGTCTCAGGTTACCTGGGACGGAGAAGGCGGTATTTGGTGACTATAAAGTAACTACCGGAAGCAGAGGTTTCACAGTTAGGTGGCCTTTTTTCTTTCTTTTTTTTTTTTCTTTTGCTTCTATTACCCCAAACTCTCATAAGTTTTTAATTTCAGCTTTTAGGAGAGGGTTTTCTGGGAACAACAGGTCTACAACCTCTGGAGCTAGATTTTTCTGTCAAGTTTCTAAATTGGTGTGATTAAATGAAGTATCCCACGGCCCTTTTCCTCCAATAATAATAACAATAGTAATAATAATAATAACTATGTAATATACATTATGTGTATATGTAACACATATATATGTGTGTGCTTGTATATGTGTGTGTGTATATATGTACATATATGTTTATATATTTTAACATTTGCAAAATATTTTACCTTTATTGTGAGCAATAGTGATTGATATTCATATTTTACGGATGAGGAAACTGAGATTGAGATATGTTAATTAACTTGTCCAAGGTCACACAGCTAGTAAATGTCTGAGAAAGAATTCTAAATCTGTTCTTATTGGCAACAAATCCAACAAATCCACTATGCTAGCTAAATAAATTTCAATATAATTCAATGATTCCACAGTTTTTGAGAAGTGTTTGTAGGAACCCTGTGTATAGAGGGATGACTAGAGAAAAAGCAATAAGGGTGTTCTGTGTTCTCTCCTTGGAGCTCAAGAGTCAAATGCAAAGTAGGGAAAACTTTTCATATCCAGATATTCAATGGTGAAACTTTGGGAAATTTAGCCTAAGCATTTCTCCTCATTCCCCTCCACTTGTGTGTATGTGTTTGTGTATAATATGTGTATGTGTGTGTGTGTGTGTGTATATATGTACATATATGTTTATATATTTTAACATTTGCAAAATATTTTACTTTTATTGTGAGCAATAGTGATTGATATTCATATTTTACGGATGAGGAAACTGAGATTGAGATATGTTAATTAACTTGTCCAAGGTCACACAGCTAGTAAATGTCTGAGAAAGAATTCTAAATCTGTTCTTATTGGCAACAAATCCAACAAATCCACTATGCTAGCTAAATAAATTTCAATATAATTCAATGATTCCACAGTTTTTGAGAAGTGTTTGTAGGAACCCTGTGTATAGAGGGATGACTAGAGAAAAAGCAATAAGGGTGTTCTGTGTTCTCTCCTTGGAGCTCAAGAGTCAAATGCAAAGTAGGGAAAACTTTTCATATCCAGATATTCAATGGTGAAACTTTGGGAAATTTAGCCTAAACATTTCTCCTCATTCCCCTCCACTTGTGTGTATGTGTTTGTGTATAATATGTGTATGTGTGTGTGTGTGTGTGTATTATAAAATTATGTATTTATTTTATACATTATGTAATTATATAATAATATATGCATATTTTATATAGTATATATGTATATTACATATGGTATGTCTATGTCTATATATATGTATATATATATATACAGATATACTATACATACACACATATAAATTGAACTTTTGCAAAGTAGATGATTTGTGATAGAGCAAGATAAGTGGTTGCACTATTTTAATGATATTTGTATTCTGTCGGTGTCATGTTCTTTTGGAGATTTGGAGAAGATTTTCACAAAAAAGTCTTACAAGCCATTAATGGATAAAGCAATAGGCCTTTATTATGGCATGATTCAACTCACACAAAGGAAGGTCCAAGACCTAAAAAAGAAACTTAGGAACATATGAACCTATCTTTCTATCTTAGGAAGAAGGTGGAAGTGGAGGATGGGGGATAGGAGGACTGCCCCCCCCCCCCCCCCCGACTTACACACTCACATTTTGTATACTCTTTTTTGTATGAGTGGCCAATGTAATTTGTCTCTTTCAGAGGAGGAAGCTGGGCAGACAAGGGCTAATAGTTTTATTTGGATAGGAATGTCCAATTGGTTTCCCATATCTGATGTCACTAGCAGGGAGATACTAGCAATTGGTCAGCAAATCAAATGAAAAAAATAGAAAACTTTCCTGGAGATTTCCAAAAGAAGACAGAAAGAAAGGATGTTAGGATAAAGAAGGAATTTAGTCCATAGAAGTAGCCCAATAAATCTCAGAGAGGCCCCCCAAAATCAGTGTCACCTGCCCAAGACAGTGGTAAATAATGGAAGAGTAGTTGACATTAGCCGGGGTTGTCTGAGCCTTTGGGACACGAGTCCATTTGATGTTGCAAAAGCAAATGCCAAGTCAGAAGGAGGCACTAGGACAATATATTCTTCAATGATTGATGTCCATGATTACTTCATGTCCAGTGGGGCTTCCCCCTGGCACCTGAAAATACTAGAGTATTTGGGGATAGACTTCAGAGCTATCCACACAGTCATTCTCCCTTGAATCCATGCTGAACATGACTGAAAGAGCAGTCTTTTATAAACACTGCTTTGGTCATGTTGCTTCCCTACCCACATATTTATTAAAAACTTTCTACTGAAAATTGCAGTAACTTTCAGTACCTTCCAAAATCTGGATCCCTCCTAACTACTTATTTCTTTCTTATTCTTTGCCACCACATATCCTCCAATCCAGCTAGATCAACCTTTCTTTTTCCTCCTATAAATACCAGATCCATTCCTATATCTATATCTTTGCTTATGCTATTTCCACATATATAGAATATCTTTCCATTTGTTTACTATCAGTTATATTCAATTTCTGGATTTCTCTACCTTTTCACCAGCAGTTTTTCCATTTGGAGTCGCCTCCATCCTGTGTCTTGATTTTGAGATTACTGAACTCCTGATCAGGATTTTCATTTTATCAAGGATCCCACTCATGCTCACTTCACTTCCAGTTGAATTAACTCTATGGACTTCATATCTGATTTATCCCACATAAGTACCCTTCCTACTTCACTATAATATACACTATAATATAAGCTCCTTGAAAGTAAGGTGCTCTCTTTTTTCTTTCTTTCTTCCTTCCTTCCTTTCTTTTTTTCTTCCTTCCTTCCTTCTTTCCTTTCTTTCTTTTTCTTTCTCTCTCTCTCAATCTCTCTATTTTTCTCTCTGTATCTCAGTCTCTGTCTCTGTCTCTCTCTCTATGTCTCTGTCTCTCTCTGTCCCTCTCTCTGTCTCTCACTGTGTCTCTGTATCTGTCTCTGTCTCTCTGTCTCTCTCTTTGTCTCTCTCTTTGTCTCTCTGTCTTTGTCTCTTTCTGTCTCTCTCTATGTGTCTGTTTCTCTCTCTTTCTACACATATACACACAGAGACAGACAGATAGACAGACAGACAGACACACATACACATTCCTGATCTTTCTTTCTCCTAATTTCTAATTAGTCAGCCCTAAAATCAACAGTTTATTTTTGGCTCTCCAACTAGACTATAAGTTAGGAGAGAGCAAGGATGATGTCTTGTCCTATTATTAAATCATCTAGCATTGAGTAGATTCTCCAATAATTCTTGCTTTTCCCGAGACCAACTACTCTGATAGAACAGCTTCCCTGATTCTTGGTCCATTATAGGGTCAATTTAGTTCAGTTCCAGTGGTTATTTAGAACTAGTTACAGCTTTGAAAGCAAGACATTTCATTGCTCCAGACATCAGAGTATGATCAGTGAAAGTATTTTCTTGTGGATTTAGCATCTAAAACTTAGAACCAAATCAAATTCTTAAAGGCTCATGTTTGGGTGATGAAAGGTCTACACAGAGGAGCCATTAGATGGATAATAATAGAAGATGAAACTTAAAGAAAATTCATCTTTATTCTTCAGAAGGAGAGAAAGAAAAATCAATTGGTATTTGTAAAGCGTAGGCTAGTCCATGGGTTCTTAATCTTTTTTTGCATCATTAATTCGTTTGGCAATCTGGTGAAATCTTAGGATCTCTTTTCAGAATGACATTTTCAAATGTCTAACATTCATAAGATTACAAAAGAAATCAATTCTATCTATGAGTCCCCCTTTTTTTAAACAAGTTCATAGAATCCTAGGTTAAGGACCCCTAGCAGCAGAAAGGATACTGAGGAAAGAAAATGAGAAAGAACCCCAGTTCTAAGGTCATTGAGCCAGTTTTTTCATCAGTGAAATGGGAATGGGAGTCCTCACCCAGACTATTGCATTATGTTGTTGTGTGGATCAATTGAGATAATTGATGACAAGTACTTTTGTAAATCGTAAAGTATTTACTGACTTTGTTACTGGCTTTGAGGGAAAGTAAGCCTGTGAAAAATCCAGGTAGGCAGCAAGGTTAGGGTGGCCCAAAGCAGAGATATATTGGACTTTTATCATCTCTTTTCCCAGGTTGGGGAATATAATGGTTGAATTTTCATGTTAAAATATGATATAACAGAGAGCATCAAATCATCCTGGAGGGATTTGGCTGAAGTCAAAGAGAAGCTGGAAAAGGGAAGTGGGAAGAGAAGCTAGGGGTGCTAGGAACCAAGTAATTGTTCATCAAAACACTATAGTGAGGGGAAATTCTGCTATTAGAGTTTCCTTCCTTAAGACAGTACCTTTACTTGCTCCTATTTTTTCCCTTGTTCTTCTTTTAAAATGTAATCCCTCCAAGGAAATGCTAGCATATCAAGTCCTTGACACACTAGAATAAATCAATTTCTCCCATTACTGTCCTTTTAGACAGAAGCCTAGAAGCCTCAGGCAGTATAAGATTGTTGAATTCTGGAATTGAGAGGAGGCTGAAAAGGGGGGCACAGAAAAGACATTGGACAAAGGCCTGAATACAAGCCTCAGCATCCTGACTTCATAGAAGTGAAACAGGGGAGGGTGGAAAAAGCAATAAATTTAGAATCCAAAGCCTGACTTTGTCTTTTGGCTTCCAGATACAGGCAAGCTGAAAACTTTGGTTGGGCAAGTCATTTTCCCTCTCTGGCCCTATTTCCTTTTCTGTAAAAAAGGAGGGGAAGAGGTGGGTGAAATGATCTCTAAAATCTTTTCCAATTTGACTTCTATTCTCTAAGGCCAAACTGTCCAGGGTTTCCCTAGAAGCCAGAGAAAAATATTCTATTGGAACCACATTTTGCTGGTCATCTGTGTGCAAACCTTGAGTTTATCAATGAAAAGCAATGTTTGTTTTGTTCCCCCTTACCTCTATGTCTTCCAAATTCTAAATTTCCTTTGATGAATTCCCCAACCTGTGTTAAAGTCTGCTCTGTGGGAAGACAGTTGTGGTCTCTCCTTCGCCCTCCTGCAGCAGGTTTGATCATACCGATGTCTGTCACTAACATCTATAGCCCTCACTCATTTCTTTTCCCTATTCAGCTCTTCCTAGCTGACCTTGGAGCAGTGAAGATAATCCTTAAGGAGTTGTTACTCTCTGACTGTGAAGTTGCAAGGGGCACAGCAGGAGGACTCTGGGACATCGTTCTTAGCATTCTGATTTCAGTGTGCAGCCCAGAGCTATTGGGAAGCCAGGCAAAAACAGGCTGATTTGCAAAATTAGAAAAGATCCATTTATTTTCTTTGCTTAGGCAAAAAAAAAAAAAAAATCCTACAAGAAACAAACAATTAAAAAAGAAAGCAAGTGGGAGCTATTTACAAAAAAAATTTTTTAAATCTCCTTTTAGCATATGTAACAGGAAATTGGTGTCTGCTATAGGTCAGTAAATCTCTTACTTTTTACTAAATATGAAGAAAAATGGCAGCAAGTCAAGTTCAAATCTTTTTCCTCAGAGCTTCTTACATAATACTGCAGCTCTGCAGAGTCAGTGTCAGAGAATCTTTAAGAAAAAGGAAAAATCCCAAGAGGCCAAAGATACAGAAGGATTTATTTCTTTCTCCTTTGAAATCTTTGACTATTATTTTCTGATTTTTTTTCGCTTGGGTATTGGGATTCCCTCTTTGGATCTGTATGTTGGAATACAGATGGAAGATTATCAGTTTTTCCTAATTTCTGGTGGTTTTCCTGATACTAATTCTTTAGTAATGGACAATGGGGCGGTCGTAGGTCTGGAAGAGCCCAGACTCATTTGGCAGAAACGTCTTGTTTGGCACATAACATTGGCTTAGAGAAAAATACTCTCAACTTATTTGAGAACTGTTGAACTTCAGAGAGAGACCATAAATTTCTCAAGTATTGGGCGCACACCTTGGGTCAACTCAGTAAAAGACCTGTGACTAATTAGTGGCATTTATCTAAATGTTTTAGTCACAGACCAATCAAATATTTAAGTACCTAACTTGAGAAAGACTCGAGAAAGCTCTGAGTCTAAGAAAAAGCTCTGAGTCTTAGAAAAGTACATTCTGGGATAGAGTCTAATCAGGTCTTGGGTGGTAAGTAATAAAGGGAAGAAATAATTTAAAGTATGTCCTTACATTATTTTTATGAGGTCCCACTCTTCTGGAGGCCCCTCAAGCATCTCACTCAAGCATCCTTTAGTCTCTAGCCTAACTCTGAAAGTGATAGGGAGAACTGTGTGATATTTTTATTATCTTCCTTATTTATCAGTATCAATGCCATTTTCCCACAGCCCTTGATCTTCTTACCTTCCTGCTTTAATTGTTACTGCTTTTTTGACATGCATTAACCAGCAGCCCTTTCATCATTTTGATTTAGAGCTCTATTCAGAAGCAATTTTCATGATTTCTATGAGATCTAAGACAACATAATCTGTGCTTACTCCTGGATAAAGAAGACCAACAAAACCATGTGAATTGAAGGGGATTAGGAGTTCTGTGTTTATATTTAAATATATCCCCATTAGTCTTCTCTAACCACCTCTTCCTTCTTTTCTGAACTCCATTGAACTCACTCATACATCACTCTCATTTTATAAGTGTAAATCATTGCCTAGAACTGAAACTTGGATTTGAACTCTCAAAATTCTTTTCCTACTTTTCTGGTCAGCATCCACTCCTAGTATGGCTTGCAATTTCCTTTTTTTTTTTTTTTTTTTTCTTTCTTTCTTTTTCTTTTTCTGTTTCTTCTTCTTCTTCTTTTTTTTTTTTTTTTTTTTTTTTTGGCTCAGGCAGTTGGGGTTAGATGACTTACCCAGGGTCACACAGCCAGGAAGTGTTATGTGTCTGAGACCAGATTTGGTCTCAGGTCCTCCTGACTTCAGGGCTGATACTCTATCCATTGTACCACCTAGCTGCTCCAGCTTGCAATTTCTTGTATCTACTCTCTTGTATCTGCTAATATTTATGTTCTAAGGTTATAGCTGCTGTTTCTTGCTTCTTCTTCAATGGAGTATCAAATATTTATTTATTTATTTTTAGTAAAGAAGTAGACTTGATAGACAAACATGCTTGAGAACTAGTTAACATATTCCTAACTATGTTGCTATCAGTTTTTCAGCACCTCCCCATCTGAGAGATGCCAGAATATAGGGATAGAATTAGGCGTATGTTGTTAAAAATAGTTGGTTTTTCTGTTTATTATACACATTTATTATCTTGCTTAGCTATACTTTGTAATCAGGGAAAGTTCTATTAGGACAGTGAGAAAAATCATGGAATTGATATGGCTGCGAAAGCAGCATCAATAAAAACTTTAAAAAAAGAAATTGATTTTTTTTTTAATTTTCAGAGATTCAAGATGAATTGAGTATCCCCCTCTTAACCACCATCTTCTCTTAAATTCTAATGGAGACAGAGCCAGGAAGCTGAAATAAAAAAAAAAATAAAAAAATAAAAAAACTTAGAAAAAGCAGTGTTTCCTGATTTGTTTGTCTGTGGCCATCATTTAGGTAAGCAATTTCTGTAAAGTTGCAGCCTGGCAACTGTACCTGTTGATGGAATTACCATATCTATTGAAAATCTAAAAATGAATTTACATCACCAAAGTTCCTGGTATTGTCAAATGATTGAATATCAGAAATAGATATGATTTTATCAGTGGAACTGACATTAAAGAAGAGATTTTATTGTTTGCTTCCTACTATCTTTCCATATGACTTCCAGAGGAAACCTACAATATGTATTGTCTTCCCAATTAGAATATCAATTCCTAGAGAGCAAAGACTGTCTTTTTTTCCATTTCTATTCTCAGGATTTACCATGATGCTTTGTGTAGAGTAAGCACTCAATAAAAACTTCATTCATTCATTTTTTTATTTAAAGAGTTTCAGAAACATGATGCATCCATTCACAATTTTTTTTAATAACTGGTCCATGTATTGTTTTGTGTTCCTTGAAATTCTTCCAGAGAAATGCTGTAGATCCTGGGTTATCCCCAAAAGCAAGAAGAGAACTGTGAGATATTCTTATTATCCTTCCTTTTTTATTAGTACTAATGCCATTTTCCCATAGCCCTTGATAATATCTTATTTGAGATCTCAGTTTATAAGCAACATAGTTGATTTTGAGTCATGATTTCAAAGGGAAGGATGCTTTCTTCTCAGGCTTTTATACCTAAAAAATGAAAACTCATACATGCACATGTTTCTTTCAATTTCAAAGCCTCCTGCTAAGGATTACAAGCACATTTTTCTCATTAACTTCTGCTTCAATGCAGAAAATCTCTGGGGTTTGTGTGTTTTGTGTGTGTGTGTTTCTCTCCCCCCATTTGGACAAACAAAGAAAGGCTAGACATTAGAGAAGTTTTAAATTAAATTTCAGACAGCTTAGCATAATGCTGGACTTAAAAGTCACAAAGATAATTATAAGTGTGTCATCTTGAGAAAGTCATTTTAACATCTCTAAGCCTCAATTTCTGCATCTATAAAACAAGTATAAGGGCAGCTAAAGGTACACTAGATAAAGCACTAGGCTTGAAATCAGGAAAACTCTTCTTCATGAGTTCAAAATCAACCTCAGACGATATCCCTGTGACAATGGCCAAGTCACTTAACCCTGTTTGTGTCAGTTTTCTCAACGATCTGGAGAAAAAAATGACAAACTATTCTAGTATCTTTGCCAAGAAAACCCACAAAAAAAATCATAAAAGAATTCAACATGACTGAAATGACTGAACAATGCAAAACAAGTATAATAGCTTAATACTTAACTCACAAGTTTCCTGTGCTGATTAAAAGACATGATATAAATAAGTTTTTGAGCTATTGATATAAAAAACATAGTTTAAATTTTGGAAGGACCATAAAGAGCTCTAATTATAGACTTGCTTCTGGGAGAAGGAATAAGATGTGATGAAAAGAGTACTAGTCAGACTTGGGTTTGAATCTTGGCTCAGCTGTGATGCTTTCTATGTGACCTTACTCAAATCCTCTTCTTTCATTGAGCCTTAATGTATTACGATTTTTTAAATGAGAGGATTAAAGTCTGAGGGTGCTTTCTGTGAAGAATTATGCTAAGTGCTGGGGATAAAAAAAAAGAACAAAAATGAAAACAAAACAAAAAACAGATTAATCTAGTCATATCAAACTCTTACTGTTCCAATCTCCCCATGTTCCTGCTGCCCTTGATGTTTTGCTTTAGTTCTTCCATGTCACACTCCCACTATCCTGAGTCAAAATAAGCTATAATGAAAAAATAAATAAATAAAAGGCTTATGACTTTATACAAAAGAAAGTAGACAGAGGGGAAAACAGAAGACTTGAATTCTAGTATCTATTCTGTCATTATCTACTTTTATTAATCTAGACAAATCATTTAACCCCTATACTTGAGTTTCCACATCTATAGCGTGACAGGGTTGGGCTATGTGATTTTTTTACATCTGACATTCCATAGACTTTAATCTCCAAAGTAGTTTTTCCCCCACTTCTCAAAGAAACTGATTATATGACTAGCAAAACAATTGGCTTTCTATAAACTTCTCCAATATCAAAAGCTCAAAATAAAATAATCATAGTTACAGATATTTGTGACTAAATTCATTAAACAGTCTCTTTTTCCTTCCTTTCCAGCCAGTCTGAAAAAAACTCATGAATTAGCATTGGCGGACTAGAATATTTAGAGTCCTTATTCAGTTTCTATCTCCAACCAATTTTCCACATCCACCTCAATAAGGAAAAACAAGCTTGTATAATGATGATTCAGGATTCAGTTTTCAGGAGCCCTGATGAAAGTGATTCTGCCTCAAATACCAGTTTTGAAAAAGGTGGCAATTGCTGAATCTGTCAAGCTACTTAAAGGAAAGAAGGAGGGGAGACACTTAGGCAGAACAGAAAATGGTTTTAATGTAGGATGCCCAGAGTAACAGGTTAGAGAAAAGCAGAGAGCATCATGCCAGAGGAAAAGGCACTTAGAAAGCTAGCTGAAGCCAATTCTCTCCCACTGGTAGTTACTGAGAATAGGGAAGTTAGCCCAATTCTCCCATAAATTCCTCAAAAAGAGGGTATTGAGATTTCTTAGCTATCCAAACTTAGGGTCTGCCAGTAAGTTTAAAGAGGACAGAATGAAAGGAAGATTCTGAATGCTAAGGAAATACAAGAAAAAAGAAATTACAAAATGATGGAGAGAGAACGCCTAAATAAAAATCTAGTTCATAAGATCATAAAAGCAGAAAGAATAATAACTAGAATCTTAATGAGAGACTAAATTATAATGAATAAACATGAAAAAATGTGAAGGAAATAGTATGAATAAATCTATTGATATTACCCAAGGAAATAAAAAAATCTTATGTATTTCACAGAGATCATGAGACAACAGCAAGAAACTACAAGCTGTCTCAAAAGAGAAATAAAACTCTTGAAAGAAGAAATAAAGAATGAAATTAGGACAGAAATAAAAACCTTCACGAAAATTTTACAACATAAGCAGCAGAGTAGAAAAATTGAATAGATGATGGAAAAATCTCTCCAAAGATATAGAAGTCTGAGAGAAAGAGAAACAGAAAACATCAAAAAATACCGAAGTGAAAGAAAATTTGGGAGAACAAAAGCAAAAGCAACAATGTTAAAGGAATACATGGACTTAAGCCAATGTGGCTGACCTTAAAGGCAAGATGCATAAACAAAATTTTAAGATTCATAGATTTTCCAAAAAAAATGATCAATCAGAAACTTGAATATCATAATTCAGGAAAAATACAGGGAGACTTCTCAGAATTTCTGAATATAGACAACATAGTGCTGACTGATTGAAAGAAGGATCATCATAAGGAAAAATCTTATCACCACCATGATACATTCACACATCTCTAATTCCAAGGCATATGGTAGACTTTCCTACATTGATAAAATTGAGTCATAAACAAAAAAAATTCAATTTTTTTGTATAAGTAATTTGTAATGAGGAGAGAATAGAGGTAGGGAAGTGTAGGTTTCATTTTAGTTGCACTATTCATTTAAATTTTTACCTAATTTGGCTCATAAATATGACTAAACAACTGCTCTGCAATAAATGGTCTCTCTGCCCTTTGCAACAAATCCGTTCTAGAAGCATAGTAAATTTTTTCTTTACCTCTTTTATAGAATTTGTTCTATATTGTACAGATCCTTTTTATTGACTGATTCTTAAAAAAAATCCTTCTAAGATTATATTTATCCTGTTCCATAAAATGGGTTCTTATAAAGTTCATTTTCATCTAAATTGGCTTTCTCTTCTTCTTCAGATAACTAAATCACATAAATGGAAAGCCACATCTTCCTAGGGATTAGTATCTCATTTGTTTATATTTCAAATGTATTATTGGACTCTAACTCAATACTAAAACTGAAAATTTCCTACATTTTGGGGCCCATTAAAATGGGCAAAACAGGTGGTTGAAAAGATGCTGTGTATAAAATTCAAAGTATTTAGAAATGTCCCACCTCTGTGCCTTTGCATAAACTTAAGAAGAACTTCCAAATCCCTCTTAACTAGAAATACATTCCTTCTTCATCTTTATCTTCAAGTCTCAGTTGAGGTACCCCCTGCTAAGGGAAGACTTTTCTAATTCTTCTGTTTGTCAGTTACTTTCTTCCCCCCCCCCAAACCTGTCATGTACTTATTTGTTGAAGTATTTGTAGTTCTCAGTAGAATGTAAGTTCCTTGAGAACAACAGTTTTTTTCATTTCTGTTTTTGTATCAACAGAATTGAAAACAGGACTATTATGTGTACACAGTAGGTATTTAAGAAATGCTTAGTGAATTAAGTTGACATGTAGTTGGGACATGTACATAGTCTGTTTAGGAGAGAAGATGACTTTATTTTATGCATCACAAAGTCAGTCAACATTGTAAGTGATTGTACCCACTTTAGGAGAAAGGAAAAAAATGTCAAGTTTTATAAATGTGAAGGAGCCTTATGTCATTTTCAAGACTTCTCTTTGATGGAAATACTAACCACTTTTCTGTGGAGAGAAAGAAGGCAACTTTTATTTAGTATGTGAAACTGAAAGTCAGGAAGATGAGGAATGTTGATGTTAATGGACCATTTGTGAAAATGGACCACAAACCAACTGCGGAGACCCATTGATGATCATTCAAATCCACCATAACCATCAGCTATAACTTCAATAAAACCAATGAGCTAATCTGCTTGTGCTATATTGTTCTCTATCTTTATAAATCATCAAGTTCTCAAAGCTTGAATTGCTCACATATAACTTCATATCATTGGGTAATAAATTTAGAGACTTGTGAGTTCATCTTGTCCAGGTACATCATTTTACAAATGAGGAAATTGAGGATTAGAGAGATGTTTATCAAGCTGACTGGATTTGAATTCAGGTGCTTTATCTCCCAAATCCCAAGTTATTCTCACTGCATTACAATTCTTCTATAATAGCTATGTTATTTTAATCAGCATATTTATCACAAATATCAGTATTTTGTCTTTGCATTACAATAATCTACTTTTAATTTTATATTGTCATTTTGATTGGTTTTAACCGATTATTTAATATTTCTCAGTAGTTTTACACAATTGATATGCTCATATATAGAAGGGACATGGGCAAATGGGCAATTCTCTGCATTGAGGTTTAAAACAGTGACATAGAGCAACTGTCTAAGTGCTTTCTCTAAATCCTCAGGTCCAGATATAATTTGAAGTTGTCCTTTTAAATATCTCCTTTGCAGGGAGATGGGCAAGGAATCAAAATAATCCTTGTCTCATTTGTGCTACTTCTAATGGACCTGATGAGAAGGAAAAGAGGATGGGAAAGAGGAGGTAGGAGAAGAAATCTTATGACTAGGTCAAATATTTGTACTCATTTGCCAGGCTGCTGTAAAGAAAACCCTGATCTCCCTTTTAATTATACAGTATGCTATTTAAGGATTTCTTTGTTCCCAGAAATTAAAGTCATTGAAATTGTCCCAGACTGCATAAATTAAAAGAAAGCCCCAATTTCCTGACCTCATGACCCAAGGTCTGTGGGTACTGAATACACCTACCAGAGCACTATTTAGGCTTTAGCTCAATGCTCTAGGAGTCTGACGCTCTGATAATAAATATACACATACACACACACACACACACACACACACACACTCTCTCTCTCTCTCTCTCTCTCTCTCTCTCTCTCTCTCTCTCTCTCTTTCTTTCTTTCTCTCTCTCTCTTGTTTTTATTAGAAAAACTCACTGCCAAAGTCCAATATTCTGGAAATTCCAGAGGTTGATCAAGGGTGACGGTAAATTTTCCAAACTCACAATTATTAGGAACCTGGTGACCCTGAAGAAACTAAAGTATCATTTCCAATGACCCTAAATTTAAATTGGCTATTGCAATGGTAAGTTAGGGCAGCCCTTGGCAAAATGATGATGTCAGCAAAGTTGACCCTTGGTTTCCCTTCACTACTCATCTCCAATCTGCTGATATGCCATTCAGAACTAGCTTCCTCAGGTAATTCCCTAAGATAAAAAATTTACCTTTTCTTATGTTGCTTCTTCTCTTATTAAATAAAAACAAATTCCATTTTCTCTGTGGAAAGATATCAGCTAACTCTTAGGAAGAAAGTAAATGGTGACTAAATTAATTTATGCTTAAGCACAAATATATTCATTAAATTCTTCTGCCAAACCAATGCCTTATGCTGTGGAGGTAACCATGAGTTCTTGAAGTTTCTAACAATAGTACAGAATTCATAAAAGCCTCAACTATATCTAAGGGAGTGTTTGGGATTTTGAGGCAGATAGCTTTCTTTGGAATTCTGGTTCTGCCATTTACTATTTGTATGACCCTCGCCAAGCTTCTTAATATCTCTTGGCCTTAGTTAACTTGTCAATAAAATAATGATGTTGGACTAGATGACTCCTAAGATCTCTTCCAATTTAACAGCTATGATCCCATGCTTGGATCAGCCATAGTGATGAATGTTTTGTTATAATAGTAACTCTTGAAGATATTCTTACTAAACATTAAAAGCGTTGAGTTCAGCATTGTTGATAGTGGTATTCAATAGTAGTCCTCATACCAAAGTAAAAAGCTTGAAGTACTGAAAAATAACATGGGAAAGAATGACTAAAAGGCAGTATAGTGTGTTAACCTTCCTAAATGAAAACATTTTTCATTGAAAAAGAGTGTCCCTTATTTAATCAAGAGAAGGCATCTCTAATGATGGGGATTATTTTTATATAAAATAATGCCAAGACTTTAGGGGTCAAGTAGACTATAACAACTGTACATGGAAGATTATAAAGATCCAGGGACACTTGATGATAACAGAGACCTATAAATGAAGTCTAAATGAAACTTAAATAAATCTTTTCAGCTCCAAGGATTCCAAAGGACTAGAAGTAGGCAGACTACCAGTATTAACCAAGAGTTTAATTTAGACTGGTGTTGCTCTTGGCTACCATAACTCTCTGCTTGACAAGGAGATGAAGTGTTTACTGACTGGGGTAATTTCTATATTCTTTCAGTCTATTTGTTATGACAATTGATTGACAACAGCTAAAACTTCTGCATGAAATTGTTTTAATCAGTGCCAATGATTTCTCAATCAATTCACAATTTTTAGTATCAATAACTCATTAAAGCAGGGCAAGGCAGAGTTATTCTATGTGAATATCATATCCTTTTCTCATTTTGCATATTGTCTTTGCTTTAACTAGTCAAGAATCTGGATACACACAGCTGATTCAAGAATGAGTTCCACATTAGTAATGATTCTTTTCTTGTATGTTAAAATCTCAATTTCATTTTTGTATAATTTTATTAGATGTTCAGTTTTTTTCCAATGCCTCCAAATTCTTTTATCAAATAAAGCATTTAGAAGTCAAAATTATGTGGCTTCTATGTAAGATAGCAGCATCTGTCCTCTTTCATTCATGATTACTGGACCATATTTTGCAACATATTTTTCATTCTTTTCATCTATGCTCATTTTTGTGTTGAAGTCACCAAGTCTAAAAGCATATGCTAATTAATTTGTTTGGTCTTATTAAAATTTTCAACAAATTTCCCTACATTTTTTCTATACAAAAACTTTTCATATAAGCATAATTATATATTATGTATGTACATGGTGGGATTTTGGGGGGAAATACTTCATCTCTTTAGAATGAGATGACCAAATATCTCAGAAAGCACTTGCACAGTTATTCAGATTCCAACAAATAACATAACTAGGATTGCAATGCAGATCCTTAAGCTTTATTTACAGCGCTCTTTCCACCAGTTTAGTGACCTCCCTCATAAGTTCACAGAATCACAGAAGTAAGAGTAAAACATTTAGATCATGGAGGTCATCATGTTTAACTTCATCACTTGAGATCAAAGCCCAAAGTTACATAAGTAGGGATGCACTATAAAGCCTCTCACTTCAGTCATAGCTAGTATTCTTTGTTTGTTTAGGCAGCTCAGTATGTACCATATTCAGGAAGACTTGAGTTCAAATCTAGCATCAGACACTAACTAGCTGTATGATTGTAAGCAAGTATGTAGTTTAGTCTCTGTTTGGCTGTTTTCATAATTATAAAATGAAGATTTTAATAGCACTTAACTCCTAGAGTTGTATGAGGATCAAATGAGATAATATTTTTAAAATGTGCTTGACAAAGTACCTGACCCATAGTAGATACAATACACTTATTTTTTTTCTGTCCTTTTTAAGAACCTCTCCATCTCACTGAATAAACCCCAGAATATTTCTGTGTTGGACTGGATGTCATCAACCCAATGCCGTCTGCAAATTGGTACAACAGATAAACTTTTAAAACAAAACCAAGTCAGCCAGAATTGATTGTTCTACTTCCTGCCAGGAATTGTAAGAACACACACACACACACACACACACACACACACACACACACACACAAAACCAGGGAATCCATTTTCTGCCTGGACTCTATACAGCACAACTCAAGTGTCAGCACCAGGATTCAAACTTGAACAAAGATCTCTTTCTGCCAATCTTGGGAAACCCGTCTCCTCCATTTGTCTTCCTTGCCAAAATAGTATAAGACTACCTACTAAATAGAAATGTATTTTGCAATATTAAATGAAGTTGTCTAAACTTCCATTTCCTCACTTGTAAAATAAAGGGATTATATACTTAAATGTCAGAAAGATCTGAGTTGAAATTGCCAAAGATACTAACTGAGCAAGTATCTCAGCCTCATTTTCCTTAACTGAAAAATGAGGATATTAAGAAAGCAGGTTTCTATGAGGATCGAATGAGATAACACATGTAAAGCACTTTTCAAAACAAAAACTATATAAATATTAAATATCATTTTTAGACAGTCTTTGAATTTACTTCCAGTCCTAGATTTTTGGATTCTGTGATTTCAAAATTCCTTAGTTGTCAGTAGTGTTGGATTTTTTCCCCCAACAATAGTGTATTTGTGTGTGTGTGTGTGTGTGTGTGTGTGTGTGTGTGTGTAAAATGCATGCCCAGCATTGTGCTTTTCCACACATTGGACTCTCCTGGGAGATGAACAGGACACAGACATTAAGATTTGAGATGATTTTTACATTAGTCTTTCTTACCCATCCTGTGGGAATAAAGATTCTATCCTGAACCTTAAATGAAAGCCTGGCATTGCTCTCACAGTAACACATTTTGATGGGCATCCCCAAGAGATCATGCCATACAGAAGTGGGATGACTGTCATATACTAAATTTAACCGGCAGTGTAGATGTATTGGTTACAAGCAGAGAATGCTCTTTTGTGGAGAAGCAGATATTTATGGTCTATTTAGAAAAGACTGCATAAAATATGGCTTCAGAGTATGGTGTGTGAACAGGTTACCTCCACTCAAATTTATCTTAAAAATATGATGCATTGCCTAAAAAAAGGCTTTCTTCTGATCCCCACCCCAACCCCAATCCATAATTCCTCCATAAATAACAGTGTGATGACCACTTCTTACATATGCCCCCCACCTGAACAGGATGTCTTCCCTGGTGAATTTTTTGTTAAGAAACAAAATACAACTTTTATTGAGATCAATAAAAGATTAAGGTGACAAAGTGATTTATTGACTAGAGAGGAGGCTCATTTTTTTCTCCCCACAATAACAACAGATAGCAAGAAGGATGTTTGTACTGTGAGTATGGTGAGAAAGTTGGGAGAAGCTAGGAACCATTCATCAAAACCTCAAGAGAATGCTTAAAGCCCATAAGGAATGAATGACCTTTGCAAAATCACCCAGTTTACAAGTTTCTTCCAAGGCAAGTGTGGTCAAAGGAGTATTAATTGGAAGCCAGGGGATTTGAGTTTGAATCTTCTCTATTACTTGCTAGCTGGATATCCTTGAGGAAGTCATTGGATTACCTTGGGACTCAGTTTCTCTGTAAAATGAAGAGGATAGAATAGTAGATGATCTTTAAGATTTGTTCCACCTCCAAATTCTACTACCCTACAAATATGAGAGGTAGTATTGAAAATATTTTTGCTATGTGTGGAATGAGATCCATATCAGGTTATTTTAATACTGCTGGGGCAGAGGTGACAGGACAGAATTGACGTGAGCACTAGAGCTGGGAAAGAGCAGAGATGCCAGGATCTGAATTGAAAGAGACCTCAGAGGCAATTCTGTACCTGACAAAGAATGACTTCCATACCATCACCAACAAATACAATACAAGTTGTACATGAAAACTATTACTGACACAAATCTCACTACTTCCTGAGGTTGCTTGTTATACTTTTGGATAGCTATAGTTGTTAGGAAATCTGTAACTTTTTTATTCCCTTACATGAAGTGTTTAAATCTGCCTCTCCAACTTTTAGTCATTTCTCCTAGTTTTGCTTTCTTGAGCCAAATAGAGCATTTTCTAGGATTGCTATCTTGTCCCTCCAAGCCTTTTCTTCTCCAAATGGCACATTCTCATTTCCTTCAAATGATCTTGGCAATGCCTAGGTTTCTTTAGTTGTCGTCCATCATTATTAGTTTTATCTGGCTCTTCATGACCCCATTTGGGGTTATCTTGTCAAAAACAATGGGATGGTTTGCCATTTCCTTCTCCAGTTCATTTTATGGATGAAAATACTGAGGCAAAAAAGATTGAGGGACTTGGCTATTGGAGAATAAATAGTAAGTGTCTGAGGCCAGATTTGAGCTCATTTTCTACCTCCCGACCCAATTCTACATCCACTTCCCCACTTAGTTGGACTCCTCTTCTTTTGCATCTTCTTCAGTTTACCAATGACTTTCCTAAAATTGTTGCCAACATAGCAGATATACTCTGATCAGAGCAAAAGTAGAGTGGACATCTATTTTCATTTCTCTTGTTCTCTCTGCACTTATTACAGTGCCTGACACATAGTAGGCATTTAATAAATACTTGTTCCCTACCCTCCCATCTAATCTGATTCCAAGCAAATATATAACAGTCTTGGAGCTTGCCTTCTTTTATGTCAGACTTATACTGAACTTAAAACTCATTAGAATTAATTAGAATTGTTTTCACAGTTGTCTAGATGCATCTCTGCCATCCTATACTTGTGAAGTTGACTTTTGGAACCCAAATTTAAAACTTTACATTTTTCCCAGTTAAATTCACTTGTTAGAATTTGATCCAACTTTGTCAAAATCTTTTCAACAATGATAATAGTATTTATATAGTGCTTTAAGGTTTGTGGAGAGTTTTACAAATTTCATCTGATTTGACTTATGTAACAAGCCTGGAAGAAAGATGGCATTATTATCCTCATTTTACAGATGAGAAAGTTGAGACAGATTGAATCTAAGTGACTTACCCAGGGTCACACAGCTAGTATGTCTTTTTCTGATATCATAGTTAAAGTTTGAAGCCTTCACATATTGCTCCTGATTCTGCCTTTTGGAGCTAAACATTGTTTGATGTTGGTCTCTGTAAAACAAGATTTAGATAATCCCTGATGTCCCTTCCAGCTCTAACATTCTCTGATCCTTTGGTCTGTTCTCATGGAGCCAGTGAGGTCAATAAATGTTTTTCTCTTATTAGAAGCTGTCAGGAAATGAATTTGAGGCACTAGTAATGGTAATAGGGCTACCCTACAGTCTGCATAACATAGAGATTATAAACACAAGTTCAGTCAACATGGCAATTTAAGCTTTCCCATTTATGTTCAGTTATGAATCTGACTATCAATGTGCTATACATTTAGACCATTTTCAGGTTTTATTGCTTGTAGAGTTTCTACATCATCCCATATCAGTTTCCTGGGGTGCTCTTGTTGCAGTTTATTATGATAGTTAAATTAAATGGTAAACACTATGTTTTTCCAAGAGACTACATGAATATCATATTTGGCTTAGGAATTTGGTAGTGAGGCATAGAGGTGATTCTTAAAGCAGAGATTTGAAAGCTACTAATATTGTCCATGTTAGAGCACAGACTATCAATTTATTCTTAAGAGTCTTTGAAGAATGGTATTTGTTGAAGAAACTGAGACACAAAATGATTAATTGACTTACCTAACATCACACCACTATTAGCAAAGCCAGTATTTGAACCCAGGTTGTTTGATCTTAATTCTAATTCTTTGATTGTTACAGTTACAATCAATATCTCTTTTCAAAATAAGAAGGCCAGAAGTCAGGGACAGAATTCTGTCTTTGTATTTCCACTGCCTAAACCAATGTTTGACAAACAAGAGGAGCTTAATAAATCCTTGCTGATTCAAAGGATAGGGAAGAGGAATGACATCTACATTTGGGTCTTCAAATATCTAGGATTCAGGTAATAATGTTTGCCACTAAAGCAAATAGCTCCCTGTTAAGGCATGAGGTAAATGAACTCAACTAGTATTCAAGCCCTAGTCTTCATCTGGCCAAGAACAAAGCAGTTAGAAATGTTACAATAATCCAATCATCTGAATCATCCACTCTTGGACTCTGGCTCAAGGACTTGTCTTAAGACCTGCTTAATCTATTCTTTTCAGGAAATTGATTAATCAAAACAAACAGACAAATAAATAAATATGTATTGGTGCCAGGCACTATTTTAGGTGCCAGAATTAGAAAAAATGAGAAAAAAATCTCCTAATTGATTTATATTATATAATCAGAATCTTAACTAGTCATAATAGCAATTGGGACAAATTCTTTTGGGGAGGGGTGGGCTTGAGGTAGAATAGTCAATAAAGAAAGTAATTCTCCTGTGGGTGCAGTCCTGATTATGTTCACTTGTATACTCACTCCTCCCCTCTGAAGAAATTCAGAGAAGAAAAGCAAAAAGAGAAAAGGAAGAAAGTGACAGGTCCCCAGTTTTGATGACCCAGGGTCATTATTGACATACTGTCAGAGAACCTAAAGCTGAAATAGACTTTAGAGGTCATTAAATCCAACACTCTTACCTTTTGAATGAAAAAAAAAAAAAAAAAAAAAAAACAAAGATCAGAAGATTTAAGTGATTTGTCATGAAGATAATAAGTTTCCAAAGTGGGGTTTGAATTAAGATTTTCCTGATTCCAGGTCCACAAACCTACCTGATACAACATACTACCATATTACAGATATTCAAGACCTTATAAACTTTCTCCTGGATTATAGTAATAACTTTATCACTTCTTGTTTTGCCATTGGTCTCTCTTCCTTTCAAAAATTTCCAGTGTATAGCTAATAACCATCTTAACCCCCAATTCTGATCATGTTTAGCAATCTCCAATGTCCACCTATTACCAATTAAATGAAGTATATAAAAATTTTCCTGGCATTCAAGTCTCTGGAATTAACCTAACTTTCCAGCCTTATTCTTCTATTAACTGATTCCTCTAAAGCTCCAAGAAAATAGAATTTCTTGCCTCACCCTAAAGATGTTCTGTGCCTTTATAAATTCTATATCTTTATTTATGTTATTGTCTCCAACCAACAATATCCTTCTGTAACCTTGTCCTGTCTCATTCATACCAGTTGTAATTATATCTTTATGATACAATTTTCTTCATGAAATCTTTCTTGATTTTTCTCCAAATACCAGGTAAATATGATTTCCTTTTCCTCTAATTTTAAAAATTTCTTATTATACACATCACACCTTAGTGTTGAACTTATTTATGTTGTTGTCCTTCCTCCTCCACTAATCTATCAGTTCCTTAAAGAAGTAACCTGCCTTTTTCTATCTCAATCTTTCCCACACTGGCTTGCTCATAAATGACCTATATTAGATATTTGTTAAATGATAGGAGGCCACCTACTCAATGTCTGTGTGGGTAGATAGAGTAACATTATGGCATTATTGATAAGAGATTTAGTTAATGAAACATAAATAACTTCCTCTCTATTTTAATTATTCACTCTCTGTTATTTTATTTTAGACTTCATTTATTTCTTTGCCATGTTAGAGACTAGCCTCTATAATGAGTTCCCGGTACATGTGGCCAGCACCATGGACACTTCTTTAGTGATGCACAGTGAAGTCCTTAACAATTCATTTACTTAAGATGCAGGATCATTTTAGTTTCAGGGTTTCCAGGAGAGCTCAGTTCCCAGCTGGAAGTAGGAAAGGGAGTAGAAGGAGAGAGATCTCAGTTTGCTAACCTTCATTTATCTTTGGCCATTTCTAACCCATAAGTTAAAGCCCCCATGGGAGCTGACTTCTTTGTTTGCCTCCAAAATTAATAAGCAGCCCTAGTCTGATACTGAGAGCAAGGCTTCCACTTTTTAGGTTTTTAATTACAAAGTGGTTCTGGCTGATAACCTCTTTATTTCTTCACTTCAAGAATCGAATTTCCACCCAGGAAAAAAAAATTAATTCTCAAGTTTCAACAATCAAACTAAGAAGTTTAGGTTTTTTAAGAGTTGCATTCATTTGTAAAATCTGTGGTTTTAAGTATGGATAAGGCTAGCCTTTTATATAGGTAAAAAAGGCCAGTTCCAATATGCTATGACTTAAAGGGAATCAGGACATTATCTTTACTGTCCCTACTTAAAACTCACACAGATTTGTTATTGATATTTAAATTTAGGGAGAAATTCATTCTTTTGGGTTAAAATTTTATCATGCATTAAAATGTAAAGGTTTTTTCAACAAGATTATAGGAAGGAGACAGAGCACCAGGCCTATGATCAGGAAGATCTGAATTCAAATGTAACCTCAAGCACTTACTAGCTGTGTGATCCTGAGCAAGTCACTTAACCCCATTTGCCTCAGTTTCCTAATTTGTAAAAATGAACTGGAGAAAGAGATGGCAAACCATTCTAGTGTCTTTGCCAAGAAAACCCTAAATGGAGTTATAAAGAGTAGGACACAACTGAAGTAACTGGACAACAGTATTTAACAACTATATGGAACAACACACAGCATCTCATAGAGCATATCTTTTTTCTAGGAAGGCCTAGTAAAAGCCCAGGAAACATTACCAGCATTACCTTCTCTTTGCCCTGTCCTTGTGTCCATAGAAACATAACTAAAAAATGTCAGAGGAAGTATTTTAGCTGAGTATTCTTAAATCCAAGTCTAGCTTGGGAGAACTGATAGTTAAATTTTCAGTTTGAGTGTATCTCAGAAGTTAGGACTTGGCTTGTTTTTGTTTTTGTTTTTTAATTTTGTTTTGTTTTGCTTTGGGTTGGATTGCTGAAATTTAAAGATATGATGGAGAAAATGTTAATAACACAGATTAAATTTAAAAGTATGTTCGGCTAGGATTTTTGGTGGGGCAGGGATAGTTGGTTGCTAAACATTTAACAGAATGTACTGATAGGAGAAATGTTTAACTTAATTTAATAAATTACTTACTCAATTAAGGGCAGTTATATATATATGTATGTATATACATATATATAAATTTACCTCAATGTTAGGAAGATCTGAATTCAAGAACCTTTTCTAAAGCATCTTGGTTGAATGATCCTAGGCAAATCAATTCTCAGTTCTATCCAAGCAATTCCCTAAGCCTAAGGTGAAGATTAAGTACCTATCAGTAATAGGAGAAGGAAATTCCTCTTTGATGATGAAGTCCTGGGTAACTAGGTGGGATTGGCAGAGAAATCTTATGGTAAGATTATAGTATTCTCTGAGGCAAGTAGGGAAAGGCACTGATGGAGATAAGCTCCGCCTTACAGTCCTACCCCTGTGGAGGTCTTAGAAAATCCCACCTTACTGTATCCAACCTAAAAGCTAAATTATGATGTCAATCCTCTGAGGCAAAATTTCCCCTACAGATCTTCCCATGGCCTATGCCATTTTTGCTGAACTGCTTTTGGATTAGCCTGTCATGGTGTTCTGACTTGTGATATCTTTTCTCTTACCCTCCCCCACACCTCATGGTATCTTTTTTCTTGATATAGCTAATTAACTCTTTTAGGGTGCCAGTTCTCTGTGATTTAGCCTTCCAGTTAATGCATGCTCCCACCTCATAGAATATTCCCTTTTTCTTGGTTAATTATGAGTTCCACTGAGGAACTTGTCTTTTCCATTGTTAATTGTAAAAAACCTTTTCCTTGCTAACTATATAATCTTCCAAAACTATTTCATATTTACCATTCCTGGTGTCTATTTTACATCTTCATTTTACCTATAACCTCTTCTTATAAATAAAAGTACCTTTTGGTGGGGACAAAGACAATTTGAATTCTTCACATATGAATTGCTACTGAACCTCATCTTTTGACCTCAGCTTCATTACTTGAGAGTTCCCTATATTGATAAAGTCACAATGTGCTCTCTCACTTTCCTCCCTCCTCTTTCTCCCTCTCTCTGTCTCTGTCTCTCTGTGCCTCTATCTCTTTTTGTCTTAATTTCTGTCTCAGTCTCTCTTTCTTTCTTTCTCTCACACACCCATACACACACACACGAAACATTCTCTGTTAATGAAAATCAGTACCTTTTCTGCAACATATAATTTTAAATGGTTAGCGAGAGCATTGAGAGATTAAGTGATTTGCCCAATATCATACAACCAGTATGTGTCAAGGATTGAATTTAAGCTCAGACTTTCCTGCCCTGTGTCTCTGTTATCTGAGAAAATACAATATGTACACTATGGACATAGTTTTTTTTAACTTTATTTTTTTTATCTTTAATCATTTTAATAGCTTTTTATTTTTCAAAATACATGTAAAGAGTTTCCAACATTCATCCTTACAAAACCTTGTGTTCCAAATTTTTAACCCTTTCTCCTTCCCCCTTCCTTCCCCAAGATCGCAAAAATCTGACATAGGTTAAACATGTGCAATTCTTCTAAACATGTTTCCATATTCATCATGCTACACAAGAAAAATTAGATCAAAATGTGAAAGAAAAAAGAAAAAAAAAACCCAAGTAAACACATAACAACAACAAATGAAAATACTATGCTTTGATACACATTCAGTCCCCTATAGTTCTTTCTCTGGATTGGATGGCACTTCCCATCATAAGTCCACTGGAATAATCTTGGATCACCTCACTGAAAAGAGCCATGTCCATCACATAATCTTGTTGTTACTATGTACGATGTTCTCTAATTTCTGCGCACTACTCTGCAACAGTTCATGTAAGTGTTTCCAGGATTTTCTGAAATCAGCCTGCTTATCATTTTGTATAAAACAATAATATTCCATCCCATTCATACAGTATAACTCATTCAGCCATTCTTCAACTAATGGGCATCCAGTCAGTTTACAATCCATTACCACAACAAAAAAATAGCTGCTACAAAAATTTTTTGCACATATGGGTCATTTCTTTAGGAAACAAACCCAGTAATCACCCTGCTGGATCAAAGGGCATGCACAGTTTGATAGACCTTTGGACATAGTTTCAAATTGCTTTCCAGGATGATTAGATCATTTCACAACTCCACCAACAATGCATTAATGCTCCAATATTCCCATATTCCCTCCAACATTTATCGTTATCTTTTCCTGTCATCTTAGCCAATCTGAGAGGTATGATATATCTCTGAGTTTAGACATCGAGTCTTAGTTCAAATCCTTAGTTCAAAGCCTAAAGAGTTTTAAAAATATGATTAATAAACATCTAGACATGGAACTAGTGGGCAAAAAGCACAAGTATAGCTTCATCAATATTACAGGCTAATTTTACTTCCATTTTTCATAAGGTTATCATACTGGTAATTGGGGAAATGCTGAGAGATCTTACAAAAATAATCAAATTTGTGTCATCTTTGGTACAAATTTCTGTGATTGGTACTCAATCTGTTCTAGCTGCTCATCCCAAAATGGTCAAAATTGGGGACAGGAAGGTATTATTCCTTATAATGAAAATCATAAATGAATTTTAATTTTTTTTAGACCTTTCTATATTTTTGACACTATGCTAAGTGTTGAAGATAGAAATTCAAAATATATTATAGGGGACTGTTGGTCAGAGAGGAGGATAGCGAGTGGAATTTCAGGGCAAAGGACTGATTATATATATATACTTTCCTACAATGATAGTAGTGAATGATCATTGATTCCAGGTGTAAGGGACAAAGAAGGTATTGGGTCTGAAATGCCCAGAAAAAAATATTGTACACCTGGATTGGGTTGGATAGAATGAAGTCTAATTAATTAGCAGCCTAACATTAGCAGCCAGGATAACAGTTGATATACCTGGATCACAGGTGAAGCCTATGAATACTTTAAAAGTATAATATAATAACAATAACATTTATTATTATTAAATAACAAGAGCTTAGACTAACATAGCACTTTTTGATTAAAGAGGACTTTCATATTCATATTCCTAGTTTTTTGCCAACATCGTGAAATAGTGCATTGTTCTTTTTGTTTTACAGATGAAGAAACTGAGATTCTAAAAAGATATATGATTTTCTATTGTTGGTCTGGAATTTAAGTCTTGTGGCACCAATGTCAAATTTTGGGTTTCATTCTTTATATTTTTATTTATTTTATGGTATATCTGGTGTATATATATACAGCCACTTTAAAATATTGCTGACTGATTGAAAGAAAGATAAGAAAAAAATAGAATGAAATATCTGGAAGCTCTGTTGGTGTAAGGTGTGTGTGTGTGTGTGTGTGTGTGTGTGTGTGTGTGTGTGTGTGTGTGTGTTTTAATGCATGCAAAAATCTTTGAACTATTTGCCCATGCCTGGAGATGTTTTGAACCCTTTGCCTATGAAGGATATTGTGAAAACGACTTACATAATGGAGCAAAGAGGACACTTTGAATATATTAGCATTTATAAAGTGGCAACCTGAACATCTTCTCCAGTTAGAGTTCTAAGGGGATCGATCCTTCTTCCTAGGCTTATAAGGAGAAGCTCACTTAAAGGTTAATAGGAGTTCTATATAGCAAACAAGATTTAGGTCCTAAATCTGGATTAGATTTTAGAAGTTAGCACAGAGCCTAATATTAGCAGCTTCATTGAGAATACTTTTTGTTCACTCAGTGAACGAACACTCTGGCTAAAATGTTCACTCTTAAATATAACTTTTTTTCAAGGTTAAAAATAGGCACAGTTTTGCACTTGCTTTTATAGACCCATAATGTTAAGGACAACAATTTAGTTTCTTTCACATTTCTTTTTGTGTCTATTAACCAGCATTCTGACCCCCCATCTGTTTCTTTTTGTTGTTGTTATTTAATATTTTTTTTACTTAATATGTATTTCCCAATTACATGTAAAAACAATTTCAACATTCTTTTCTTTCCTTTCCCTCAACCCTCAATGAGAAGACAATCAATTTAATAGGTTATATATGTGTAGTCATGCAACACACATTTCCATTTAAGTCATTTTGTGAAAGAAAAAAAGGCAAAAAGTCCAAGAAAAATAAAGTAAAGATGATCTCCATTCAAGCTCTCCCACTTCTTTTCCTGGAAACTGACAGCACTCTTTATCATAAATTCGATAGAATTATCTTAGATCGTTGTATTGCTGAGATTAGTTAAGTTATTTGCATGGATCATCATACAATATTTCTCTTACTGCATATAATGCTCTCTTGCTTTGGCCCATTTCACTTTGTATCCATTCATATAAGTCTTCCCAGATTTTTCTGAGAACATCTTGTTTATTATTTCTTAAAACACAATAGTATTCCATCACAATTATAAGTAAGAATTTGTTCAGTCAATTCTCTGCACATCTTGATGCACATCTTCAAATTCCAATTCTTTGCCACCACTAAAAGGTGATATACATATTTTTGTCTTTTTCCTTTTTTAAAAAAATTATTTTTCAAATATATGCAAAGTTAGTTATTTATCTACATTTATCCCTGCAAAACTTTGTGTTCCAATTTTTTTCCCTCTCCTCTTTCCTCCCCATACCAATACAGTAAGCGATTTGATATAGGTTAAACATGTACAATTCTTCTAAACTTATTTCCATATTCATGACATGCTGCACAAAAATATCAGATCAAAAGGGGAAAAACAGGAAAGAGAGAAAAATCAAGCAAAGAACAACAACAACCAAAAAAGGTGAAAATATTTTGCTTTGATTCACATACTCTCCATAGTTCTCTCTCTGGATGTGGATTACAATTTCCATGTGAGTCCACTGGAATTTCTTGAATTACCTCATTGTTGAAAAGAGCCTAGTCCATTGCAGTTGATCATCACATAATCTTGCTGTTGCTGTGTATCATGTTTTCCTGGTTCTGCTCACTTCATTTAGCATCAGTTCGTGTAAGTCTGTCCAGCTTTTCTGAAATAAGCCTGCTCATTATTTCTTAGAGAACACTAACAATCCATTACATTCTTATACCATAACTTATTCAGCTATTCCCCAAATGAGGGGCATCCACTCAAATTCCATTTCCTTGCCACTACAAAAAAGGACTGCAAAAATATTTTTGCACATATGGCTCCTTTTCCCTCTTTTATGATTTCTTTGAGATATAGACCCAGTGGAGACATTACTTGATCAAAGGGTATGCAGTTTGATAATTCTTTGGACATAGTTCCAAACTGCTCTCCAGAATGAATGGATCATTTCACAACTCCACCAATAATGCATTAGTGTCCCAGTTTGCCCATATTCTCTTCAATATTTGTCATTTTCCTTTTCCATCACATTGGCCAATCTGACGTAGTAGGTCTGAGTTATTTTAGTTTGTCTTTATCTCTAAGTAATGACTTGGAGCATTTTTTTTCATATGACTATAGAGAGTTTTGACTACTTTGTCTGATAACCGCTTGTTCATATCCTTTGAACATTTATCAATTGAGGAATGGTTAAATAAGCTATGGTATTTGAAAGTAATGAAATATCATTGTTCTATAACATATGATGAACAGACTAATTTGATATGATAGATTTAGCTCTCCTCAGCAATTCAGTGATCCAAGGCAATTCCAATAAATTTTGGATGAAAAATGCCATCCACATCCAGAGAGAGAACAATGGAAACAATGCAATTCAAAGCATATTATTTTCACCTTTTTTTTCCCTTTCTCATAGTTTTCCCCTTTTGTTCTGATTTTTCTCTTCCAACTTGACTCATTTGGAAATATGTGCATATATAACCTAAAAATAATTTTTAAAAAATTTGCTAAGTTTTCTACGTTTAAGAAATTCAAGTCTTTCTCAGAGAAACTCCCTGTCAACTTTTTTCAGAGTAATGATTACCAACTATGTATATCCCTCCATACCATTTTTCCTATTTATCTACATTCTCTCTCACCTTTTACCCTATCCATTATCAAAGGTGTTTTTCTTCTGACTTTTACCTTCTCTAAACTACCTTCTTTTCTATAAGCTCCCTCCCCCCAACTTCTTTTATGACCTTTTCTTCTTACTTTCCTATATAGGAAGATAGATTTCAATGCCACAATTGACTATATACATTGTTCCCCTCTTTAAAAATTCTATATTTTTTGGGGCCAGTGTTAATGGGAGTGGGGTTCCATGTGACCCCTTCTCTGCTTTCTCCATTTCCCTCATCACTGTAAAATCTCTTTCTGGCCTCTTTTCTGTCAAATAATTTATCCCATTTTACCTTTCCTTTCCTCCTTATCCCAGTGTATTTTTTCCCATCCCTTAATTTTATCTTTTTAAATAATCATATCATCACATTCAATTTATACTCCTGCTGTCTATGTATACTATTTTTAACTTATTGCCCTAATAAAGGAAAGTTTTTAGAAATTTCAAATATCATTTTCCCATGTGAGAATATAAAATAGTTTAACCTTATTGAATCTCTTGTTATTTCTTTTTTCTATGTACCTTTTTATGCTTCTTTGGGTCTTGTAGTCAAATTTTCTATTGAGATCTGGCCTTTTCAACAGAAATTCTTGGAATCCTTTTATTTCATTAATATAGAAATAATATATCCATTTCCCCTTCCTGAAATATTATACTCAGTTTTGCTGGATTATAGCTCTTTTGTCCTCCACAATATCATATTCCCAAATCTCAGATCTTTTAATATGGAAACTGCTAAATCTTGTGTTATCTAGACTGATATTTGAATTTTTTTTGACTTGCTTGCAATATTTTTTCCTCAATTTGGAAGATCTTGAATTTGGCTATAATATTGCTGGGAGTTTTTATTGTGGGATCTCTTTTAGAAAGTCTTCAGTAGATTCTTTCAATTTGCATTTTACCTTCCGATACTAGAATGTCAGGGAAATTTGGATTTTTGTGCCTCTTTTACCATTTGTCTTAGTCTGTTTTTATGATGTTATTATATTCAGTATTTTTTTGTTCCTCTTTTACCAAGCTGTTGACTCTTTTCTCATGATTTCATGCATTCATACTCTAATTTTTCTTCCCAATTTTTCCTCTACCTCTTTTACTTGATTTTTAAAATCATTTTTGAGTGCTTCCATGACCTGAGACCCATTTATCTTTTTCTTTGAAGCTTTTGATCTTTCTTATCACCATAGTAACTTAGTATACATACTATCATATGTACACTTAGCATCACATAATAACATAGTCAGAATATTTTTCTGTTGTTTGTTCATTTTCTAATCTACTTCTTGATTTTAATTCTATGCTAAATTGGATCTCTATTTCCCAAGTGGAGAGGGCACTCTCTCAAGCTTCAAGTTTTTGGTTCATCTTTTTTTGTATTTGTGGGACTTTTAAATAATATTTTATTTTTCCAAAGACATGCAAAGATAGTTTTTAACATTTGCTTTTGCAAAACCTTGTGTTCCAGTTTTTTCTCCCTCTCCTCCCTTCTCCCTCCTCAGGACAGCAAGCAATTTGATATAGATTGTGTAGTATTATTATGTACTATTCTTCTAAACATATTTCCATATTTTCAATTATGTATCTATTTTCAAAAGTAATTGTGGGGAACTGTTAGAATCCAGTTAACTCAATGGAATTGATAGAAACAATGTTTATTGGTTCACACATTAGAGCAAATCCTTACAAGGTGTTAAGTCACTAGAATTGATAGAAACAATGCTTACACCTTTGAGAGTTCACACACTAACTCACACAAGTTCACAAGTCGGAAGATATCCAAGTTTACACCTCCCATAATCCCACTCTCTCAGAGGAGGAGTCAAAGTTTGGGTTCACACCTTTAAGAGATAAGAAGCTCTCAGTCTCATCAAGAATCAGTTGGAGATAGGCAGAAGCTGGAAGAGCTAAAGGACTAGCAACAAGAGCTCTCAGAACCAAGGAAAACTTACCAGGCTATTTTGGAAGAAACAATAAAGAACTGGATTTTAACTCCTAGCTGCATTTGAGGTGATTATTACTCTGAACTGAAACTAAGGCTGCCTCCAGAAAACCTCCCCAAAAAGCCTGCTCCCAGAGAACCATCATTATACAAAAAAAGAGAACACCACAGGGAACTATAAGTTTTTGGTTCTTCCAAGGTAGTAGGCAAAGTTGTATTTACAATGCACTAGTTTGTGACCAACCAGAAGCACTCTTTTCAACCCTTGAACTATGATCAAAATCTGTGTTCCCCTGTGGCCATTAGTTTTGTTCTGCTAGTGTTCCTCTTCAAACTGAGACTAAAATCCAGGACTGTGATCAAGATCTAACTGTAGGTAATGCAACAGAGTCCTGTCTCTAGAACAGCAAAAGGACCCCTGTAGATCTCCTTCTGACTCACTGTCTGATATCCTTATTGTTTGTGGACTGAGAAGTCTGGATATTCCCACTTCTACTACTGATTCAGTCATCCTGAAGCCTGCTCCTTGTTTGCTGGGGCCGGGTATACACTGGTACATCCTCGGCTAGACTGTTTCTCTGTCACCCTGGTGCAACAGATCTTTCCTGTCAACCCTCTCAGTTGTCTTGGACTGAAAATTTGTTTCAATCCTTCTTTTTGTGGGTTTTACTACTCTAGCACTTATTTAGAGTCATTATTTAAAAGAATTTGGAGGGATTTGGGGAGCTCTCAGGCAATTTCCTGTCTTTATTCTACCACCTTGACACTGTCTTTTCCCTTACTTGTTTTAAGACCCTCCAGAGGCATCCCAGGATTTCAACAGATAGAAATTGGCCTGATTCTTTTCTGATTCATTTAAGAGATTTCTTCCTCATCAATCAGAAGCTCCTATCCCTTTCAGTGTTATGCCAGAACCAGTTCAATTTATTTTCAAGTCAGTTGTTAAATTTTCAGAATAAACATTTATATCTCAGAAAACACCAAACAATACAAATTGGAATTTATCTTTCTGGTTGTCTAGACTTTTTTAAATGGTAGGGAAAAGGTTAATTATCCAGATTCACTTTAAAAGTGTATTTTGTGTAACTCCCTTCCATCTGCCACTCTGACCCCCTAACTGTCCTCTTTCCCCTTCCATTTCTACCATGCTAACAGCTTGTTATTAACCACTTACCAGCATATCTCTGCCTTACTTTCTCTTCCCCTCTCAGGTAGCCATTGTCCTAACTCTGATCCTTCGGCATCATAGGGTCATAGATCTATTTTTAGAAGGGACCTCAGAAGCTCTCCAGCACAACTCTGTCATTTGAAGATAAAGAAACTGAATTAGGGAAGCTAAGTGACTCATCCAAGGTCACCCAGTAAACACCAGTCAGGATTTAACTTTGAGACTTTCAGTCTTCTTACTCTGGAGCCAATATACTTTTTACTACAGAATTTTGCTCAAGTCTGCTTTATTTAAAAAGCATTCAAAACACTGGGTCTTTTCCATCTAATGATTCACCACAGAAACTTATTCCTCCTTTGCCATATATACGCCTATAGAACCTGCTGTCAGAAATTAGCTGAAGCTACTTTTTTTCCTAAGCAGTGCTGAGATGTTAGAAAGGTAGTACATTAATGCTCCCAAAGACCACATTTCCATTAAAGGGTTGGGGATAGCAACCTTCAAAACCTTTACCCAAAGGACTAGCATTAATGTTCTGGAATTTAAATCTCTAAGTAAGCCAAAGAAGATAAAGGAAGACATTTTTTAGCATGTGGATAACTTTCTAAATAGACATCGAAGAGAAACAGATTTTAACTTGGCGTTAAAGAAAAAACTTCCAAAGAAATGGAGCAATACCAAAGTGGGAAGGGCTGCTTTAAGAAGGAGTAGCCCCACCTCTCCTCCAAAATCTAAAAGTAAAAGCTTATTATATAACATTAGGTTATGGCATTCTTTTTAAGGTACAAGTTGAAGCAGGTACCTGCCAAAGCTTCTTCCAATTTGAATATCTGTGCAAAATGGAGAATAGAGGAGGTATTTAATAAAGACTGGATATATTAAACTGAATAAAAGCAAAATGTGGTCCTTTCTTCCCACCTACCATCCTCTCACTCTATCCAAGGTTTATTTCAAGGTCAAGATGAAATTTGTTGAAGCACAAACATCTAGATCTTTAGATTCAGGTTGTATTTTGTCCTGTTTGAGAATAGGATACCCTGAATTTGCATGCTGTGTGCTTTATGGAGAGGAAGACAGAGAAAAATAGTAGTCAGTGGGATTAATAAGTCCTAAATCCAAGATCACGAAACTCACCAAGCAATCTGACCAGGCAGCTGTTTTTAAAGAAGTTGACTCCTGTTGTACAGCAAATTGAAAATGCCCAATAAAATTCCTCTGTGGTTTATATCCTCTCTCAGCAGGTTGTTCTCCTACCTTCCTGAGGCTCTTATAGAGAGGGGTACAGATTCCTGTGATTTAGGGCTACTGCCATTCCCTATTAACAACATAATGAGTCGATTTTTAATTTCATTATAATTATGCACAGTTGTTCAGTTACCCTTAGGATCAGTGTTTTAATATTGGCTGGTCTTATCAAGAAAATAGAACTTTCACAGGATTTTTTGAAAGTAGTCAGCAGATAAGGAGAAATCACAGATGCTAAGAGGCTGTGCCAGATATATCAACTAGTTAGAGACTAAGGTCAAGGATTCTTTTCTTTGAATTAGTTGGTTTTGTCCTATTTAATGGACATTGACTGATAATGGATATTTTTAACACTAGGAAAGGTCTATTGAAGTGGGAGGACTATATGATTGAAGGATGTAAATGTAGTGGTTTTGTCAGATAATTAATTGTTTTTTTTTCTTTATTAGAAGGCAAGACTCATTAGTGGGATGAGGGGACAGAGGAAAGGATATATTTTAAAATGACCATGATGTAAAAGCCAAAAAATATTAATAAAACTTTTTAAACTGTTAATTTACTTTTAGAAATCAATAAGCCCTAAAAATAAACAAATAAATTCAATTAGTTAATGGATGGATGAATAAATAGTGAAAATAAACCCAGAGTATTTGAAAAAAAGTTACATTTACAATGATTCAGAAAGGTAATAGGGAAAGAAAATGTGGGTAGCCTGATACGCATTTCTCATCTACTGGAAATATAATTCATAAAATCTCAGAAGTCAATGGAAATTCAAAGGCCATCGAACCATACTGGAAAGAATTACTAGATGGACAAGCCTAAGTGGTCAAACAATCTTTGTTTGACTACCTCTAATAAGGTGGAAGTAGCCACTATCTCCTAAGGCAACCCATTTTATTTTTGAGGATAACTAATTGTTAGGAAATGTGTCCAAAAATATATCAAGCCTTACTTTTCTTCTTCTATTTCCAACTTTTTATTCTTGGTTTTACCCTATGTGACCATGAAGAACATTAATTTGTTTTCCATGTGATAGTCTTTTAAATATTTGACAATTAGCATCATGCTCTCCCTGAGCCTTTTCTTCCTCAGGCTAAGCTTTCCTAATTCCTTCCATGAATCCTTCTATTACGTAAATTTGAGATCTCTCATTATACAGGTTGTTCTAATGCTCAATTGCTGCTGCTGATAGATAGTAAGCATTATCTTTATGTTTAGAATTTGATTTAATTTTTAGTTCCAATAAATGGAAATTCTAAAAGACTCATCTGGGAGGATGACTTCAGCTCTTGATGATGCTTCCACGTTATATTTGTATATCATCTCCCTGACTTATTATGAGAACCACAAGAAAAACTATATCCATGAATCCATATCTTCTAGTCTTTTAAGTAGCATGCAGGGCAGAGTGAAGAGGGAGCGGTCTTGGAATGCTTAAAAGAAGCTCAGAGCTTAGAAGTTCATCTAATGCCTTCAAATGAGATGATACAGTGCTTTGTAAACTTTAAAACAATATATAAAAGTACATAATTATTACACATATTTTACCGAGGAAGAAAACAAAGACTGAATAAATGAAATATCTTGACTGAGGGCACACAGGTAATAAGCAATGGAGCAAGTATCTGAACAAGGATTTTTCATCTCCAAATATCATGTTCTTTCCATCATACCATTATCAGGGAAGTAACTTGCTTGAGGTTGGGTGACAAGTTGGTGGCAAAGCTGAGTACTAATGATTTCTAGATTTTGGAAGTGATTTTGTAATTATCAAAATTAGTCTTGTATTTTCCCAAATATATTTGAAGAAATACCATTGTGATTGGACTGAGGCATAGTACCAAATACCCTGGGTCACATGGGGATAGACCTACAACCATACTAAGATATATGGAGATATTGTTCATTTGGGGTCCTTCCTGAAATCCACACAATACCTGTTACTTAAATTTTATTGATCTCAATAACAATTTCTTTAGCTCAATGAGTACAAAATTCCCTGTGTAAAATTCTACATAGAGAGCTGCTGTGTGGCCAGATAAACTGGGAGTTTAAGATCCAATTGACATTCCAGGCTTCTGGCATATGATACGTGGGCCTGGAATCAGAAAAACTTGAATTCAAACCTAGCCTTAAGCAAGAAGCTGAACCAGTCTGCCTCAGATTCCTCTACTATAAAATAGAGACGTATACCTCCTATGATTATTATAAAAATCAAATTAAATATTTTTAAAGTATCTATTCCAATGCCTGGAAAATAGATGATGCTTAATAAATGATTATTTCCTTCTTTTCAGTTGGCCACTGAATGAGGAGAAATTCTGTTCAATTCAACATACCTTTATTAAGCACCTCCTTTATACTAGTTGCTCTATTACATATTGGAAATTGAAAACAAAGACAGTGTCCCTTCCTTTCTGCTATGACTTACAACCATTGGTGCTCCATAAATTGTAGTGCAAGAAGAGAGCTTAAAGACCCACCCTTGATGAGGAAGGGGATATCCCAGACAAGCCAAGTAATTTGTCTAAACTTTCACAACTACTTCTTGGCAGAACTGAGACTAGAATCCAGATGTCCTATCTCTTGATTGTGCATCATGGTGCACATGAGAAGTCATACCACCAGAGGAAAATATTGGTAACTGCTTGTTATTTAGTTCTTTTCTATGAGTTTGTTGATGAGCTGAGTGGGTAACTTCAGCATTTAATACTAAAGATAGTGTTCTTTCCATATAGCCTGAGCCTACAGTTTAATAAAAAAAAGGCCACTGGAGCAGTCGTAATTCAGCCTCATGAAGATCTGTCTTTTGCGGTTAGTAAGGGTTTATGGGGGTGAATAATAGAAAATGTGAGAATGATTGTATATTATGACCACAGTGCCTCCTTAGGGGAAAGCAAGATAGTAGATGTCTTTTGGTGGGAGACTCACGGCTTTGTGTTTGAAAAGTTACAGTAATGGCATTTGGGGACAGTCTTAAAAACATAGGGCTAGTATAACATGACAGATGCCAATAGAAACTATCTGATATTTCTAACATAAAAAAATCATCAAGAATGGATTCTTGGGAACTGTGAAACTTGTATTTTTATTTTTTATAAATATTTCACTATAATTGTTCCCTTTGTAATCTTCTGTATTTTATTTTATGCATTTAAATACATTATTCTCAGGAAAGTTACACTGACTTTATCAGACTGACAAAAGAATTCATTACATAAAATAGTTCAAATGAACTCCTGCTCTAGGTGAAGGCCTTATCTTTAGAAAGCATAGTTAAATCATTTTATATTGAGGGTGGGAGGGGAGGTAGAAGAGGAATTAGTTTTATTAATTTATTAATACTTAATAATATAATCAAGGAGCAATTTCTGTGATCAGGTGAGAATGTACTAGGACTCTAAGAGTAATGGGGAATAGGACTGACTGGTAAGAATCCTAGTTTCTTTTTTTGTTGTTGTTATTTTTGTTTTGGTTCATTTTCTTTTTAATTTTAGAAGAGATTTTACATATCTATCCAAAGTGAAGAGATAAGAAATGACTTATTGAAAGTAACATAAGTAGTAGAAAAATTTGGATTAGAATCTAATTTTTATGATGCCCAGGTAAGTGCCCTTTTTAGTGAAGGGAACAGAAGAAATTGACTGTTGAGGAAGATAGACCTTGATAAGATAGTGAGCTGCAAGGAAAAAGGGAACACTAAGTAAACAGAGGTGGAAAGGGGAAAAGAATGTGGAAAAGGCATGACAATGGACAAGGGCAGTTGTCAACTTTCCTGGATGCAGTTTTGCTTTAGATAGACTTATTTCAGAACTATACAAATTTTTTTTATTATTATAACTTTTTTATTGACAGAATTTTTACATTATTCCTTGCACTCACTTCTGTTCCGACTTTTCCCTTCCCTCCTTCCACCCCTTCCCCTAGATGGCAAGCAGTCCTATACATGTTAAATATGTTATGTATATCCTAGATACAATATATATGTGCAGAACTGTACAGTTCTCTTGTTGTACAGGGGGAATTGGATTCAAAGATAAAAATAACCTGGGAAGAAAACCAAAAATTCAAACAGTTTACATTCATTTCCCAATGTTCCTTCTCTGGGTGTAACTGCTTCTGTCCATCATTGATCAATTGGAACTGAGTTGGATCTTCTCTTTGTCGAAGAAATCCACTTCCATCAGAATACATCCTCATACAGTATCGTTGTTGAAATGTATAATGATCTCCTGGTTCTGCTCATTTCACTTAGCATCAGTTCATGTAAGTCTCTCCAGTCCTCTCTATATTCATCCTGCTGGTCATTTCTTACAGAACAATAATATTCCATAACATTCATATATCACAATTTACCCAACCATTCTCCAATTGATGGGAATACATTCATTTTCCAGTTTCTAGCCACTACAAACAGGGCTGCCACAAACATTTTGCCATATACAAACCCCTTTCCTTTCTTTAGTATTTCTTTGGGGTATAAGCCTAGTAGGCTATATAAATATTTTTACAACTTTGAAGAGAGTAAGAAGAAACAAACGTCTAATTCCACTATTTAGTTGGTAAAAACAAATCCTCATCACTCACTCAATAGTGACTAAGTCCACTTATAACCACAAAGTCAAAATGGAAAGGGGGAATTATGTTTGGCTTTTATTTGTTGTTTTTGTAAGTTTACAAACTTGGTTTATTTATTAAAGTAAAATGTAGATTAGGAAATTTAGAAAGAAACAGGAAGCAAATAAAATAAATCTTCATAGATCCAGATTCTCAATAAAGTTCCTTTTGTCTCACTCATAAATCCTTATAAATAGATTTATGGCTAGAAAGAATCTGAGGTTCATCAAGCCCACTTTCCTTCTTTAACAGATGAGGAAATTGAGGCACTAAAATGTTGTAGCATGCCACATTGCCCCTCAAATTTAGAGCATGAAGAGACCTCAGGGAGCGTCCACCCTAAGCCTTTAAGACTTTTCATTTGTGTCACTGATTCTTTGGTACTTTGATGTATTCTAAGAGTGCTTTCTCTGAATTACACTTTTTAAAAGTACAAAACAAAATATAAAGGATTACCAAAAAAACTTAATTATAATGAAATAATGATTTAAATTTTCTTTAAAATAAGGTGAAGTTAGTCTAAGCTCCTCTTTTTATACATAAGCAAGTTGAGGTACAGAGAGAGTACATAATTTACCTAGGACCATAATATTTAATCAAGAAGTAATAGGTATAAAGCTTGAATTTGAACTCAAATCTTCTGACTTTAGAATGATCATCTTTTTCTCTGTATCAAACTACTTTCTTATACTTCTGAAGTAACTTCCAATTATCAGCACTAACTGTGAAGAAAAGGTCTGAAATTCAAAGATAGTAACTCAATTATTAAATTTTCCAGGAATTTTTGCATTGTAATGACAATTGAACTTCTAGCTTTAGTGGTAGAATTTCATATTAAGTCTAGCCCATGGGAGAGGTACTTGGTGGGAGAAAAGGTAGAAGAGAAATGAAATTCATTCATACATTCAACAAGCATTTATAGAGGGCAGACTGGTCCAGGAAGTTTATTAAGTACTACAAACATCTAAACAAAAAATGAAATAGACCCTTTTCTCAAAGATCTTGTTTTCTTTTTAGAGAGAGGTTATAGGTGTAACTCTGTAAAGTAACTTTTTAGTAGTTTTACTGGTATGTACCTGAATGAAAATTAAAGAAGTTTTTTTTTTATTATTATTTCATTATGTTGAGATAACCCAACCATGAACAATTATTTAGATAAATATTTATTTCAGTAAAAAATGTTTTATATTGATATTCAGATAATTTTTATGTGTCTTGATAGATGAATTACCAAATATTTTTAATATACCATAGTTCTTTTCTCCATGGAATTCTATCCCTTCCTTTTTGCTTAGGTTTTTTTCTAATACACAAAAGACTAATTATTGCTTTTTCTGTTTTTTTTTAATTCAAAAGTATTTTCCCAAGTACATTAAAGACAATTTTCAACATTCATTTGGTAGGATTTTGAGTTCCAATTTTTTTCTCTCTCCTTCTCTTGCCTCCAAGCAATCTAATATAAATTACACATGAACAATCATTTTAGTCATCTTTCCATATTAGTCATTTTGTGAAAGAAAAATCAGAACAAAAAAGAAAAACCACTTTACAAAAAGGTGAAAATAGTATGGTTTGATACACATTCAGTGTCCATAGTTTTCTCTCTGGATACTGATGGCATTTTCTATCCCAAGGCTATTGGAACTGTCTTTGATCACTGTATTGCTGAGAAGAGCTAAGTTTTTCATAAGTTGATCATTACATAATCTTGGTGTTATTCTGTATAAGGCTTTCTATTCTTTGTATTTCTATGTACTTTACTCAGTATCAGTTCATGTAAGTAATTTTAAAAAATCAGTTTGCTCATCATTTCTTATAGAACAATTATATTCCATTACATTCATATACCACAAGTTATTTAGTCATTCCCCAATTGATGGGTATCAGCTCAATTTCCAATTCCTTGCCACCACAAAATGAGCTGCTAAAAATATTTTTCACACATGGGTCCTTTCCCTTCTTTTACCACCTCTTTGGGATACAGACCCTGGAGGCACACAACTGGATCAAGAATGTGCACAGTTTCATAGCTGTTTCAGCTATTCAGTGTTAAATTGTTCTTCAGAATGCCTGGGTTAGTTCACAACTCTACCAAAAATAAATGGGTGTTCCAGTTTTCCCACATCTACTCCCACATTTATCATTAACTTTTCCTGTCACCTTAGGCAATCTGATACATGCAAGGTGGTCCCTTAGAGTAGTTTTATTTTGCATTTCTCTAATCAATAGTGATTTAGAGAATGCTTTCATGGAGTTTACATTTTTTTATCTGAAAATTGTCTATTCATATCCTTTGGTATTTTATCAACTAGGTAATGGCTCGTATTCTTATAAATTTAATTCAGTTCTCTACATATTTAAGAAATAAAACTTTTGTCAGAAACACTAGCTATAAAGATAGTTTCCCAGCTTTCTGTTCCTCTTCTACTCTTGGCTACATTGGTTTTGTGAAAAAGCTTTTTAATTCAATGTAATTAAAATTATCCATTTTACATTTCTTAATGTTCTTTAATTCTTCTTTGATTATAACTTAATCCCTTTTCCAAAGTTCTAATAGATAAACTATTCTTTGCTCTAATTTGCTTATAGTTCTCTTTATGTCTAAATAATGAATCCATTTCAACCTTATCTTGTTATAGGGTGTGAGATTTTGTCTATGCCTAATTTCTGCAATGTTATTTTTCAGTTTCCAGCAATTTTGGTTAAATATTGAATTCTTATCCCAGAAGCTGGAGTTTGGGGGTTTATCAAACACTAGCTTACAATAGTAGTTGCCTATGGTGTCTTGGGCACCTAACCTGTTTCAGTGGAATATTGGAATATTCTACTGATTCACTACTCTATTTCTTATCCTGTACCAAAATGATTTTAATAACTGATGCTTTATAATATTGTTGTATGACTGATACTGCTATACTCCCTTCCTTTATGTTTTTATTTTAATTAGTTTCCTTGATATTCTTGACCTTTTGTTCTTCCAAATTAATTTTGTTATCATTTTTTACTAAAAGCTAATTATTTCAATGGAATTTTTATGTTTTTCTATTTTGATGAAATTATTTGACTTTTTAAAGATTTTCTAAATAGATTATCACATCATCTTTCTTTTTAAAAAATAATCATTTTGTTTTTTCTTCAACTATGCCATTTAAGTAATATTAGAATTAACATTTTATAGTGTTTTAATATTTCATAGTATTACTTTAAAATTTTGTCTGGTCTTGGGGTTTTACTTTAGTTTTGTTTCTCCATTCTCTTTGAGAGGTCATTTCTGGATTTGCCAATTTCTTTTATCTTAGATTGTTTTATTTTATTTCTCCATTTCTTGTTCTGTTGATCTGGGTATTTTATGTTTTTATAAATATCCATTTGATTTGTTATCAATCTTATAATAAGTCTGATAATTTCTAATAATTTTCTTTATTTTTTAAGTTAATGAATTGTCCCATTTTATTTCTGGTGTTGATATTTTCCTTCCTAATTTTAAAACAGATTAGCTAATGGTTTGTCTATTATATGACTTTTATTTGCAATTGAAAGTTTCTATTCAGCTCTGGTCTTTTCATCAGAAATGCTTGAATGTCCTCTATTCTATTAAAAATCTATTTTTTCCATGTAGGATTATTCTCAGTCTTGCAGGGTAAATTACTCTCATTGTAGTAAGCCTTTATTATTTTCTTTTTGAAATATTATATTCTAAGATTTTACCTCTCCTTTAGGGTAGTTGATGCCATGTTATGTCTTGAATGTGGTTTCTCAATATTTGAATTCTCTAAATTCATTCAAAATTCAAAAGCTAGCATTTTTCTTTGCCCTAGAAACTCTGAACTTTAGCTTTTTTTTTTCTTTAGAAACTACTTAGTAGATTCCTTTTGTTTTCATTTTGCCATTTTAAGCTATTATCTGGCCTCAAATACTTACCTTACTTGTATGATTCTAAGTATTTCATTTTACCTATGCTTCAGTTTCCTTAACTGTAAAATTTTCATTATGTTAGCTCCTATCTTTCAGCATCAAATTAGCATAGAATCCAGCACGCAATTAGCATTTAATGATTTTTCCCCTTTTTTCCTTTTAGTAAATGTGAAGTGTTTCCACTTATTCTTTCTTGAAATAAATAGATTGAAATGTATAAGTGAAATATGCTATATAAGTTTTGGATTTGTCAGAGTTTTCAAGGGAGTCTGATGATTCATATATCACTTCTTAATCTGTTTTCTTGAGGTCATTTTTTAAAATAGTAATTTTTTCCTTAATTTTTCCCATCTTACCTCCATCCCCTCATATTTGTTGTTTTATGGAGTCATTAAATTCAGCTTGATCTATTCTAAATACCATGAAGGTCATTGTTTGGATAAGGTCTTCCATCTTTTGATCTAAGTTATTTATTCTCCTACTATTTTCCTCCAAAGTTTTTAGTTCATTTAAAATCCCAATTTTTAAATCTCTTGAATTATTTCTTTCAGGTATTCTTTTACTTCTGGTGGGTTTTTTTTTTTTACTCTCTAAAGCGATGAATATGTGTGTGTGTGTGAAAATATTCTCTTTTCTGGATTTACTATTATTTTTCATCATATAGAGCAGTTATTTCTTCTGTTTACTCATATCATCAACATTAATTCCTGATTTAGATTCTTGTGTGCTGGATAAACCCCGTTCTACTTTTACTATAGAAAGAAGCTGCATAGAATCTTATTTGGTCTTTATTTCTTATGTTTTTATCTATGACTTTGATCTTCCTGATATGTTTGCATTCAGAGCATTGGTAGGGTTTGGTGTCCTCAGAGCTCTGAAATCAGCTGTCCCTACGCTTCTTTCCCCTAGGGTTTTTCCAGATCTCCCATTGCTTGGGGTTTGCCTAGCTTGGGTATTGCTGCTAGTCTGTTCACTTGAACTCATGCAGTTTCCTCAGTATAACTTTCCTTTCAGTGCCCACATCTGGTTTCCTTTTGTGTTGTCCCAGACTGCAATGAATGAATTATGGATGTTTCTCTCTTAATCCTTAATTTATCCTTTGTAAGGAATCATTACTAGAATGTGTATGTGTGTGTGTGTGTGTGTGTGTGTGTGTGTGTGTGTGTCTGTGTGTGTGTCTGTGTCTGTGAAAGCTGTACTCCTCTCCAAGTTTATACACTTCCATCTTAATACAATGGAATTCTTTAATATTCTTTTTATCTCTTTGTTGCCATAAAAGTAATATAAATGTTTTGGCCTCAGTTTCCTGATTTATCAAATTAGAATGTTGAATTAGATATCTCAGGTCCTTTCTTGTTCTAACGCTCTTTGATTTGCAGAATATATGATGAAAATTTGAATATAAACCCTAAAGAATCCCTAAATATAAACCTTTAGAATCCGTAAAACACCATCACTGAAGCAAAAAAAAAAAAAAAACAAAAAACAAAGACATATATGCAAAAATAACATTGATTATAGGCTGCACTCAGATTTTATAGAAACAAGATTTGGCTAAGTGTGGGAGAGTGGAAAGATATAGGTTATGTGTAGACTAATATGATTTGAACATCTGGTCTGACAGAGTAGCTGCCCTCAGTTGGGTATAAAGAGAAGCGTGGGATGGCTTTGACTAAGAGCAATTACAGTTAACTCCTGGTTAACATAACCAACAATACAGTAATGAGTATTAAAGCCTTTGATGAAAGGCAATCCTTCACAGGAGAACGTGGAGGCTCTGCACAGCATAATGGCTTAATCACTGAGCCCACTTTCCTAATGGGATAATACAAGCTGGCTTAATTTAGCTTATGATCTAGGGCCAGACTCAGCATAAGTAGTAAAGTAGTTGCCTATGGAGTAGGATACAAATAAGACTGTGAAAGCCTCTTCTTTGTTGACATACCTCTTTGTCTTACTGTATATCTATTGACTTTTTCTGGTCATTCATTTATTCATTTATCTAACAGAATTTTTAAGAGTCTACTATGAACAAAGTACAATAATAGGTGCTAAGGAACATACAAAGTTTAAATCAAATCGTTTCTTTTCATGAAACTTAGTCTGTACTATGTAGGTTATTAATGTTTATTGACTTAAGTAGGAGCCTTATAGTTCTCCCATTCAAAGAGATCTTTTCCTTTAAACAAAGTATTTCCCTCTCTATGAAGTCTTCTTTGATTACACATATGCAAATTAATAATAATGCAAATTAGTAATAAAATTCTTTCCTTCAAGAAAGAAGAGAATTAAAACAATGAGAGTATTTGGTTTCTATTAGAGAGAGAATATGAAAAAAGAGTAAAAAAAAAATGGCTGTTATTTTTCAGTTGTTTTCTGTTGTGTCTAACTTTCTGTGAATCCAGTTGGGATTTTTTTGACAGAGAGTGGAGTACTTTAGCCATTCCCTTTTCCAGAGCATTTCACAGCTGCGAAAACTAAGCAAAACAAGGTTGAGTGATTTGCCCAGGATTACACAGCTAATAAGTATCTGAGGCCAAAGTTGAATTCAGGAAGAGCCACCACATCACCTATCTATCTAAAAGAAGGCTGGGCTACTTATCATCTCCTTTAGAATTTTCCGCAGAGAGATGGCCTTAATCATCTATTATCCTTTGATGTGATCTTCCTGACCACTTCTTTAATGCAGGTTAGCTCCTCCTATATTGTTTATTGGGAACAGCCTATGGTTAGTGACAATAGCATTATTATCATAGTTTTTCTATTGCCTAGGGAAGGAGAGAAGGGAGGGAAGAAAAGAGGAAGGGCCAGAGAAGGAAGAGAGGGAGGGAGGGCTGAAAGAAAAGGAGGGAAGGAAGGGAAAAGGAAGGGAGAGAGGAAAAGAGGGACAAGGAAAAGGAAGAAGGAAGGGAAAGAGGAACAATTATTAAGCATTTATTATGTACCAGGCACTAAGTTCTTTGCAAATGTTGTCTCATGTAGTTGGGGAAACTGAGGCAAACATGTTAAACATTTTATCCAAGTCACATAGCTAGTAAGTATCTGAAGTCAGGTTTGAATTCAGGTTTCCTGGTGCATCTAGGTAGCATGGGAGAAAAAGTGCCAGGCCTGGCATCACAAAGACTCATCTTCCTGAGTTCAAATCTAGCTGTGTCACCCTGGGCAGGTCAAATAACTCCATTCTGCTTCAGATTCCTCATATGTCAAATGAACTGAAGAACAAAATGGCAAACCACACCAAATATCTTTGCCAAGAAAACCCTAAATGGGATCATAAAGAGGCAGACTGAAAAATGATTGAACATCAACAACAAAACTTCTTGACTCAAAACCCAATTCAACCACTATGTTTGTTATTTATATACATGTATGCACAGTTTTGCTATCAACTGGCTAACAACTAATATTATTAAATTGTTAACTGAAAATTGCTTGGGAGTACTGCCTTTCCCAGGAGTATTTGTATTTTCATGGGGCCTTTCAGATATTTGAAAGTCTTTATGATTCAAAGAAGTGAATAGTAGAATTTGAGACAATATGACAGACCACAGGGAAGTTATTTTTGAGCAAGGGAACTTTCTGTAATGTCCCATATTGCAACACATAGGTAATCTACCTTTTCTTCTTATTTAAGAGACTTTTTTTACATGTAACAGTATTTGGGTGATTCCTTCATTCATCTTTGTTATCAAGTGACATCATGCTTACAAAGTCTGGTGAGGGAAAAGCTCCCAGCTACTGTCTTATTAATATTTAGATGACTGATTTAATAAATCCTTTATCTTACTGTAAGTTGTTATTTACATTACTTGTACTCGGTTTTCAGGGAATTCAGTGGAAAGGTTTCTTATCTGTTAGTTTGTCAGAAACTGGCGAGAGGAAAATCAAATGTTCATCTACTCACATCTGGCATTCCGCAGGGAACGGTGTTTAGACCCCTACCGTGTTTAACTGTATAAATGGTTTCTATCTATCATCTAAATCAGAACCATTTGCGTGCAGAGTAAACCACACCAGATAAATATCCACATGTACAATCAGCAGAAGTAAAAAAAAAATTATACTACCAATTTTTCAAGGAATATTGTAATTGCCATTATTTTCCCCTTCTTTCTTTCTCCCTTTTTTATTCCTGATTGAAGTTCAACTTGATTTGCAGCCAATTATTTGCTTTTTTTTTTTTTTTTTTTTTGCCTTTTATCTCTCTTCTTCTCTGCCCCTCCCTCTTTTAATCCTGTTGGGGGATGAGGAATCACTTGAGTACATTGGTAACCCAGCTTGTAATATGATAGGGAAAAAAAAAAGGCTGTGAATCTAAAACACAAACCTACAGATAGGATAGTTAATCTTAGAAAGCCTTTTGTATTTATAGGCTTTTCAGATTTCTTTTGTTTTTTGTTCTGTATGCTCAGTACAGGACATACCTGGTTGGTAGGCTCTCCAATATCATGACAGCACCTGCTTTTCTGAGGATGACAGCAAATACTCCAAATGTTGCTCAGGTAATTGTAAAGAAGGAAGTAAGTCAAATCTCAGTCACAAAAGATCTCTAGTCCAACTTTAGCTAATCAAAATTCCTTCCATAGGATCCCCAGTAGTGACATCCAGTTAATCTTTGAAGACTTGTGGGTGAGGGGGTATCTACTACTTCCTAAACAGACTACTCTACTTTGGAATAGTTCTAATTATTTTAAAGTTTGTTTTTTTATTATTTTCCTGACATTATATCTTAAAAGAGGGTAAGCAATACTAATGAACCCCAGGGTTGTTATTTTTTTTCATCCATAGTCAAATGTGTTATTCTTGCATCATTAGCCCTCTGTAACTTTCCCATTTAAGTACTAATCAAGGCTGACCCTGTTCAGCTTTTTCCTATAATCAATATCTTGCTAATTCCAAGTGGATTCATTGTACATGGTTGCCTCTTACTTTGGAAAGTAAACTTTATTTTTTGTTCTGTTAAACATTACTCTCCTTCCCTTTCCTCTTTACTCAAATCCCCAACCGCCTAATAACTGTCACATATAATTTCTATCTCCATTTCCTAATACATTAATGAAGTCACTTTCTCTATTTAGAGTGACTTGATTTCCAGAAATATTTGGGCATCATGGAGACTAAGATTGTGTTCTTTGTTCCAAAGTCCTCCATTCTTTGAGTTGGTTAGTTGAGCCATAAGACCATTGATTTAGAGCTGGAAATGACCTTGGAGGTTATTTGGGCCAAAATCTCATTTTATACTTGAGGAATCTTGAGGCCCACAGCAATTAAGTGACTTTGAGACTTGAAACATTTTCACTGGTTATTTCACTCACACCTAGAATTCCCTCCTTAATCACCTCTCTCTCTGCCTCAATTTATCTGGCGTCCCTCAAGTCACAACTGAGGATTTTTTTTTTTTGCAAGAAGTCTTTCCAGTTATCCTTAATCTTCCATATTTCTGAAATTACCACTCCCAGTTTATCTTGTATATATATCTTATTTGAACATGCTTATTTGTAAGTTGTCTCCCTCCATTTAAGCCATGAGCTCCTCAAGGGCAGAGACTTTATATTCCCAGCATATAACATATTGCCAAACATTTAGTAAAATCATAAGATATATTTTTGGCTTGACTTAAGTCATATAGGTAATTAAGTAACAGAAATGAGATTTGAACTCAGGTCTTCTGATCCCTTTCCCTTTATCTCACTGTCTTTCTATCTCACTGTCTTTCTGTTGACTACATTCCCTGATACCTCTGATACCCTTCCTCCTTAATCATGGGCTTCTTCTATAAAATGATTTTGGCAATGAGGCATCAAGGACCTCAGGGAATATTCCCTTAGACATAATCTTCTATCCATATTCCCAAATCAGAAGATATTTGTGAAGAAAATAACAGATTTTTCCTGGCAGAAGCTTTCAAAAAGCACTACCCTGTGCTTTGGCTATTCCACCTGCTGAGCACAGAGACCCAGCTCACTAACCTAGAACTTTAACTTTTCTCAGCTCTCCCCACTTCATGGTGCCAAGTTGTGGGGCTGAGCCAAGATGGAAGAGAAGACACACTTTTCATTCTAATTTTCTCCTACTATCCTCACACTAACTACAAAATCCAGCCTCTAAATTAGCTCTGGACCAGCAGAATCCGCAAATATTGGGAATACAACAAATTAACAACAGAAGATCATTTTAAAAATCACCAGAAAAGGTCTGTTTTGGTTGGGCACAGGAGAAGATCAGGCACAGGCAGGGAGGCAGAGCATGGAGGCCAGCACACATTGCACAGACCCGAGGACTGCCGTCTCCATGGGGGACTACGGAGAAACTACGAAGAGGACTGTACCACAGTGTTGGCTACTCTGCCCTGGTTGCAAGCCAGTAGATAAGCAGAGAAGTTATAAAACATCCAACACAGACACAAAAAGTAAAGAGTGAACCCAAAATGATGGAGTCTCACGGGACCTGGCCACGCCTATGCAGCACTGGGAGAAAGAGCAGCCCAGCCGTTTTGCTACTGCCTGTAGAAGAAGCTTGGAAAACCTTCCTTAGCCTAAAAGCAGATCCTAATTTTTTTTTAATCGGTAAAAAGCAAAGAGAACTCTAACCATAAATAGTTTTTATGATGAAAGAGAAGAACAGATTGCAAACCCTGAGGAGACTAAAACCAGATTGTCTCCAGATGAAGCCCCAAAAGGTGATAGAAGGGTGATGGTCCCCATCACACGAGGTAAAATAGGTGTTGAAAGAATTCATCCAACACCTTCTGAAAAAGACCCTAAAATAGAAACTCCAAGGAATATTGTAGCCAAATTTCAGAACTATCAGACTAAAGAAAAAATATTACAAGCAGCCAGAAAAAAAACAATTCAAATACCGAGGTACCACAATAAGGGTCACTCAAGATCTGGCTGCCTCAACATTAAAGAATCAAAGAGCCTGGAATCTGATATTCCAAAAATCAAAAGAACTTGGAATGCAGCCAAGAATAAAATACCCAGCTAAGCTAAGCATTTTTTTTTCCCATGGAAGAAGATGGAAACAGAGGAATTCCATTTGTTTCTAAGGAAAAAACCAGATTTAAACAAAAAATTTGATCTCCAAGGATGGACAGAAGCAGCTACACGCAAAGAAAGAACACTGGGAAATGAATGTAAACTGCTTGCATTTTTGTTTTTCTTCCCAGGTTATTTTTACCTTCTGAATCCAATTCTTTCTGTGCAATAAGAGAACTGTTCTGTTCTGCACACGTATATTGCATCTAGAATACACTGTGACATATTTAACTTGTATAGGACTGCTTGCCATCTGGGGGAGGGGGTGAAGGGAGGGAGGGGAAAAGTCAGAACAGAAGTGAGTTCAAGGGATAATGTTGTTAAAAAAAAAATTACCCAGGCATCGGCTCTGTCAATAAAAAGTTATGATAATAAAATTAATTAATTAATTAATTAAAAAGAAGGAAAAAAAATTGATCTCCAACCATAGGACTTAAGAGAAGCAGAAAAGGGTAAAAGGAACTCTTGAGAACTGTATTTCTGTTGTGGATATACATAAAAACCACATGTATAATTTGATTTTACTGATATAACATAAAAAAGGGAAATAGAAATGGAAAAGGGATAGTATCAGAAAAAGGGAAAAGGGGAGATAAAAAGAGGGAAACTATATCCCACGAGGAGACAAAGGAAACCTAGCATATCTGAGGGAACTTAGAGAAGGGGAGGAACATTGTGTGAATCTTACTCTCAACAGAGTTGGCTCAAAGAGAAAATAATTGACATTTATTTTACAGAGAATCTTCTCTCACTTCATTAAAAAGTGAGAGAGGAAAAGGGAAGAGGAAAAAGAGTATTAAAGGAAGGGTACAAGAAAGGGGAAGAGATTCAAAGGGAAGAGGAAGGGATTCTAAAGAGGGAGAGCTGCGTGGCACAAGTGGGGCCCATACGTTTAATACTAGGTAAGGGTGTAAGGTGGGGCAAAAAAAAAGAAAACCACAATCCGGGGATATTATGATGGCAGGAAATAGAGAATTAGTCATTTTAACCGTAAATGTGAATGGGATGAACTCTCTCATAAAGCGGAGGTAGATAGCAGACTGGACCAAAAGTCAGAAACCTACAATATGTTGCTTACAGGAAACACATTTAAAACAGGGAGATACATACAGAGTAAAGATAAAAGGCTGGAGCAGAATCTATTATACTTCAGGTGAAGTAAAAAAAGCCATCCTGATCTTAGATCAAGCAAAAGCAAAAATTGATCTAATTAAAAGAGATAAAGAAGGAAACTATATTTTGCTAAAGGGTAGCATAGACAGTCAAGCAATATCAATATAAACATATATGCACCAAGTGGTATAGCATCTAAATTCCTAAAGGAGAAATTAAGAGAGTTGCAAGAAGAAATAGACAACAAAACTATATAATGGGAGATCTCAACCTTGCACTCTCAGAATAAGATAAATCAAACCACAAAACAAATAAGAAAGAAATTAAAGAGGTAAATAGAATATTAGAAAAAATAGGTATGATAGATCTCTGGAGAAAACTGAATGGTGACAGAAAGGAGTATACTTTCTTCTCAGCAGTTCATGGAATCTACACAAAAATTGACCATATATTAGGACATAGAGACCTCAAAATTAAATGCAGGAAGGCAGAAATAGTAAATGCTTTCTTTTCAGATCACGGTGCAATAAAAATTACATTCAACAAAAAGTTAGGGGTAAATAGACCAAAAAGTATTTGGAAACTAAATAATTTCATCTTAAAGAATGATTGGGTGAAACAGCAAATTATAGACACAATAATTTCACTCAAGATAATGACAATGATGAGACATCATACCATGGCTGGGATGCAGCCAAAGTGGTAATAAGGGGAAAGTTTATTTCCTTAGAGGCTTACTTGAATAAAATAGAGAAAGAGAAGATCAATGAATTGGGCTTACCACTTAAAAAGCTAGAAAAAGACCAAATTAAAACCCCCAATCAATTACTAAACTTGAAATTCTAAAATTAAAAGGAGAAATTAATAATATTGAATGTAAAAAAAAAAAACTATTGAACTAATAAATAAAACTAAGAGTTGGTTTTATGAAAAAACAATAAAATTGATAAACCTTTGGTAAATCTGATTAGAAAAAGGAAAGAGGAAAATTAAATTAGTAATCTTAAAAATGAAAAGGGAGAACTTTCGAAGAGGAAATTAAAGAAATAATAAGGAAAGCTATAAGAAAGGGGGAGGGCCTCTACAGAGGGAGGGATTTTAATTGGGGAGAGCTGCTTGAGGCAAGTGGTGCTCATAAGAATTGAAAGTTGTATATGAAAAATTGCCCAGTAAGGATACAGCTCAAAGAACAAGATAATTTTAGAAATTGTCTTTGCAAGGTCAGTTTTTCCTCTAATCCCCATAGTTTCAATCCAAACCTGTATATTCCATAGATTAAAAGCAGGAGTTGATAAGAAGTATCCAGAATTTTAAAATGACAGCATTGTCATTAGTTGATATTGAGCAAAGTTTTTAAAGACTTAGTCAGGGAATGAGATATAGACTGTAGAGCATTGGAAGGGGAATCTTTCTACATCTCCTAAGTACTCTTGCTATTTTGAGCTTCTATGGAGTTCAAGGCCAGCAGCATAAATTGCCAAGAAGAGACTAATGGAATATTGAATGGAAACCTTGCCCAAGACACTGTAGGGATTATGTGACTTTAACAGAAGTATGTGGGAGTCCCAACTATAGGAACTAAAATGAATATTGGTAAGATGAATACTTCTGTCCCTCAGTGAGATTTTGATTGTAAAACACGAGGACTATTTCTAATTAAAGTATATAGAATTGCCAGAGTCCAGGTGCTGAAGAACTGTGGGCTATGAGAAGAGATTAGAATGTAGGAACACAATACACCTTTCCCTTTGGGAAAATCAAATTTAGTAACTAAGGTATTACTGGGGGTGGCTGGTATTAATGAAACTGTAATGGCAGGCCCTTTACATGAATGACTCATTATGGTTTTACTATTCTGTACTATAATTGCAATTATTTGCAATAAAGTTCTTCTACACTGTAACCAGAGTGTGTTTTTCTTTTAGATCATAGAAAGCATGAAAAGAGATAAGAATCTTAATAGGAAAAAACACGAGGTGTTTTCTGGACATTTTGCCCAGAATTTCAAGTAAGAGTAAAATAACAAGCTTATTTTCTGATAATTATATAAAATATTATATGCAGATTTTAAACCCTAGACCAATTTAAGAGGTTCCTGGGTCAAGATAATGAGAATTACTTCTATGAAACTTTCTCAACTACCAGCCGAACAATCCCTTTATTTTCCAAGTAAGGATTCCCTGCATGGAGTCCCCTTCTCACAGGTAGAAAATGTTCTGCCTATAAAATGTATTCAAAATCCAATTATATAGGCAATAAGATGTTGGTCAAAAACAAAAGTTAGTATCAGCATCATGCTCTCAAAATTAAAGAATATATCCAAATTTTCTGTAAACAATCACAAAAAATGCAATTCAGTGAATATACTTTGAAAGTATATTGAAACTATTAAAGAGATAATTGATGTATAATAGACTATGAACTCTACTGGTATCTTTATATAATCAAGCAAGGAAAGATTGTAGATTGAGAGCATCTCCTATGGTGAATTAATGAAAGGGCATAGACAAGAATCATGCTGGGTGGTCATATGTGAGTCACTGGAGGACATTCTCTCACTAATAAGGTCATAGATTTATCTGAGCTTTTAAGTTAGTTTTTAAGAGGATTTTTCTGGGGCAAAGCTAAAATGGTGAATTAGGTAGGAATGAACTCTACCAACATTCGCATTCTAATACTTCAAATAAAATTTTAAAGTGACAAAGCCAAAAAGAGTCAGGATGAATTTTTTTGCCTAAGTAAACTTAACAAGAAGGCAGGAGAAATCTGTAACACTGGAGTAGAAGTTTGTTTGGAGCCCACATAAGTGATGGAGTGGCAATAGCAGCAGCAGCAGCAGTAGCAATAGTTTCAAAAATCTTAGTCCACAGATAGTGAGGGGTTCAACATTACTCAGCAAAAGAATACAGGGAATTCTTTGCTTGTAGATTGTTCTGTTTTGTCTCTACTGCCCTCATGCATTTCTAGGTTGCAGTTTCAGGGTGGAAAGAATCTCCGGTGGAGAAAGGTTTATTATGTTCTTACATTCTAATCTCTTCTCATAGCCCACAGTTCTTCAGTACCTGGATTCTGGCAATTCTATATACGTTAATTAGAAATAGTCCTCGTGTTCTACAATCAAAGGGACCAGAAGTTTGGGTTCAGTTGCAAGGCAGAAAGGAACACTAATGTTAGCAGTTGCAGGAAACCAGAGGTCCTTCCTTGATAAAGATCAAAGAACAGACTAGGAAAATATTGTTCACACCTTTCCCCAGATGACATCATTATGAAAATACCACAAACTTATAGACTAGCTTTGAACTAGCTTTGAAAAAAGTCACACGATAAGGTTAAAGCTTGGAATAATGTTTCCTCACCTCAAGGTAAGCAGAATCCAATTTTAACATAAAGTTCAAAGTCAAGAAATAGATTGAAAAAATGAGCAAACATCAACAACTATAAAAAAGTTAATCATAAAAGACACACTACAGTGGCAGGAAAGACCAATACAAACTCAGAAGAAGAAAATAATATGAAATCAGCTACTAAAAAAGCCTCACAGAAAAATACTAATTGAATCCAAACTTGAAGAGCATCATTAGAAGAATTAAATAAAAAGATAAGAGTGGTAGAGGAAAGTTAGGGGGAAAGTGAGAGAGATGTAAAAAAAAAAAATATGAAAAAAGAGTTAACCTCTTTCTAAAAAAGAAACAAAAAATACTGAGAAAATGACATTATAAAAATTGGCTTAATGGTAAAATAGGCACAAAAATTCACTAAAGAAAAGAACTCCTCAAAAAAAAAAAAAAAAGAATTGGCCAAATTAAAAAAAAAAAAAAAGAGGTACAATGAATCATTGAGGAAAATAAGCCATTGATATTAAAATTGGACAAAAGATAATGATGCCATGAGACATCAAGAAATAATAAAACAAAGTCAAAGAAGAAAAAATATAAGAAAATGTTAACTATCTCATTTAAAAAACTCATTAAGAAAATAGATCAAAGACAAATAATTTAAGAATCACTGGGCTACCTGAAAGCCATGATAAAATAAAATAAAATGAAAGACCCTAGACATCACATTTCAAGAAATCATTAAGGAAAATTGAACTGATAGCTAGGAATCCACAGAAATTGAAAAAAAATCCACCAATTACTTCCTGATAGAGATACCAAGATAAAAATTTCCAGGAATAGTATAGTCAAATTCCAGAGCTCCCAGGTCAGGGAGAAAATACTTTAAATGTCCAGAAAGAAGCAATTCAATTATTGTGGAATCATAATTAAGATCACCAAAATTTAGCAGTCTCCATATTAAAGGCCTGAAACGAGATTCCAGAAGGCAAAGGATCTACAACCAAGAATCACTCACCCATTAAAACTGAGTGAAATTCTTCAGTGAAAAATGGATATTTAATGAAATAGAGGACTTTTAAGCATTCTTGATGAAAAACCTGCATTGAATAGAAAATTTGCCTTTCAAATGTAAGATTCAGGAGACACCTAAAAAGGTTAAACATGAAAGAGAAAGCATAAAATACTTAATAAAGTTAAATGGTTTACATTCCTATGTGGGAATATTATGCATGTAATGCCTTAGAATTCTATCATTAATAAGTCAACTAAAAGGGGTTTACAGAGTTTAAGTGGATTATATAGGATTAAAAAAAGAAGGTGAGATAAAGAGGGATATATTGGGGAAATGGGGAAGAATGAGGAAGAATGGAGGAAATTTTTTCACATAAAAGAAACACAAAGGAAGAACTTTGCCTTAATGAAGGCAAAAATTGGTAGTGGGGAAATGTGGGTGGCAGTTACAGGAAACCAGGGGCCTTTCCTTGGTAAAGATTAAAGCACAGACTAGGAAAATATTGATCACACCTTTTCCCAGAAGACATCATTATGAAAGCACCACAAACTTACAGATCCTCCCAGAATTAGCTACTAATTAAATGCAAATAAAAATATAAACACACTCATACTCCTTTATATATGAAAATATGATTTACCCATTAAGAAAATAAGAGAAAGAAGAGTATAATAAAGGAAACAGCACATTAAGGGAGACAATTTAAAAGCAAAATAGACTTTTGAAAAGAGATGGGAAAAAACAGAGAGAAGAAGAAACAATATAAATAGGATAGAGAGAAATATACAGTAATCAAAACTGTAAATGTAAGTGGAAGGAACTCATCCATAAAACAAAAGTGGTTAGCAGAATGAATTAGAAATCAGAAACCAGCAAAGAGTGTTTACAAGATATATGCTTGAAAAAGAAAGACACACATAGAGTTAAAACAAAGGACTGGAGCAAAAGCCAATATACATCAACTAAGAGTAAAAAAATAAAATAGGTAAACAACTATGATCAGACAAAGCAAAAGCAAAAATACACAATGAAGTAATATCAAAAAAGATTATGTTTCTCTGATAAAGACCTCATTTCTCAAATGAGTATAGAACTGAGTCAAATTTCTAAAAATAAGAATCATTTCCTAGTTGATAAATGGTCATAAGATATAAACAATCAATTTTCAGAAAAAGAATTGAAAGCTATCTATTGTCATAAAAATGCTCTAAATCACTACTGATTGGAGAAATACAAATTAAAACAACTCTGAGGTACCACCTTATACTTCTCAGAAATTATAGGTGCTAGAGGGAATGAGGGGAAAATAGGTATACTAATGAACTGTTGTTGGTTGTGAAGTGGGCCAACAATTCAGAAAAAAACAATTTGGAACTGTGTACAAAAATATTATAAAACTGCATGTGCCTTTTGCCCCATAAATAACACTACTAGGTCTGCATTCTAATGAAATCAAAGGAAAAAAATGATGTATAAAAATATATTTCTTTTTGTAGGGGGAAAGGATTGAACTGGAGAATTGTTGAAAAAGTTGCAGCATAGGATTCTGATGGAATTTTATTGTGCTTTAACAAATGATGAGGGGGTGATTTTAGAAAAACATGGCAAGTCCTATATGAACTGATACAAAGAGAAGTAAGAAGAACTAGAAGATTATCATGCACAATAACAGGATTGCTATAATGATCAACGACTTACAGGACTTGGCTACTCTAATCAATGCAATGATCTAAGACACTTCTAAAGAATTCATTATGAAAATTGCTACCCACCTCCAGAAAGAGAACTGACAAATTCTGAGTGTAAATTGAAGTGTAATTTTCTCACTTTATTTTTCATGCTTTAAAAAATATGGTTAACATAGGAATGTGTTTTGCATGATTTCACATGTATATTGTTAGCTTTCTCAGTATCTGGGTGAAAGTTGGGAGGGAAGGAAAGAATTAGAAACTCAAAATTTAAAAAGCAAAGAATGTTTAAAAGATAATAAATTTAATTTTTTCCTAATTTTTTTCTTCTTTTAAATTCAAAATAATAAAAAATGCCATATGCACAGCAGAATGTAAGAAGATTCAAAATAGAAAACAATAAATTTTAATTTCAAGAAACCTATATAATAAAAACTACAGTTAATTAGCAATTCAGACCAAGATGTAGGAGCCCCCTGAGAACATCATCTAATTTCTCTGGGCTTCAGTTTACTCATTTGTAAAAGGGGAATTGACATAGATTATTTCCATGGTCCCTTCCAGCTATAAAGCTATGGTTTTTCTGTTCAGCAAAACAAGGTAAATAGTGAGCCCCTGAACTCTAGCATGACAAGCATGCCTACCCAGCACTAGAAGGAAGCCAGCAGTACCAGCCCCAAGGTAGTGTAAAATCATATTATATTATTGTCTTATAGAGGAAGCTCAGGAAAGTTTTCCCTTTGCCCTAGGAGCAGACCTCAATCTTTAAAAATGAGCAAAAAAAAGCAAAAAGAGTTTTGACCATAGATAGCTATTATGGAGACAGGGAAAAATAGTAACGGAACTCTGAGGACACAAAAGGCAAAATGCCTCTAGGTGAAGCCTCAAAGAGTGATATGAACTGGTCTCCATATCAAAAGACTCTCTGGGAAGAATTCAAGAAGAATCTTAAAATACAGAAGAAAAATGGGGAAAGGAAATGAGAGTTTTTGCAGGGCAGTTTAGAAAAGGAAACACAGAAATTGTCTGAAAAAGACAACTCTTTGAAAAACAGAATTATTGAAATGGTGTGTGCTTGTTTTGTTCCTCCTTTTTTAAAACTTCTTCTAGAAGATCCACAGATTTTTGGACATAAGGAGAAGAGTAGTGCTTTGTGGTTTTATGCTGCAATAGTCAGAAGTTTCCAATCTATGTTAACATAAATGAGACAGTGAATAGAACACTGGACCTGGAGTTAGGACAACCTAAATTCAAATTTATCCTCAGAAACTGATGAATTGTATGACTTTAATAGTTATTCAACTGCTATTTGCCTCAGTTTTCTCAACTATAAAATGGGGATAATTATATCACTTATCACAAGACTGTTGTGAGGATCAAATAATATGTTTGTAAAGTGAACAAAACAGTCCCTGGCATGCTAGCTATTTGTATTATTAAGTAAATATTAAATGCTTTTGAATATTCCAACCATAAATAGATCAGATAAGCAAAACACGTGTGTTGATAAAATCCTTTTAGATTCAAAAAATGAATTTATAACAATGCATTAATCATTCTATCTGATTATCTTCACTACCACCACCCTTTTCCCTCCCACTCTCACCCTTCATTTCTGCCCTCTTTCCCATATTCCCTAAAAGGGACTGGCCTACTTTAGGTATAAGCTAAGTAAGACTCATTTAATTATAGATCACTAGAGCTAGAAAGGACCCCAGGAATCAGCTTATATAATCTTCCCAATTTATAAATGAGGAGACTCAGATTGAGGTTGAGATTTTGCCAAAGGCTGCACAAACAGGAAAATTGAACACAGGTTCCATAATTCTTCAAGATCACTGAATGACTTTAATTATTATTGTTGGAAGGATTTTCATTATAGTTTGTGAATCTTGGAGAAAGAAATCATGGTTGCTGGTTACTCTCCTCATTTTACAGAAAAAGAAACAGGTCCAGGAGATAAAATTATTTAATCATGATCATGAAACAATTCAGTATCAGAGTCAGATGAAAGCCCTGATCTTTTGAATCCTAATCCATTTTTTTTTTTTTTTTTGGCTGAAGCAATTGGGGTTAAGTGACTTGCCCAGGGTCACACCACTAGGAAGTGTTAAGTGCCTGATACCATATTTGAACTCAGGTCCTCTTGACTTCAGGGCTGGTGCCCTATTCACTGCACCTCTTAGCTGCCCCTCTTCATTTTTTTTTCTTATTCCAATTTAAAAGAAAAAGGTGTGGGATATAGCTTTCCCTGAAACAGTAAAATTGAGGCTTGCTTGCCCAAGATCCACTCTAACTCAAGTCCTGACTGTGAGCAACAACCACCTGCCTATGGATATTTCTTGCATACAAAGCTCAGACCCATCTTTTGCTGCTGAGCTGCCAGGCACAAGGGGCGGCTGGGTGATGGAACTCTACAGAGAGGTGGGAACTGTGCCGCCCATAATCACATATTAGCCTTTCTCATCATGCTGTAAATCCCAAAGGCTCTCTGGTTCCCTGCCTTCATGCCTGGGTAACATTTACACCATTCTATATATTTGCCCGGTAAATCATACACCACAGTCTTTCGATGCTGCTATGTAACATATATTGTATTATTCAAGCCGCAGGACCCTGCTAAATCGAGACCAAATGAAAAGTGTCTCAAATCATTTCTATTTAGATACACAATGCCGAGCCCAAATAAAACAGATTAATAATTGACAGTGAGCAGTCAAGCTAATCCTGCAGTCTGCCTGAGCAGAGGAGCATGGTACAAGGTGAGAGGAAAAAGAAAAAAGAAAGAAAAGAAATGCACCTTGGAAAGGGCAGAAAATCCTAAATTTTAAACATCAAAGACTCAACTGTTGTTAGTGATGTGGCACAATTCTCCCAAATGAAACTGCTCCTAGAAACTTGAGAATTATGCTCTCCCTGAAATCCTCTTCTTCCACATCCTCCCACCCTGCCCCAATTAAAGGGAAGGAAGAGGTTTGGGTAGGGATTTTTCTTAGTGAACAGGCATAAAAGTAAAAAGAAAGGTCATATTCTCCTCTAACAAGGCAAAAATCACCCCCTATAAACTTCTTAGTTTATAACTAAGTAGCCTTCACAAATCTTTAACTATCTTTCAATTCTACCATACTTATTCATATATGAAGGTCAGAACTAGACTGGAACCTATTCTGAGTCAAAGAAAGAAATCTTATGTGTTTTCATGTCTGCGGTTTTATCTAATGACCTTTCTATGTAAAGCTACTATTTTGTTGCATTGATTTTTAAAGTTATTTTTTCTCTCCCCATCTCCCAAAAAGAAATAAACAACCCTTTTAAAATATGCAAAATAAAGAAAAATAAATTCTTACACTGAAGTATGGAATTTGAATGTAATGGAATATTAGTGCTCCATAAAAAGTGATGAAATGGACTGTTTAAGAAAAACCTGAGAAGGCTTGCATGAACTGATTCAAAGTGAAGTGAATAGAACCAAAAGAATAATTTATAGGATAACATCATAAAAATTCTCTATTGCATTGTGCAAAAGAGAAGTGAAAGAAATCCTATTCCAGACTCTGATCCTTTAGTGCCCCAATTAAGAAACAAAAAGAAAAGAGAATCAATTCAATTAAATTCAAGGTGCATTTATTATACACACACACACACAATATATATACTTTGAAGCTGATGCTTTTCTATATACTAAAGATTAAAAAGAAATTTAAGACAGCTTTTGCCCTCAGAGAGGGATACTTTCAGGCAGATAGAGCTGGAGATAGGTGGACATTATAACATGTACACACATATGCACATAGATATAAAAATACATAAAATTAATACAAGGAACCAAGGACCAAGAAAAAACTGATATTTTATCTGAACCTTGGAGATAGCTGAGGACTTCAAGAGACAGAGATAAGGACTCAGGATTCTAAGAATGACAGACAGACTGTCCAAAGACACAAAGGCAGGAGATGCAATATGGTATTGGGAACAGCAAGTTACAATGCAGAATGTAGAATGTAAGGAGAAATTGATGTGGAAAAAATAAGCTAGAGCCAAATTGTAAAGACTTTATAATGCCAAGAGGCTTTAAATTTCAAACAAGAGAATGGGAAGAAAGAAAGAAATGATGTTTTTCTGGTGTCTCAAATAAAATAGTCAATTGGCATTTATATCTATCATGTGCTAGCCACTGTGTAAGGACTGGAGTTACAAAGAAAACAAAAGACAATCCCTGTATTCAAGAAGCTTACAGTATAATGAGTGAGATAGCTAAACAACTATGTACAAACAAGACGTATACAGGATAAATTGGAGAAAATCAGCAAAAGGAAGGCACTAGCATTAAGGGGAAAACAGGAAAGACTTCTTGTAGAAAGAAGAATTTTAATTGACACAAGGGAAAACAAGGAATTATAGGCATCAGAAATGAGGGAAAAGAGTTCTAGGTATATGAGACAATTCCTAAAAATGCAGATCATAGGAAGACTTGTTTGAGGAACAAGAAGGAGACTAGTATCACTGAGTCACAAAGTATATAGGGGCAAGAGAGAAGTGGTATAAGCTTTAAGAAGATTGTGAAAATAAAAAGAGGCCAGGATAGAGAAAGCCATATAAACCAGAGGATAAGGATTTTATAATTGATTCAGGAGGCAACAGAGAACCACTAGAATTGAATGAATAGGGTAGAAAGGAAAGGATGACTAGGTCAGATACATTTTCACAAGACCAGTTTGACAGTCTTGTTTAAAATGGACTGGAGTTGGGAGAGATTAGCAGAAGATTAGCAAACTAGTGCAAGAATCTAGACTTGAATCTGCATTAAAGTGATGGCAATGTCAGAAGAGAGAAGGTAGCATATATGAGATATGTTGTGATGATAAAAACAAAAGGAGTAAAAACATGATACCTAGGGATATAAATCTGGTAGATGAAAGATATTCTCAACCACTAGGAAGATGTTGGTATCTTCAACAGTAATACAGAATAGGAAGAGGGAAGAGTTTAAAGTTTGTGTGGCAAAGGAGAGGTAGACTGACAACAGATGATGATCAAATACAAGAATTTCAGAGTTCATAAACATAGAAATGGTATTTTTGGGTGACAACTAGATCAATGGTATGACCTTCTCTATGTATGTATGTAGTTGTAGTGGGTGGAAGAGGAGGTCACGGAAAATAAATCTTTTTGAAGAACTGAAACATTAGGGCATTTGAGGGAGAATAAAATATATATTAAAGTCCACTAGAAAACAGGGATTGGAGAAGAAAGACTATAAGCACTAAACTCATGGAGTAGGAAAAGAGTGTCCAGTGGGTTAGTAGAAAATTGGAGTATAAATATGGATCAAATGAATCTCCAAGGAATAGGGATTATTAGTAATGATGGTAGAGGAAGAATCTCCATGTGGCTTAGAGGAGCAAGTAGTATTTCCACTTCTGTAACACAACCTATGAGTCAGTGACAGGTGAAGGGGATTACTAAAGTTACAATCGGTGTTAGAAAAGATGAATGCAGGAAAGTTTTGACATCAGAAAGGATCCAGGTCTTAGTGAGAACTAAAAAATGAGAGAGGAAAAGAAAAAGATTTAAAATGAAGGCTAAATTACTACTTATGAAGCAAGTATTTCAGAGAGTTATAATGGAAAAGATAAGTAACTTTAGAGTGATGGGTCGAGGGGTTTGACTGAGGGAGAAAAGAATAAGGGAGAGGTTAGAGATCACATGGAAATAAGGAGACAGAACAGGATTTGAACAATAGTACCTGCTTCAAACTGCTATGATGGAGAGGGAATGATGTGGTGAAAGTATCTTAAACTTTGGCAAATGAATTAAGTAGGTTACCAAAGAGATTCTTAGTCTAAGTAATTAAAAGTAGATGAGAATTTGAGTCATAAAAATAATGAGAATGATCACATTGCAGTTATGTAGTATTTTTAAATTTGCCAAAACTTTCCTATTTGATATCCCTAATGTTCTTGTGAGAAACCAAATACAATGATTAATAAAATAATCATCTTCTGGAAAAGGAACTAAAAATATAGAGAATAAAGGTCATGTATAAAGGGCAGGTCAGAATTGAGTTTCCTGACTTCTAAACCCCCTGCCTAATCAAGGGTACTATTATACTTCTGGTCTCCCAGATTTGTATTAGCAGTGTTATTTTTCACTCTTTATTCTCAATAACACCATATATCTTAATTGGATGTTGATATGAGGTGATGGGAGGAGAGCCATAAGGCTTTATCTGTTACCTTACCCGAAGTTCTTCCTTCCAGAATGTATGAAGTTCTACCATAAATCTCATTAGCATCAACAATGGCATTGTCCAGTGTGTATCAGTAAATATACATTTTCATTTATTTCTTTTATTTAAATTTTATTTAATTTATGTTTATTGCAGAAGGATAACATCATCTTCCATTCTCCTGCTTCCATAAGTTTGATTAACAGATTAACCAGTTATCACAAATAGAAAGCATGGTTTACTAAAAAAAAGCATGGTTTACTAAAAATGTAAGTTATGATGGAAAGGAAATTGTGGAAGTATCATTGTACTGTTGTTAAGCCCAACTTACTTTGTCTAATTCCCAATTTTGTTGGAAGCCAGTCATGGATGGAAGTAGAATCTTAGAATGATCAAATATTACAATCAGAGTCTTAGAAATCATCTAATCTAATCCTTTCAATCAATAGATATAGAATTGTAACTCAGGAAAAGTCAAACAATTTGCCCAAAAACACATAGTTGAATAACTGGCAAAACTAAAACTAGGATCTGGAACTCCTGACTTCCACTTCAGGGACATTTTCTTTCCACCATGTTGTTTTGGCATATAAAACATGGATACCCTGTACCTGATTGAAATGATCTGACCATACGATCAGAGATGTCTTTCCAGCCAGTCACATCTACTATGCAGAGAAGTAGATAGCCCATCCTAGCAGTCTCTGATTTATGAGTGACTATGATTCCCATTTAGCTGCAGAAAGGGGAGAGTGTGTCTTTCCCAGGGTTTAGAACCCCATTTGTTTCCTTTCCTTGTCAGCAGTTTGCATAAGTGAGTGGTTTTATTTCATGTGAGAGAGGAGGAAAACACACAAGTTATCCCAGCAATGGAAGATTTGTCAAATAAAGCTTTTAATAATGGGCTTATTTGACAGTTTTATAGTTCCTCAACTTTCAAGCTGTTTGAAGGTGGTAGGTTTTCAATAAAAATTAAGCCCTTATCTGGAAGAAACTCAGTTCCCTGTTATTTTAGAACAACTAGTCTTGGGTGCACTGGACCACCTTAATTCCACTGCTGAACGTAAATCTCAATCCTTTTCTGTATTAATAAATCCTGCAATCCATCAGCTGGAGGTGGGCTAGGTGTTTTTTTTGCCCTAGTATATCAAGGTAGTCTGATGAACCACCTCCCTAACTGAACTTGTTGGGCAATCATTATGGTGCTCCCAAGGATAAATGATCTGGCGGCATTCTGTGCAGCTCACTTAAGAAAGCCGGGAATGTTGCCAGTCATTCAGGCTTAATTCCTTAATTCATTTAAAGTAGCATTCTTTAAATTATTCTGGAGAAGTATGGGAGTATGTATGTGCATAGAGAGTGTTTTAGGAAATCAGCTCAGACACTGGTTCTTGACTGCAATTTGGTATAAGGGAAAGAATACTGGCTCTAGTTAGAGGACCTGTTTTCAAGTTATTTCTCCAATACTTACTATTTCTGAGACCTTTGGCAAGTCACAACTTTCAGAGATCTCATTTTCTTCTCCTTTGTTAACTTTACTGCTTAACTTTTTTCCAATTAAAATCTCTCCTGATTCTCCTTAACACTTGCATCTTTCCTTTGTTGGTTACCTCCAGTTTATCCTGTTTGTATCTTGTTTGCCTATTGCGTCCACTATACTGTGATCTCTTTTGGGGACTGGTTTGTTTGTGCCTTTCTTTGCCTCAAGTTTTTAGCACAGTTCCTGACATATAACAGATGGCTTTCAAATGTTTGTTGCCTGTTTACATACAAGTTGTATCCCCCTGTTAAAATATAAGCTTTTAGAGGGCAAGAACTCTGTATTTATATCCTCAGTATCAAGCACAGTATCTGTCTCATAATAGATTTGTACAAACTAATGCTGTGAAGTGAGAAAAACCAAGAAACATATATACAACGACTTCAACAATTTAAGTGGAAGTCAAACAATACCTGTTTAATTATTGTAAACAAGATTGACTACATGTTTCATAAATCGTCAAGTGCAGTTAACATGCTGATTAGTTTTGCTGAATTGCTTCTTTTGCTCTTATTTTTGAAAAATATTTGTTACAATGCATGTCTCTTTAGGTAAGAGAGGAGAGCAATATATTGGAAATGAAAGTGATATAAAAACAAAAGTATGAATAGATATATATACACATATATAGGCTCATACAAGGGGCAGTTAGGGGTCATAACAAGTTGAGTACTGAAAATCTAGCTTCAGACATTTACTAGTTGGATGACCCTGGGCAAGTCACTTAATTTTATTTGCCTCATTTTCTTCATCTGTAAAATGAACTGGAGAAGGAAATGACAAGCCACATTAGTATCTCTGCCAAGAAAATTCCAAATGAGGTCATGAAGAGTCAAACAATTAAAAGACTGAATAACAATAAAATGCATATACATATATTCACCCGTGCACATATATACAATTATAGAAATATTTTTGTAAGTACACATATATACAAACATACAGATATTTATATTTAAGTACATTCATAGACTTCAATTCCCAGTGTTTTGTAAAAATCAAGACTGTCACAATCAGTTGTATCCTGAAGTATTAAGAATAGGAGGTGGTAGCCATAATCAGCCAAGCTGCTTCAGGGAACAGACCCAAGATATGGTTACATTGACCAAGCCCATTGCCTTCAGGACAAAAAAATTCAATTTCATACAAATTAGTCTTATTTTTCACTTAGCATATGCTAGGAAAACTCAGGCTAGGAACCAGACATTAAAGCTAGTATCTAAGAAACAAAATTTGTATTTTGCAAAGATGTGTACTTGGTATTTTAATATATTTGCTGAAGATTCACCCACTGCATTTTGGGCCATTACCAATCATCTTGATTTTTGCCTTGCACTGGACTTTAATAACTGGAAGAGAGAGTGAATCAGATGACTTTGTGCAATTCTTAACTCCAATGCACTTGTTGAGACATCACCCTCTTGATATGATGTCATGAGTCATCTTGGAGAAACAATTTGCTTATTTCAGAGTAACAACTATGGTACATGTGAGACAATAACAAATTCTCAGTTTGGAAAGTACTGTATTATGACACATGGTTCACATTTAAGAAATGCCTTTTTATTTATTGATTAAGGTCAGGGACCATGCAAGATAACCCATTGTAGCTCTCTAATCCCCAACAAGTAGCTTCTCAATTTTCCTTGGAGGGACAAGCTTTACCTTAAAGATCTCTAGTGAGGGGAAGCTTACAACCTTTTGAATACATACATTCCACTTTTAGACAGCTCTTCTTTGTGAAAGAGCATGAAGTTGATTTGGGGCATCATTTCCAATTTCCTCCCATCACTTTGACATTCTTCAGAAAGGTCAGCTCCAGCTTATCAATATTTTTCTGAGAATGTGGTATCCAGAATTGAACACAATGTTCCAATATGGTCTGATCAGAGCTTAGTGTGGGTCAAGAGTTCTTCATCATTTTGTGTCATAGAGTCTTTGGACAGTGTGGTGAAGCTTATAGACCCTTCTCAATATCATGTTCATAAATGCATAAAATATGGGGACTACAAAGGGGAAAATTATATTGAAATACTTGTCCAAATATTTTTAAATATCGAGTTTGGGGAATCCAAGTAAAGAACTTTATTGAGGAATCAATTTTTTTGTTGTTGTTGCTTAATCTCTTCTGCTTTTCTTAATATAGTCTAAGTTGGAGTATATATTTTAGGCTACTGGTCTGAAAACCTGGATTCCAGTCCTAGCTGGACCTACTACTATCTATGTAATTGGAATAGAGTGGGAAGTGGAAAGGAAGGTCACTTCACCATTCTAAGTGTTGGTATCCTCATCTTTAGTGGAAATAATATGGGCTTTGTGAGATCTTAATGAGGAAACACTCTGTAAATGGCAAAGTGCTATATTTAAATATCAGTTACAAAGGAAGTAGTGGGCATGTCTCAACAGTTTGAATTAGGCCTTCTTCTCATTCAAATGAGAAAATTCTATTCCAAATCCTATCTGGAATAGGAAACAGTTTTCACAGAGCTAGAAATAATAGATCTATCAGCCACAAGCAAAATTGAGAAGTGATATAAGCTTATTTATTAACAATTAATTTGTATAAAATAATTTCTGTTCTTAGTCATTGACTTTCCAGGCTGAAAAAACAAAATTTTTAAAAAAAGAATAGTTTAAAATTTTTTTTATTATATTCCAGATCTCTCTCAACAAACCCGTGTTGAGCAAGACATTGTCTTTGGTAGAATGAAAAATACAGATGTATAAATCACAGTCCCTTCTTTTCAAAGAGCTTAAAAGATCTTAAGATAGTGCTTCAGTACTTTACCACAAAGTATAATTCTTATCTCTTGACTTGACGTCAAGTGCCTTGTTGAGAACAAGTCAGTTAGCATTAACATAGACATGATGAAGTGCCAGGATGAGAAAATGAGGTCTTCTAGACCAGGTATATAAAAGGACCATGATTTGTTTCTTGAATGACCTGAAGCAGGAATCATAAGACAGTTCTGGGTGCAAAATGCTAAAAAAAATGTCTCCAGGATCTCATTTAGATAGAGTAAAAACAGGAAGTCAGTGCCCTTGGTGAGCTATAAAGGTGAACCCATCATATGAGGAAAACCTTCATTTTCTAGAGAATATTTATTTTTTGTGCAAGATATTGGAGAGACCCTTTATTTAATAGTGCTTCATCATTATAAATGTTGGGAAGGTTTTGATTAAAAGTGATTGCACTCAAGGAGATTTTTATTATGTGATTTCAACAAACAAAAGAGAGAGTAAAATTCAATTTAATTTCAGAAAGGAGTGACAGAGGGTAAATTTAATGGGAACATATTGTTCCATGCAGGCTCTCCTGCCAGATAGGAGACCTTGAGCAAAGTAAGCCAACTGAGAACAGTAGGAGCAGAGGAAAATAGCCAAGAGGCAGCTAAAGGCATAGATAAAAGAGAAGATGCCAAACCAGGAAAAGATTACTGAGTGGGACCACCATTAGGAAAGGTCTTTGTGGTTTCTGAATAGAGTAAGATAGACATTATATGAGTAGGGATTATACAGTGGTCCCCTAGGGAAGGGATTTATAAATTAGGTAATAATTTCAAATTGATGATTATTGCAAATGATGAAAGTGATCCAGAAAATTGATGTGACATTTTAAACTACATGGCTGGTAAATTTCATCCTTTACAGTATTCATGCTTTAAGGGACATCTAAGATAATCCGGGATAAACCCTTTCTATTTACAGGTGTGAAAATTGAGACCAAGGTGACTTATCTAAGATCACAAGCAGAGAACCTGAATTCTGTCTCCACAGCCTGTACTCTTTTCTATCATATCATGAATTAGAAGCCACGTCTGTTGATTCCTAGTCCACTGTCCTTTCTATTACCCCACATCCCTGACCTTTTGAAGTTTACATCATGGAGAACAACAAATCTATCTATAATACATTCCTCACTTTCTTAATGAGTATCTTGTCCCTCCAAGGAGAATTTGCATTTTAATAGAGGTCTATGGGAAATAGAAATTGGGGCTTGAATGGACCAGCAGCTGTATGACCCTGCATAATATTTCTTATGTTCTTACATAGAAGAACAAAATCTCCCAAGGTCCATGTTATTCTCTGCTAATAAGTCAGACCCCTAGAGAGATATAATTATCTTTGTGAACTACATAGCTTTGTTCTAAGTGGCCCTTTATGCATTTGGAACAGTAAATGAGGCAGAATAATAATGACATTTACATAACACTTTTCAAGTTTACCAAGTACATTATATACTTTCTTTTCCTTGCTCTCAAAATCAGTCTACAAGATGAGTAACAGAGGTATTATCATCATTTTATTTGTACAGTAAAAGAAACTGAGGTAAAAGAGATTGAATGCTAGCACAGTTTCAGAGGCAAGAAGTATAATACTCAATATAAAGCATCATTAAATCTTTTGATAGTAGAACTTCCTAGTATTTTAGTTGTTCCTTAACTGCTCTCAAGGTCTCTTTGAAAGGATCAAGAGCTCCTCCAAGTCCCACATGTACTGACATCCAGATTTGCCAATGATTCCTAATTCTATTAAACCACCATGGCATAAGAGAATGAATGAAGTTCCCAGTAAAGTCCCAAGTAGGTTTTGTCCATATGGCATAGAAATTTCTGAAAAAAAGAAAAGTTCAGTTAATTTAATTTGATTCATATCATTCATGTAATACCAAAAAAAAAAAAAGAGAAATTAGTGCCTTCCCTCAAAGAGCTTATATTTCACATTATAATTCAATATAAATACAAATAGTTAATATAAAATAGGTTGAGGCAGGAGAAAAAAAAACTAACAATGAGGGAGAGCAATAAAGGGTTTCTATAGGAAACAAACCCTGAGGTAAACCTAAAAGAGAAGTAAGGGTAGAGGTGAGCAGGGAATGATTATAAGAATTTTTGTTTAGATGAAGCCCATTGAATCTCTCCACTGACTTTTCCCAGTGTAACTGACTAATTTTATAGGCTAAATAGACCACTTGTTCTGGTATTTTATGGTTTTGACTGAAGATTTGGTGATAACTTGTGATAACTCCTAAGTTCCTACTGTGTAGTCTGTGTTTCAGAAAATTTGTAAGGTAGACATTTTCCATTAAAGAACCATACTAACAGAATAGAGCAACATTCCAGTGGAAATCACATATCCAAAACTACTTTAACACAGAGGGTATATAGGATGTTCAGGGAGGACCAGCACTTCTGGTATGAGGACTTGTTGCTCCTCATACCTCCTCATAGCTCCTCCAAGTTTTCAGGGCTGCTTTGTGCTTTTGGTGGTCACCTGCCAGCCAATTCTCACCAACTATGGAGCAGTTAGGCATTGGTCAAACATCAGAAAAATCAAGATCATCACTGTAAAATCACTGTATCCCAGGGTTACAGTCATTCTAACTTTTGTAAGACTGACAACTCTGTGCAACTCTGTCTCACTTAAATCCAACTTATGTGTAATCATTGCTTCATAATATCATTATTCCTCTTCCAAAATGAAGAACAAACAACAATAGCATGAGGAATTTAGGCCAACCTTTGGATAGAAACACCAAAAGATTAACTCATTAAACCAATATTTATTGAATACCTACCTTGGGTCAAGTCTTGATAATAGCCTTCTACTTTTAGGGCTATGATTATATTTGCCATTCATTTGTGTTTTCTCGGGCTAGTGAGTCTTCTGGACAGCCAGGTGGTATAGTGGATAAAGCACTGAGCTTAGCATCAGGAACATTTATGTTTGTTAGTTCAAAACTGGTCTCAGAGACTTTCTAGCTGTGTGACCCTAGACAATTTTGTTTGCACTGTTTGTTTCAATTCCATATCTATAAAAATGAGCTGGAGAAGGAAATGGCAAAAAAACTTCATTATCTTTGTCAAGAAAACTACAAAATGGAGTCACAAAAAGTTGACATGACTGAAATGACTGAAAAACAATAAGAAGAGGGTCTTCTGGGACCTTGGGAGCTCCTGGGAGCACTAACACCTAGAACTGAAAAAGTGTCCTATCTAAAGGGTAGATAGGATCTACAGGAAACACAATAACTGAGGAATATCTTCCTTTCTGTCACCTTACATATCAATCCCTTGACCATGGAGACCTTTGGAAAAGAAACATAATTAACTCACTAATTAAAATTGATTCTCTCTCTCTCTCTCTCTTTCTCTTCTCTCTCTCTCTCTCTCTCTCTCTCTCTCTCTCTCTCTCTCTCTGTGTGTGTGTGTGTGTATTTCTCTCTGTCTCTGTCTCAGTCTTTTACACACACACACACACACACACACACACACACACACACAGCCTTCAGTGACTAGCTATTCCATTCCATACCCAGACTATATATTTTTTTATTTTTGAAGATATTTATGATAGTTAATTCATAGCTTGCTCAGCCCTGAAGCTAGCAATAAGTAAGGTCAGGTAGTAGAGTAGTAGGCGGGCAAGAAGGAGGGTGAATTTTATGTTGCATGAATAAATAGGAATCCAGGGCCTGGGAAAAGTTTTAAGATAGTCTCCATGCTATTGCTTTTTTCTCCTTCTGCAATCTCCTGATTGTCTAAGACCACTACTTTGGTGGTAGATTCAACATGTCACTCCTGATAACATTACATGCTTTAGAAGTATCCCACACATCATCTCGAAGAATGGGTAGACTATCAGACAAGCAAAAATGAGTGGAAGAAAATACTAATTTGGTATTAAGTCATATAGCTCATTTGAGGCATGTTAGCAAATCACAGAATCATAGATTATTCTTCAGAATGTGAAAAGTACAGGAATTGGCTCATTGATGATTCTCTAATTTAGTCTTTTCATTTTTAAAAAATGTAACACTGTTCAGTTCCAGTTAGATATACACAATAATATTGTCAATGAGTAGTCCCTGAAGGTCAAAGTAAAAATATCCAACTTTAAAATGTTTTCTTATAGTGTGATCTAGTAATAAAAGGAATTTGGATAGGTCTTGAGTTTTTTGTTTGTTTGTTTGAGAGGTGATATTTCTCAGTAAATGCCATTTAGCAGTATGCTTCACCATCCAGTTTGTTTGGATGTAAGTAAGTAATATCTAGGATGCAGTTGCAAGACATAAAGTTTAATTAAGAGAAGAGAAAAACAAAAGGAGGCAAAAAGAATGAGAATAAGAGGGAGGAAGTTAACGGTCAAGTGACTTTAAAAGACCTATGCTAGTTTTGATTTTTCTGGCCTAACTTTTAAAAATTGGAAGGTCATATTCCATTTATTTTTGTATTTGAAAAGTCCTTTTGGATATTTTCCCCTTTTGAAGGAGGAAAGTGCTAGTCATAAGGCTTTGACCTTTTGTGTTAGTAAGGTTCAAGTTGGTGTTAAGGGAAGGGGAGGCCAAAGAATGAACACTAACAGAAACAGGGGCTAGTCTTGAAGTCATTTTTGCCCTTACTTAGGAATGGCACTGGAATTTCTAAGGAATTCTATAGGAAACTGTGACCAACAAAATTCCATGATCTCTTCCAATAATCCCTTGACCTTGTATCACAGTCCCTTGTGACTTGATTATGGAGAGCAAAACTGGACTTCATTCTCAAAGGAGTTTCTTTGCCTATTTGTCATTGGACTTAGGAAACAAATGGAAATTTGCAATCTCTGACATGTCAATTTAAAAAAATGTACCATTCTTCTACCTAAATTAATTAATTATTTTAAAACTAGGACTTTGAAGTTTGAGTTATTTTTTAAAAGTTAGATTTGGAAAGAATGAGTGTTTTATAGATGGAGAATAGAGCTGATAAATGAAAAGGTATGATGGATAAGTCCTATAAATACCACCTCATCCTGAACAGTACTCCTGCAGTTTGTTTGTACTAAAACAGCTACCTTCTTGATTTCTTCTCCAGAAACATGGGAGACATAATAAAGTCAGAAGAGAGTTCAGGATATTTTCATAGGGGGAAAGATGAAAATTTACTGCTATTGGTTCGTTGTTGTCCTTCATTCTCAAGAAGACTAAAGTGACATCATTATGTTAGAGTTGAGTTACAGTGTGCCTGACTGTGGTTGATCAGACCAATACAAACTCAGAATGCTTGTAGTCCATAGGAACATTTGGTGTGGATTGTCTAACTCTACACACCTATCCTTTCTTCTCAGCTAATCCAGTTCTGCTTTGTTCATGGTTCTATTGCTGATGCACATTTTTAATAAATAATTAAATGTCTTTGCTTCCCATCAAGATTTGGTCCCAGTGATTTTTTAACAGAATATGGATCTAAGTCGAAGTAGCAATCTCCATGGATACAGAAGTGCAAAGTAATAGGTGATAGGCAATCCTAGTGCTCTGGCATAATAGCAGAATGGCAGTGCTTAGGAAACTACAAATTCCTCTCAACAAAAAAGAAACTGGTCACATATAGAAACCACTCCTATTTTGTTATTGCTCAGTTATTTCAGTCATGTCTAACTCTTCATGATCCCTTTTGGAGTTTTTTTGGCTAAGATACTAGAGCAGTTGGTCAGTTCCTTTTCTAACTACTAATGCAAACAGAATTGAGGCCGTATTTGAATTCAGCACCATATAGCTTCCCTAAAGTTATTATTGTTCAGTTGTTTCCAATTCTTTGTGACTCCATGGATCTCAGCACACCGATATTGTCCACCAGGTTTTCTTGGCAAAAATATTGGAAGGGGTTGCCATTTCTTTCTCCAATAATTTCAAGTCAAATAGAGGTTAAGGGACTTGCCCAGGATTACAACGCTAGAAATGTCTGAAACAGATTTGAATTCAGGTCTTCCTGACTCTGGGCCCACCAGTCTGCTTACCTAGCTTCCTGATAGTACTTATCACAGGTGATTGTCAACCATTCAACCATCCACCTTAGCTTCTTTATCTAGAAGTACTTATCCATCATACCTTTTCATTTATCAGCTCTATTCTCCATCTATAAAACACTCTTATTCTTTCCAAATCTAACTTTTAAAAAATAACTCAAACTTCAAAGTCCTAGTTTTAAAATAATTAATTAATTTAGGTAAAAGAATGGTACATTTTTTTAAATTGACATGTCAGAGATTGCAAATTTCCATTTGTTTCCTAAGTTCAATGACAAATAGGCAAAGAAATTCCTTTGAGAATGAAGTCCAGTTTTGCTCTCCATATTTCTTAGCCAAACTGTGAGAATGAAAAGCAAGAAGTTTGTCACAAGGGATTGTGATACAAGGTCAAGGCATTATTGGAAGAGATCATGGAATTTTGTTGGTCACAGTTTCATGTAAGAAAAAAAAAAGATCATTGCTTCCATCAGTAAACATTCAGTCAAAAATATTTATTAAGTGCTTACTATATGTCAGGAACTCCAGAACCTCCCATGCTCAACTATACATTACTCAAGCTCAAAAGGCACAAAACAAATCAGTTTCTTGCTTGCTCCAGATTGCACTGTACTTTTGTTTTTATAGAAGCTGTAATATAGAAAACAAGCACAGGAATGTCCTCCAACTCTTCTACTAGACCACATAAGGGGAAACTACAGGAGATGGTCCTTTCTACAGAAATTCTAAGCATCATATTTGTCTCTGTTCTTTCATCCTCAATCTTCCTGCATACTCCCTGATTTCTGTGTCATGTTCACACATTCATCCAATCTATATGACACCAGTCTGAGGTAGTATCATCCATTTTCTGCTTTTGCAGAAAAGAGAAGAGATGGCTTTGAAACACTGTGAATTTGACAAAAAAGAGAATGTACTTCTCTCCTCATAGGAATGTTGAGAAAATCCAAATAAAATTATGACTGTTAAAGTTTTGTTTTTTTAAAGAATGCAATATAATGATATATACCACTAGTATCATACTCAAATAGAAATGGATCCTTGTAGACAGTTTATTGACTTAGAAAACCAAAAATCACATTATCTGGATTGTATTGTGTTTCATTTAAGTGTTTAAAATAGTTCCCAATTACATTTTAATCTAGTTTAGGCCTATTCAGGAGTTTTTCAGTGAGTTATTGAGTTTGAAATCTCTGGTGTTAGCTACCAGATCTCAAATGTACTATAAAAGATTGGTTATCATTTTTATAATTGACCTTGGGAAAAAAGATAAAGAAACAGCTCATTGAGAAGAATATTTGTTGTTGCTGAGTCATTTCAGTTGTGTCCAACTCTTCATGACCCCATTTGGGGGCTTCTTGGCAAGGTTAATGCTTTACTATTTGATTCTTCAGCTCATTTTACAGATGAGGAAACTGAGGCAAACAGGATTAAGTGATTAGATGAAGGTCACACATCTAGTAAATGTCTGAGTCTGGATTTGAACTCAGGCTTTCCTGACTCCAGGCCCAGTGCTCTATCCTCTATGCAATCTAGCTGTCATTGGGAAGTGTTTGCCAAAAGAACTCAATGTATAAAAAGTATTTTTCCTGATTTTTTCCAGACATGCTATCATTGTTATTAGGAGTGCTCCTTTAAAAATTCCTTCTACCAATACAGTTCAACAAAGATGCTACAATAGATCGACTTAGGTGGAACAATTTGCCCAGGGTCACACAGCTAATGAGTGTTAGAAGAGGAACTCTGGCACAATTCTTCCTGACTTCAGAGTCAGTTTTTTATATACTATATCATGCTGCTAAATTCATACTTAAAATAGCCATGGAAAATGATATCAATGTTGAATAAAAACTTCTGAGAAAATTAGATAGTTGCAATAAATAAATGTCCCCAAAATGGGACATAACTAATTGATGAAGCTTTTGGTGATTACAAACTTATATCTCATAGAATACTCATAATAAACTCTAATTGCATTAGTTAATTAAATACTTTTTAAAATAAATTTTTAAATGAGAGAAAAAGTAATTGTATTCTTTCCTAACTACAGAGAAGATTTTTTTTCTTTTCAAATCAAACAAATAGAAGGAATGAAGATCCACAAGACATATATAAAAAGAAAAATATATATACAGTGGGGTGGGGTTGGGGGAGAAAAGGCTCTATCTTCTCATTAATCTGTTCGTTTTTTCTCAGTATCACACAAAAGGATTAAATTCAAAAATAAAATAACTTTTCACAATGGAAAATAATTTCTTTCTTTTTTCCCCTAGACAATTAGGATTAGGTGACTTGCCAGAGTCACACAGCTAGCAAGTATTAAATGTCTGAAGCTAGATTTGAACTCAGGTCCCCTGATTCCAGGACTCTACCCAATATGCCATCTAGCTGCCCTATTAATTTCTCTAAAATTAAAAGAAAAGAAACATTCGGAGAACATTTACAAAGAATATGTATGACCAAGTATTGATATATAAAAGCTATAAAAATAATTGATGCATAGCTTTGAAAGTAATATTCAACAAAGCAGCAAGAGTCAAATAGATATATGAGAAAAGAGAAAATATATATTCTTAATAATCACATGAAATGATTAATTTCACATCAGAGAAATGCAAATCAAGATGATCTTAAACAACACTTTGCCAGACATGTTGTTTAGTTATTCAATCATGTAGAATTCTTCTTGACCCAAGGAACATAGAATTCCAAATCCTTCTATCCTCCAACATCTCTCAAAGTCTGTCCAAATTCATGTTCCTTTTTTCCTATGCTATTTATATATCTCTTACTTGGTCATTTCATTTTCCTTTTGTCTTTATTTTTTCCCATCAGGGTCTTTTCCAGTGACTTCCATCTTCTCATTATGTGACCAAAGTATTGAAGCTTCAACATTTAATCTTCCAACGAATAGCCTAAATTATTTTATTTGAGTATTGACTGATTTGACCTCCTTGCTTTCCAAGGTACCCTCAAAAGTCTTCTCTAGCACCACAATTTGAAAGCATCAATTCTGCAGTGTTCAGCATTCCTTATTGTCCAACTTTCATTGCCACACACTACTACTAGGAAAAAACAAAGCTTTGATGAGATGCTCCTTGTTGGCAAGGTGATAACTCTGTTTTTTGTATGATGTCCAAATTTACCATATATCTTTCTCTTTCTTTTTTACTTATTGCTTTCCTTCATTCCTCAGCTATTTGTAAATCTGTATCAGATAGCCATTTTGCTTTTTTACTCTTCTTTTTCTTTGGAATTTTTTTTCGTTGTTGTTGCTGCCTTCTGTACAGTGTTGCAAACCTCTGACCATCCTTCTTCAGGCACTTTATCCAATTCTTTAACTTCATTCATTACCTCCACTTCATTTTCACAAGGGTTGTTGTTGAGGTAATAGCTATATGGCCTGATGGTTTTCCCTACTTTTTTTTTTATTTAAGCCTGAATTTTACAATAAAAACCTGATGATCTAAGCTCCAGTCAGCTCCAGGTCTTGTTTTAACTTCTCTATATTTGTCTTTAAAATATATAATCAAACTGATATTGATATTGAATTTCTGGTGATATCCATCCTTAGAAAAGTTGAAAAAGAGTGTTTGTATAACCAGAGGATTGTCTTTACAAAACTCAATTGATCTCTTGTCTTTTTCATTTTGTACTGGAAAGCCACACTTGCTGATTTTGATATCCTAATTGAGCATTTCAGTCTCCTAGAATGAATACAATCTTTTGTGGTTTTATTTCTAGAAGATGTTGTAAGTTTTCATATAAGTTACCAGCTATAGTCTGGTTGAAGATAGACTTGTATTATTGTGGTGTTGAAGAGTTTGTTTGGATGTGAACAGATATCACTCAGACATTTTTGAGATTATAGTCTAGTACTGCTTTTCTAACCCTTTATTGCCTATGAAAGCTATCCCATTTCTTCTAAGGAGTTCATACCCATGGTACCATACGTATTGATCATCTGAATTAAATTCACCCATTCCCATCCATTTACGTTCACTGATACCAAATTTGTTGATGTTTAATCTTTTCATCTCCTGTTTGACTACATCCAGCTTACCTTGATTCATAGATTTTATATTCTATGTCCTATGCAATATTGATCTTTACTTCACTGGACTTTTCTTTCATCGCTAGATAGCATTCATACCTGAGATTTCCGTCAGCTCTGACTCAGCTGTTTCATTAATAGTAGAGCTACTTGTAGCTGCCTCTATTCTTTCCAAATAGTATATTGGACTTCTTCTGATCTGAGAGGCTCATCTTCTGATGTCATTTTTTTTTATCATTTTAGTAATTCCCATGGAGTTTTCTTGGCAAAGACACTGTGGAGGTTTTCTATTTCCTTCTCCAGTAGGTCACCTTTTCTCAGAATTTCCCATTGTGTCCTGTCCATGCTGGGTAACCTTGCAAAGTATAGCTCATGCTTTCATGTAGCTACATAAGACCCTCCTCCATGTCAGGGTAGTGATTCAGAGTGGGGGACTAGATCTAGTGTAATGGTTTAAAAATAAAAACCAAAAAACAGTATAAAAAAATTAAAGTGGGAAAACAAGTCGTGTAATAAATACATTATCAGTGGGACTTTGTAGTGAAGCAAACATTTTGAAGAGTGATGTGGCAATATGCAATAAGAGTTTCTATGGAAGTGATCAAACTTTCAAACCAATAATTCTATCCCTTGATTTTATCCAAAAACATTATTAAAAGGACCTATCTAGACTTATTTAACTTAAAATTAACATCTATTTTATATGTAATTAAAAATGGAAATGATCCCTATGCCCAACAATTGAATAATGGCTGGATAAATTATTGAATATTAATACAGTGGAACATTATGATACCATTAAAAAGAAATGGAAAACATACAAGGTAATATGGAGAAAGCAGTTTTGAAGTGATACAAAATGAAATCAATAGAAATAGAACTATAAACAAATTAACTGCAATAAGAAGGAAAAGAGAGGATCAATTAGTAGGAGAGAGAAGGGGAAGAGACAGGAAAAGAATTTCAACATTGTCATTCATCTTTTCTTTTCAAAGAGGACCACTGATATCAGGAGAGTGATGTCTTAAGTTGCAAGTGAATCGAATTAAAGTGAAGCACAGCAGTGCAATGTTGTCAGCCTCACTATCTCCTCCAAAGACATCAGAGTCTAGTGGCAATACATAGGTTAGCATGATTGCTGACAGCCCAGGAGATAGTTGGAGATCTTGGCCTTTTTAAGCTGAGGTCTTTCCCAGGTCTCACTTTGTCTGAGGTCTCACTTTTGTCTGAAGCAGTCAGTAGTCAAAGATTAGATAGAAACTGATTTAAAAGATGGCCTCATTTCCCTTTATTAAAGAATCAGTCAGGGAGGAGAAGACTTTCAGAGTTTCTGTCCAGAACAGAAACATTTGTTATTTATCGTCACTCTAAGCCATCAAAACCCAAATAATGATCAAGAGAAGTTTGGGTTGGGGCCTATTATTGGCCAGTCACTGAGAGCCAGGGTGATTTGAGTTTAAAGACTTAGTTAAATAACTCCATTCAAATCCCAATGGGCTTCATCAAAGCATGTTTTTTCATAGCAATAGTTCAAGAAATCATAAATGAAAACTACACGAGACAAAAGAGTTAATTGTCCTATTTAATAAAACGATGATGGCATAAATAAGTAGGGAAGAAAAAAACCTAGCCCCCAAATTTCAAGATACCTTGAGAAAGAGGTTCAACATAGTCAAATGTTAAATGACTTGAAGTAAAATTTTACCTTATGTTCTACATGCTTGGTTTTTTTTTTTTTTGATGGTTTATATATTTGTAATGTTTTTTAAAATACAACAAGAGTTCTTTTCACAAGGTGAAGTAGATTTTTATTTAGGGATTCATATTCATTAGCTCAGTTTCATTTTTCATTTATTTGGAAGGAGAAGGGGCAGGGAGGGACAGCATCTGGACCTGTTGCGTAGAGGAACTCCCAGTAAAGAAACTCTCTTCACCAATACAAACTTGCATCTAATATATAAAAACAGATTTTGAAAAATGTTTAAGTGATTCACCTAGGGTCATGTAGCCATTATGTGTTGGATCTTAAATTTGGAACTTGACACTTCCTGACTCAAGCTCTATACTTTACATACTGCTACCTTCCCTTGGGATGAATTTCACTAATTAGTAAAACGGTAGTCAGGTCCAGGGTACAACTAATATTATAGAACAGCATAATGCAATATGATAAATTTGGAAAAGGAACCTTAGTTTGTGCTTTAATAAGCTGAGCTGGAATTAGAGAAATCCAATGAAGTTTCTCATGAATTGAGGGAAAATTCCAGGGCTCCTGCTTGGGACTTAATCCTGAGTCTTTTCCCACCAGATTCAACAAGTTCTTTTGATAAAAACATAGGGTGGGAAAGGGTCATCACTGTGGCCTCAAGATACTCACCAAATCATCTGGAAGAGCCCTCAAACATTCCAAGTCATTCTCTCACAATTCACCAAAACAGAGGAAACTTCACTGACTTTGGAAAAGGAATTTGAACAGAAAGATGGGATGTTCTGTAGCTTACAGAATGTTCTGGTCAATCTCTCCTCCCCCCCAGGCTCCAGAGCCAGTGAAAAAGGAAAGAAAAACTGTTCTCATTACTAGAGATCTGTCAGAAGTTGTTTTTGGCTCTCGGCGTGTGACTGTCAACATTATTATTTTTGCTGTCCTTCAGAGTCAAGGAAAATATGCCTGACCCATCTCCTCTCTGTAGGCAAGAGGTAGGAAGGCTGAAAAAAAAAGAGTCAATGGACACTTTCCCCTCATGGGGCCTTTGCAAAGGCCCCTTCTTGTAGCTGCTATTTGGTAAGCCATGTGAAGATATACCTCAGAATCAAAAGACTTGGATTCAAATCCTAGATTGCTGACTTATTTCCTGTGTCACTTTGATCAAGCCATTTTTCTTCTATGGAATTCAGTTTCTTCATCAATCATAATAATAATGAGGTGAGGAAGTGAGGAAAGAAAGATGAAAGGAAGGAAAAAAGGAAGAAAGGAAGTAAGGAAGGAGAGATGGAAGGAAAGAAGTAAAGATGGAAGGAAGAGGGAGAAAGGGGGAGGGAGAAAGAATTGAAAGAGGGAATGAGGAAAGGGAGAAGGAAAGATAAACTGTCCTATCAAACTTTTCCACTCAGGTTCGGGAACAGAGATGGGAGGTGACCCATACTGAGTTCTCTCAAGGTAGAAAATAGTACAAGGGGTAATGTCCTGAACTGTCTCAGGCTACCATGCAGGGTATCATGCAGTATCATGCAGATGAAATTAACTGATACAGTCAGAAATAGAAGCAGTGAAGTCAAATTTCAAAGGGCCAGGAAAAAAACAAAGCTATATCTGAAGATATATTTGAAGACTAGCAAGGCCATAGGCAGTGTGGAAACAGCTGGTAATAATAACAATGATAACTAGTATTTAGACAACTTTTTACAAATATTATCTCATTTTATCCTCACAACAACCCTAGGAAGTAGATGGTATCATTCCCATTTTACAAATTAAAAAAAAAAAAAAAAAAAAAAAAACAGGCAAAGAAATTAAAGTCACATAAACTAAATATTGGAAGCAGGATTTGAACTCAGGTCATCCTGAATTCAGGATCAGTGTTCTCTCCACTATCCCACATCTATACTATACTGTGAAGTGTGCAAAGTATTTTTCAAATTCCACCTTGTTTAATCTTCATAATAGTCCTATGAAGTAGGTGCTATTATTATACCCATTTTACAGAAGAGGGAGCTGTGTCTTGGGGAAAGTGAAATGACTTGTCCAGGGTTACCTGCTACCAAGTGTTTAAAACAGGATTTGAACTCAGGGCTTTAGTTTCAGGTCTACGACTCTATATATCATGTCACCTATCTCAAGTTACCTAGAACAGAGATATAATCAATAATCTAGAGCCAAAATGAAGAAATGAGGAGCCAGACCCTGCTCCTTTCCCCTCAAAAAACCAATAATATGACAGATAAAGTCTTCTGAGTTTGCACTCTAAGCACATTTTATTAAACTATGTGAATGGCTTTTAGCTTAAGTGCTGAGTATTAGCTGAGAATACTAGATAGTTTAGTGAAGGGTATAGGAAGACTGAGTTCAAATGATGCTTTCTGTGTGACCCCAAGCAAGTCACTTAATAGCTTTTCTTCCTCTGTCAAATGAGAATAGTAATATCACTTACTTCCCAGGGTGGTTATCAGGATAAAGTAAGATAATGTTTATAAAGAACATATAAATGCTAGTCATCTTTATTATTATCACCTCTTGCATATTGCCTATGGTTTTGCTAATCTTCAGCGAGATTTTTCCCTATCTTAAATGTTAGACCTTCCAGTGATAGATGGATAGATAGATAGATAGACATGTGTGTGTATGTGTGTATGTGTGTATTAAAACACAAAGGCCAGCAAATGACACCCAAAAAGTTTATAAAGTTAGAAATGCATTATATATGTGTGCATAATATATGTATAATTAAATTTGACAATAAAACTTTTTTACTATTAAAAAGAAAAAGAAAGAAAAGAAAGAAAAAATTCAGCCTATTTCTCTAGCATGAAGAGAGATCCAGAAAGTTTGTGTATTTTTTGGATCTGGGGGCATAACCCTTAAAATCCACATGTGGAAGGGATAACTGCATATGCTATTATTATTTGCCATGTCCCAGATTGGTATTTTTACTCAGCCTCTGCAATGGAAAACTCCAGTTTATTGGGGGTGGAGCCAAGATGGTGGAGAGTAAATAGGATCCTTTCTGTCTTCCCTCAGAATTAACACTAGATCAAGTCTATGAATGGATTTTGGAGTGACAGAACCCACAAATATTTGGAGTATAACAAATTTCCAACAGAAGATATCTTGGAAGGGCTTCAAGAAAGATCTGTCTCATTTGGGCAGAGGGGACAGGGCCCGGCACAAATGCAGGATTAGGGAGAGGCTATTAACCAAAATACAATGGTGTTGGCTACTCTGTCCTGGTTCAGAAGTCATTGGATGAGCAGACTAGCTGTGAGATTCCCCAACACAACAACACAAGGCAAATAGTGAGCGCCTGAACTCTAGCATAACAAGCATGACTTGGCCATGCCCACTTAGCATGGCAAGGAAACCAGCCACACCAGTCCCAGGGCAACATAAAACCCACTGTTGCCCTGTAGAGGCAGCTCAGTTCAATCTTCTGAACAGGAATAGACTTCAATCTTTAAAAATGAGCAAAAAAGCAAAAAGAGTTCTGACCATACATAGCTATAATGGAGATAAGGAAGAACAGACCTCAAACTCTGAGGACATTAAAGGCAAAATGTCTCCAGATGAAGGCTCAAAGGGTAATATGAGTTGGTCTCCAACACAAAAGGTTCTCTGAAAAGAATTCAAGAAGGATATTAAAAGTGAATTAGAAGAAAAATTTGAAAAGGAAATGAGAGCTTTGGAAAGTAAACATAGAAATTGTCTGGAAAAAAAAAAAACCTTCTTAAAAAATACAATTAGTAAAATGGGGGAAAAATGTACTGAAGAAAACCACTTCTTAAAAAATAGATGTTGCAAAATGGAAAAAGAAACCAATTCTTTGAAAAATAGAATTGGTGAAATATAAACAGAGAACAACTCCATAAAAAAAATGGAATTGATAAAATCGGGGAAAAAATCCAATGAACAAAACAACTCATTTAAAAGTTCAATTAGCCAAATATAAAAGGAGGTTTTAAAAAAGCTAACAGAAGAAAATAATTCACTAAAATTTAGAATTGAACAAATGGAAGTGAATGACTCAATGAGTCATCATGAATCAGTCAAATAAAACAAAAACAAATTTAAAAATAAAAGAATATGTAAAATACTTCACTAAAAAAAACAACCAACCTAGAAAGCAGATCCAGGAGAGATAATCTAAGATTTTTGGGACTACCTGAAAAACATGATGGAAAAAAAAAAGGAACCTGGACAATATCCTTCCAGATGATTTCTTACTTTTTTTTTCTTTTTGATGTGATTTTTCTTGTGCAGCATTATAAATGTGGAAATATGTATAGAAGAATTGCACATTTAACATAAATTGGATTATTTGCTGTCTAGGGGAAGAGGTCGGAGGCAGGGGAAGAGAGGGAGAAAAATTCAGAACACAAAGTTTTTTAAGGGTGAATGTTGAAAACTATCTTTGCATATATTTTAAATTTTTTTTAAAAAAAGAAAAGAAAGAAATTCAGGTTACCTACATATTTGCCTGAATAAAAGTTGACTATCTAAGAGATCATTAGAGAGAAAAGGAACAGTTAGTCTCTCAAGAGAAACATTAACTTTTACTGTATAGAATGACTATAGTAAACTTTTCTCATTTCTCATAAATCATATCCTTCAATAATTCTCTCTTATTCTTGTACCTTATCACCACTATTACAAAATTCATCCAATTAATGCTTTCAGCACATCTTGCAAGCATCAGGTTTAAAGAATAGAAATCCATCCTACTTGTTTAAAGAGACATGGTTTATTGGATTTCAAACTAGAAAGAATCTTTGATGTCACCTGATCAGTGATTCTCAAACTCATTAGATCTCAAAAACCTTTTATAATCTTAAAAATTATTGAAGACCTCTGAAGTTTTTTTGTTGTTGTTGTTCATGTGGGTTTTGTAAACAATATCTTAGTATATTTATAAAAATATTTTTATCTCAAAGTCCACCTGAAATGGTTTCAGGTATTCCTGGGTTTATGGGTCATACTTTGAGAACCACTGATTTAGACTTATTTTTTTGGCAAAGAAATTAGGGTTGAATAACTCATCCAGAGTCACACAGCTAAGAAATATTAAGGATTTGAATCCAGAATTCAAGTGAGGTCCTACTGACTCCAGGATCACTGCTCTATCCCCTGTGCATCTAGCTGCCCCTAGACTTCTTTTTAAGAATGAGGAAACTGAGGTCCATCTAGTGACAGGATGTGCTTTATGCAAGATCCCAGAGGTAACAAATAGCAAAATCAGATTTCAGATTCATCTTGTTGGACTTCAGATTCAGTGTCTTTTTGACTCTGTCATATTGCTATTATAGCTCTTCATTAAAACTTAACAGCCACTTTCAAAAGTCAGTCCTTAGACATGAAGGAGAATTACTTCATAGTTTAGCTTAGAAATTTTTAAAAAAGTGAATGCATGAAAACATTGGGTATAAAATATTTAAATCATCAATATTGCACACTGTCACTGATGTACAAAATGTTAATTATGCATCATTTTCATTATTATTCATACTATATCTAAGACTATAAGTTATACACATATATGTAAACATATACCTATATGTGTGTGCTTGTGTGTATATATATACATATATATATACATACAGGCACATATACAATATATGTATTTATGTATACTAGAAGATATATTTGTGTATAGGGTGGTAGCTCAAATTTTTTTGTCTTATGGCCCACCCTTACACTTTTAAAAATTATTGAGCATTTCATAAAGCTTTTGTTTACATGTGATATATACGTGTGTGTGAGTATATTTGTATATATATATATAATATATAATACTGATATTTATTATATTAGAAATTAAAACTGACATTTTAAAATATCAATTTATTTTAAAATATAATAAAATATTTAACATAATATATTTATTTGAAGACTATATTTTCCTCCAAAATTGTAAGAAAATAGCATTGTTTTACTTATTTTTTGCAAATTTCTTTAATGTCTGGCTTCATAGAAGACAGCTGGATTCTTCCATCTTTTCTATATTCAATTTTTGGGGGATAATTAGCTTTTGTTGAAGCATAAGAAGAATATCTAGTTTCACCCAAATATGTTAGTTGTGAAAAGGAGCCATATTTTAGTAGACTAATAGGGTCTTAATATTATGTGGAAATAGTTTTGACAGTAAGGACCCCTGAACTGTCTTAGGGATCCTCAAGAGTCCAAAAGCCACATATTAAGAACTGCTGATCCATGGAATAAAGTAGAATGGAAGGAGAGAATGGGAAGTGAGGCGTTATCTTTTCAACTTGAGGATGCAAAGAAAAGTTTGCTTTTTGATCATTCTAGAAGACTCTATTAATCCAAATTCACTTTTGAAACTCAGTGGATATAATTTGAGAGATTAAAAGATGACCTTTCCTAAATAAAAAGACCCAGCACAGTACTGAAATCCCATTATTGGGATTTTTTTTTTAACTAGTTCTTCCAGGTTTCCAAGGGTAGAAGTGCAGGATCTGCTCACAGGCCCAATTCTATTCTGATCAAAACAAGAGATTTAATTTGCTTTCTTTTCTTACCTGGGCCTTAGGCATTTCTCTCCCTTTTAAAAATACATATAGCCACAACAACAGTAATATGTCACTAGACCCTCATTGTGATTGTAATTTTTAGATGATTTTTCTCCTTGACAGGAAGAAGCAAAGATGAATGAATTATGAAAGAACTTAAGATGATACAAACAGATCAGAAGAGGGGAGACTGCTAAGCAAAAAAAAGAAAAAAAAAGACTTCCAGAAAATCCTACAACTGTGGGGGGATAATAGAGTTATCTACATTCTCACTCCATCTCTCTGGGACAAAAATGTAATTCCAGATCGCTGCATCTATATCCTCAATCAGTTTACATAGTCCTGTGGTTAAAAAATAACTGCACACAAGAAGAAAGTCCAATGAGGATACAACTAGAATTCTCCAGTGTAACCAAGTATCAGTATTGAAGGTTCAAGTTTTTTAAGATGCTTCTCTTTGTTTATTCTGCTGTTTATCCCAGCCTCAGGAATGAGAGTCAGAGATGTGTGTTCTGCGTTCCTTTGGTACCTGGCCAAGCTTTTATTCTCTTATTTCAAAAACATGCTGGTCTCATCTAGAATGTGTTAGAAGATTTAGAGAATAAAATTGTTACCAAATGAGAGCCTATAGAATAATAATGTAAGGTTTACTTTATTTCCATTACCTTATTTGAGCCTCATAATATACCTTCCTTAAGGAAGTAGCCTAAGTCAATTCACAGCAAAAGGGATGCATCAATTTCCTCATTTTCTGTTAGTGATTTGACTATAACATCCCAGGAACAATGGAAGGAACAAGGATCACTAAATGAACCAAGGCTCCTAGCAAAGGGGTCTTCTTGGGGGTACAAGTGAGAGGGAATCATGGATGAGTTTAAATGAAGTTGAGGAAATCCCACATATTTCATATGTACAACTCAATGCATAGAGCTGAGTCTTTTCAGTTCATCCTTGGGAGAAAGAAAAAAAAAAGAGGGGGAAGGGAATAAATGTTTTTTTTTTTCTTTTGTGTATTTCATTCTTTTTATTTTTTTGTGAGTGGAATCTTGTACATGTCCTGATTATAGAACTTCATCTAGAGTAATACAATCCCCAGCACCCACATCCCCTCACAAAAAGGAAATTTTAGTGAAGTGGATTTCCTGAAACTGCATTCTCAACACAAATGTCTCCCAGAGAAATGAGACTTTTTCATTTCCCCAGAAAAGCCCTAGTGACTAAAATCTATTCATACCCATCATAGTGGACACTGGTTGCCAACTTGTAAGGATTTTTCAGTCCAGCATTGTAACTCAGAAGGATTATTTATTGAACATTCAAGTTAGTGGAGCTGCAGTCTGGGGCTTTCACCTACAGTACTCCACTGAAAACTCTTTGTAAGGAGCTGATCCTGGAAGAATAGCAAAATGCTGCTCATGTCATTACCCTGGGAAGATCTTCTTGGGCAAAACATGCAAGTTAAATATAAAGTATTATGTGAACAGGATGTTAAGATCAGACTTAAGTAGGGTTATATCAATTAGGAATTGGGTTTCAACACTCTAGGGACAGTTAACTAAGAGAACTCTTAAATATTTTCAGCTGAAGACAATAATTTACATATATGATATTAAGAAGGAAAGTGAGGGCTGGCTTTATACGTGGCCAGAATTGATGGTTACCTATATGGAATTATTTGACAAGAACCACCTAAAAGGCTCTTCCTCCTTTTGCTGTCATTGTCTCCTTCTCTCTCCTCATAACTGAAATTCCACTATTAAAGATTCATCCCTTTGGGCTGCTAACAGAGGATATATTATTAAATATTTAATAACTTACTCTCCCTTGATTTGTAGCATTTGCCAGTTTCAGAGGTGTGAATGCTCACACTAAAATTTAATAATCAACTCTTCAGCTCTTTGAATTGGCCACAACACACCCCTACAGGTACTGTTCTGGAGGATGTGAGTTAATATCTTCCCATGAACATCTTGATCAGATCCTTTTTTACTTAAAAAAAAATGTGTATAACTCTCCACTGAAGTGAGGTATTTCCTTCAATACTATCACTGAATACATATACCCACTATAATATGAAGTCTTTAAGGAAAAAAAAAAGGTGGTTTGTTGTGTTCTGTCTTTCTTTTCCTAGTTGTATACTTAATATCTTGCATATAATATATATTTAATTCTGTTGAATCTATTTATTAAAAAATACATAATATGTGTGGCTTGAAGAAAGGGAGCAGAAAAAAAAAAAAATAGAACAACAGTTAAGTGAGGATGAGTTGCCCTGGGTAACTAGGAAGGATGCCTGATGTGGGGTGAAAAAGTAGCTCTTATAGATAGATTAGACGGTTGCCTAGAAAGTGTGATTTGGTAGAAAAACCAACAGGAAGACTCTCCCTCCTTTCTATATCATCATGTACTTCAGAAGCAGGTTTTAATGTGGCTTGGCCTGAGAGGAAGTTAATTACAGCATAAGCTACCAGGACTAGGACCTCTATGACCACTACCCAGTTACAAATGAATGAATAAACAAATGAATATGCCTTCTGAATCCAAGTTATGTAGTGAAGTGGACACTATTACTGTTGCTATCTTCTCAGAGTGCTAACTAAAGTCTGGAGTTTTATACTTGAACCAAAGGAATTTGGTATAATTTCAGAAGTGATCCTAGAGATCCTAGTATTCCTTGATCACTGGAATACTTATTAAAATGTTCAACCCAATATTCATACACTATAAATTCAAAGAGAGGGAAAAGATAATTTTTAACTTCATGATGATTCCTTCCCTGAGGTATAAGAAAGATCTAGGTCTGGCATCAGGAGAAACTTGTTCAAATCTGGCTTCAGACATTTACTAGCCATGTGACCCTGTTCAAGTTACTTAAGCTGTCTAATACAGTTTTCTCAACTGAAAAATGGGGACCAAAATAGCATCTATTTTATAGGATTATTTCAAGGATCAAATGAATTAATATTTGTGAAGTAATTAACACAGTGCTTGGAATATCATAAGTACTTATTAAATAAATATTTGTTCCTCTAATCCTTTTCTCACCTTTTATTTATTCTTCCAGACCATGTACCTCCATCTAGTTACTTCCCTTACTTCATTTGGAAGGGTCATTGATAGCATAATTTTCAAAAGAAGTTAGGTCTCAGAATGACTTTCAGAAAATCTTCACCATTATATTGACAACACATTAAGAGAGCATTTCAAGATTTAGAAAGTATACCCCCCACAACAATCCTATGGGAGTTAGTAGAGCAAATATTATTGTTCCCTTTTACAGATGATTAAATTGAGGTTTAAGTAAATGAGAAATCATATAGCTAATAAATGTGGCATCTGAAATTTAAAGCAGAGTCCTTTCATTCTAAATTCAGTGCTACAGTCTATATAGTCTATATCTCCCTACCTCACTAAAGAAATACCACAATTCATTGATACCTAAAGAGGACAGGGCCAGGAATATGCTAGTAAATGTTTAAAAACTGTGTCTCTGACAGTTAGATTACACAATAGATACTCATTGCAATAGATGAGTTCATATTGGCTTTCAACACATCAGCTGTATGATACTGGGCAAGTCACTTAAACCCAATTGTCTCAGAAAAAAAAAAAAAACTAGGGGGAAACAGTATATATAACACACTTTTAAAATTTCCTCTTTCACACTAAGTTCTGATTTGTACCATGGTACAAATCTGGTAATGATCAAAGTATATATATATACACACACACTGCAAATTTAAGAGTAAGAATAGTGAGAACTGGTTCCAGTATATCCTTAAATCAGACTAACATTTACAAATGATTAAGCACACTCAACAAGGTCTAAGGAAGAGTATCCTCTGAGAAGATGAGGGATGATCCCAGTTGGAACCAATGAGAAAAAGAGAGAATTTTGTATTTTAAGATACAGTTCAGAGGGTAACATAATAGAAAGGCTAAGAAGTGGTGAGAATGAGTTTATAGCAGTGGCCTCAAGCCAAAAAGGTCAGCAAAAGTTATATGTAGCAAAGAAATAGATACAAAAAACATGTCCATACCTTAAGAAATGACTGGACAGAGGCAGCTAGATGGTGCAGTGAATAGAGCATCAGCCCTGAAGTCAGGAAGATCTAAGTTCAGATCTGATCTCAAACACTTAATACTTCCTGGTTATGTGACCCTAGGCAAGTCACTTAACCCCAATTTTCAAGAAAGAGAGAGAGAGAGAGAGAGAGAGAGAGAGAGAGAGAGAGAGAGAGAAAGAAAGAAAGAAAGAAAGAAAGAAAGAAAGAAAGAAAGAAAGAAAGAAAGAAAGAAAGAAAGAAAGAAAGAAAGAAAGAAGGAAGGAAGAAAGAAAGAAAAAGAAATAAATGGCTGGACAAATGATAGAATATGAAAGTAATGGAACATTATTAAGTAATAAGAAACATTGAATATGAAGAAAGAAAGAAAGAAAGAAAGAAAGAAAGAAAGAAAGAAAGAAAGAAAGAAAGAAAGAAAGAAAGAAAAAAGAAAGAAAGAAAAAGAAAAAGAAATAAATGGCTGGACAAATGATAGAATATGAAAGTAATGGAACATTATTGAGTAATAAGAAACATTGAATATGAAGAAAGAAAGAAAGAAAAAGAAAAAGAAAAAGAAATGGCTGGACAAATGATAGAATATGAAAGTAATGGAACATTATTTAGTAATAAGAAACACTGAATATGAAGAATTCAAAGGATTTTTGGAAATTATTGGAAAATGTATCAGTCTGATAATAAGTAGCAAGATAGCTGTGAAATCAGATTTCATCTAATACTCCTTTTTTGAATATTATTTGTGAGTGTGTTTCTGGTTCCCATGTCTGAATGTGAATGATTAGGGATATAAGACAGGAAAACTAACTCTTATTCCTAGATCAAATATAAACTCTTCCCTTTAGCATATCAAGCCCTTCATAATACAGTCCCAGATTACCTTATTGTATTTGTGTCTTTTCATATACTTCAGACAATATGATCTTCTGACTATTTATTCGTTATATAGGATACTCATCTCCCAACTTTGTATCTTGGCACTGGATGTCTCTGATACTTAGAATAATGATAGCTACTATTTTTCATAGTATTTTAAGGTTTAAAAAAACATTTCTAGAATCTCACTTTATCTGGAAAACAATCCTTTGATCTCGATACTATTTTTGAGATGAGGAAAGTGAAGGGACACAGGTAAAATGACCTGCCCAGCATCATATAACTAATAATTGCTAAAGGTAGGATTTGAATTCAGACCTTGATTCAAAATCCAATATTCTATCCACTATATCACTTCCTCTAAGATACTTCTTCCTCATCCCCACTTCTTAAAACTGGTAATTTTCTCAAAGATTTGATTCAATTCCTTTTTATATGAAATTTTTATCTGGTATTCCCTAACTAATAGTGATTTTATCCCCTTGTCCCATTTTTATCACCTACATATGTTATGTGTGTATGTGTGTGTGTGTGTGTGTGTGCGTGTGTGTAAACACATTATCTTTTCCAAATGTTTAGCTCCTTGAAAAAAATTGTTTTTTACTTTTTTATAAATCTCCTTGCTTCAGTCTCCTTAAAATGCTTAACAATAGTTGGTACTTAATAAATATTAATAGATTAATTTAACTCAATCTCCCATTTCTTTGTCTATATTGCCTTTCTTTACTACTTCACACGAAAGTCCACATAATGCATTACTGCCACTCCTTTCCCCAGATACATATACTGTTGAAGTCAATATTTTCTTCTAGTAGCACAGTCAATAGATTGCAGGACCCAGAGTCAGGAAGATCTAAGTTCAAATCCATCTCAAATATTATCTGTGTGACCTTGTATACTCTAAACTTTGTTATCCTCAGTTTTATTATCCATAAAATGGGAATGATAGTAGTAACAGCTCAGGGTTGTTTTGAGGATAAAATGAGATATTTCCAGGGCTTATCACAATGTCTGGCACATAGTAAATATTTGGTAAAAGTTGTTGACTTGATTTAAATTGGATAAAATTCTCCCCACTAAGCCTTCCTTGACCTTCCCAGTTTAAAGTGATTTTTCCCTTCTCAAATTTCTCATATTATTTTGTCTGAGACTTTTTTACACTTTTTACACTTGCTTTGAACTCCTTTTATTGAAGTTCTTTTTATACTTTATTCTCATTCTCTTCCCTATTAGGTTGTAAGTCCCCTGATAGTAGCATCTGTGGTATATCTGTAGTTGTATCCCCAATGTCTAGCAGACTAGACACTTAATAAATGTTTGCTGAGTTTAAATAAATCACCCAGTTATTACTCAGCTATGTCCTTTCTTCCTGTAAAATATTCCCTTCTGTATACTTGAAACAGTCTTCTTTTTGTGGCTTTCTTTTCTCTCTCCTCCTCCTCCTCCTTTCCTCTCCTCCCCTCTCCTCTCTTCTCCTCTCTTCCCCTCTCCTTTCCTCTCCTCTCTTCCCCTCTTCCTCTCCCTCTCTCTTCTTTCCCCCCTTCTTTTCCTTCTCCCCCCCTCTCTCTCCCCCTCTCTTCTCCTTATCCCCTCTCCTCTCTCTCTCTGTCTCTCTTCCCTTTCCCCTCCCTTCTCATTAAGAAGAGGGGAAAGAAGCAGCAAGACAGGCGTTGGTGGGTAGTGAAAATGGTACCCAAAAACAAAAAGAAAGAGAGAAGAAATTATAACAATCCATTTTTTAAAAATACACAGAAAAGAATATCTTTGTTAGCATTATGTTCAATCTAATCTGAACTTTTAAAAAAGACTTGTAACAGAAGTACACAGTTTCACATACAATAATACTCTTTTCTTTATATATTTCTGCATTGTAATGTTCATGTTTATTGATGTTTTCTAAGTTCCCACTAAAAAAAGAACATTTTTAAAGAGGAGGGAAAAAAGCCTCCCTCACCTCCAGATTACTACAAATTTTGAGCCACAAAAATAAAGCATATATTTATATATAATGAAACCTTTTAACACAATAATTAAGATTAGTGTAAAAAGGAGACATAATAATTAGCATTTATAGAGCACTTGCTTGCTTCGTCTTCTTTGATCTTCACAGTAATCTTATGAGATAGATGTTATTATCGTCCCATTTCATATTTGGAGAAACTGAGGCAGTCACAATTTAAATGACTTACTCAGAGTCACATAACTAGCAAATGTCTGAGGCAAGCTTTGAACTTAGGAAGTCCTTACTCCAAAGTCCAGCATTCTACTTCCATTATGCTGCCTCGCTGCCTCTAAAATTATATATTTTGTTTCCAGACAATGAGGGAATTGTTTTATTTGATTATGCATATTTGGATGTTTTTTTTCTCTTTTTTTCCCAGAAGAAGAGAAAATAGATTTTTTTGATTAATTAAAAAACAACTAAAAATAGAATGGATACAAGGTTACAGATATAGAATGTTGCATGAACTTTCAGATGAGGTCACTGTATTATTAGTTTTTTTTAATTGTTTTGCTTTGTTACAAGAGAACTCTCACAGGATAATATCTAAATGTTTATAATGTAAGAACAAAACACATCAATAAAAACTTTTTAAAGAATTAAACAAATAGATCTCTTCACAAACTAATTGTGGGAAAAATTCAGGAAACTAATAAACTAAAAAAATTCCATCTTTTGACAATAGACAGGAGGGAGGGGGGGGCAGAAATCCAGTCTCTGAATAAAGGTCTTTTTTTTTTCCTTCCCAGAAAGCATATGTAGACACACTCTGACTCCTATGATTTATCTCAGACTTGTAGCCTCCTCAGTGAAGCATTTGTTCTGTCGCCTGCAGTCTGCAGGGTCATCATAGATTCCCTCAGCTCATCAGATAAATCCTATGGCAGGCCCCTGTCTGTTTGACTCCAGACATCTTGCAAAGCCCTACTTGTCAAGGCAATGAGTTACCATCTCCCTATGGTAGAGAATTTAACAGTGACAAAGGGCTGCCCTGTTGGCACCAGCAGAGAGTGAGCAAAACTGTGTTAATGATGAGCAGTTCCCTAGAAAATACTAACAAGTGACATGAGTCTTGTGTAACAGAAACATCTCATCATTCCATCAGTAGTTACTTGGCTTCCATTTTGTCCATAGAAAATCTTGCCAACATGTAGACAGAATTCCCCTGAGGCTGTCAATCACTCAGTTCTTCCTACAACATCAACTTCATTAACTTACATTAGATTTCCTTCTCAGTCTAGAATCCATGGTTTATTATGTCATTGTGCCATTACTAGCACCCTAGACCTCAAAGCAACCTTGACTATTGCCACAAGACAAGCCATACCATTTTGGAGCTCTAAATCACCTCCAATTTATTTTTTTCCAATCTTTTACTAATGAATGCTGTAGGAAAAGAATGTCAAATCAAATAGATTTAGTTCATTATTGATTTGTAATGTTGCTATGTATTTATTCATTTCTTATAGAACCCCAAGCAAACTTGCCACAATGGAGAATTCTCTAGACCTCTCTCATTTTGAAATTCCAAGACCAAGTCACCTATTGGCCCTTATATTTTTTAAGTGATTTCCTTCTTTTAAGTGACCCCTTATTCTACTTTTCTTGGAAGATTGAGGAAATAGAACATAAGATCTCATCTCTCCACATCTTCAATTCACATCTTGTGACGGATCATACTTGCTGTTTTCTACTTCTCTCTAATCTATAAAGAAAGATCCCTTTCTTTTTTTCCAAGAGTTCTTAATCTTTTTTGTATATTATGGATTTCTTTGATGATCTTATTCAAGCCTGTGGACTACTTGTTGGAATAATATTTTTAAAGGCATACAATACAATACTTAGGATTACAAAAGTAACTAATTATATCAAAATAGTCAAACAAAAAATAAAATTTATGGATAAGAATACCTACAAAATACTTCTTCAGATGGAAGGAAGAAAAACAAAGAAATTTACACAATAATTTTGTTGTATCTTTGAAAAGAATTGCAAGTTGCACATAGTAGATTTGCAGTTTCCTGTGCAGTAATCTTTTTTATTATACTGCTATAAAAATGCTTGTCTTATTATATAAATTAAAAATGAGATAAATTAAAATATAGATAAATATATTTTTTTAATTCAAGAATTTTATGTATGTTTTCTCTAGTGATTCTTTCCCCTTTGGACTCTAAATTGAACATCTCATTCTTCTTAACCCCTCTATTATATGTGTCATCAGTGACAAAAAGAAGTGCAAAACTATGGTAACAAACTCAAATAGAAATAGGAGCCTCTAAATCATAGATAAGGATTCATGTGTGTCACATTAACATTACCTATAATCTTGTATTTTTTTATTTGTTAACTATTTCCCAATTGCTTTTAAGTCTGGTTTCAGAGTCATTTTGTAGTATGCTTGTTTGACACCCTTAGTATAAAGAACATAGGATCTAAAGTTGGAAGACATCAGTTCAAATCCCAAGCTATTTGGGTGACCTTAGTCAAGCCATTTGGATCTTTTGGGACTCAGGTCTTTACTTGTCAAATGAGGGCTTTTCAATAGGTGATCTTTGAGGCCTACATACTATAACTTTCTTCTTAGAATTCTCTTCAGCTTTGTTTTTTATGACATTGTATTTTCCCAGTTTTTATCCCTTTCCTATTGTTATTGCCCTGTTAAAGATAGACCCAAGGCACAGGTCTCTTTGCCAGAAGCAAAAATGAAAGACTGAGGCCTTGATGATGTGGGGAAAAGGTTGCAAACAGAGGGACAAGCCTCCCCGACTTGATTTTGGCCTGGTCAATTCATAAGTGTCAAGCTTGTTGGCGTTCATAGGTTGCAAAGAGTTGTCCTGAGGATGCTAGAGGCCACCTTTAGGGAAAGCATCCAGACCTAGAAATAAGCACACAACCATATACTCAGGTGCCCTAGGCAGTAGTGCTCTTTTAGTCCATAGAGGCCCAACCACCACTTCACATTGCTACCCTCTCAGTCCCAAGTATGTCCACTCATGACTATAACATCACCCTTTCTAATATGAAAGGAAAATCAATGTTGCTTTCTTTTCAAAACATCCGTGAAGAAGAATAACAATAAACTGTTAGTCAACAAGCATTTACTATGTGCCTATCATGTGCTAGGCAAATACAAAAAGGCAAAAAATAGTCTGTGCTCACAAAGCCGTTACATTTTCTAAAGGAATTTTCTTTTAAAATTCCTTTAAAATAAAAATAAAACCAAGCATACTGAGAATGATCATTTTTCTCTCAGATTATTAAAAACTAGGTATACCAAACCTTTTCCCTCATCCTATTTCTTGTCCAATTTCTTAAGGATAGGGCTGATGAAAGATAGTATTAACATTCTCATTATTCTGGGTATTCTCCTCTAGGAGAAGCCTTTAGGTCAGGCTTGGGTGGGGGATATAGATTCTTTGTCTAGATAATCCAAGGCTAGGGATAGTCTTGGTATAGGATAGTCTCTGTCCAATAGTGACAAGATGTCACTCTCAATCCCTCTTGGGGTAAACTCACTTCTCTTCGTAAAGTCCACCTTTCATTACCCAAAGGAACATTCCTCTTTCAAAAGGGTATGTAAGCTTTGAGCCCAGTGTCATAATTGTCTTTGTCTAAGAAAGAGATAACCAAATGATCATCTTTTTATTAAAATTCTGGCATTATTAACAAAATGACTAAATTATCCAGAAATTATATTTTACAAGCCTTTTTAATCAGTATCACATCATATTTACATTTAAGTTTATGAAAAAAATAAGTATAAAGAAATTTAGGGGAAAACACTAAACAGATTTCAGGAACAGGAAAGTTCTCACCCAGAAGATGGTTCTTGAGCTGATCTTTGATAGAAATTAGGGATTCTAAGTGGCAAAAGTTAGATAGGGTCAATTCCAGGGATGAGGATCAGCTTGAATAAAGATATAGAGAAGGGAGATAAGAGTTCTTTGTGTAAGGAACAGGAAGAAAGCCAGTTTGGCCAGGCAGTAAAATTCATGAGTAATATAAGCCAATATTTATACAGATATAAGATTTATGCAGGTATTAAGTATATAATATATAAGTAATATTTATACAGGTATTAAGATTTGCCAAGTTTCACCTATGTTGTCTGGAAAAGTAGAATGGGTTCAGGCTGTAAAACATTTCAAATGTCAAACAGAGGAGTGTATATTTGATCCTGAAAGTAACAGGGAGATTTTTGAGTTGAGTAGACAGATGATTTGGTTAGATGTGTGATGTAAGCATTTTGCCTACTGAGTTGAGGATGAACTGGAGGAGAGAAGAGACTTTTGTAGTAGACCAAAAAAACTTTGAGGCTATTGCAATAATCTAGGATAGAGGTGCTGTGGGCTGAATGAAGGTAGTGGTCTTATGATGGAGAAAAAGGAACCATAGGGACAGTTATTGGGAAGTAGAATAGACAGGATTTCATAGCTTCTTGAGAATGTGAGTGGAGGGAGAATGTAGAATCCAAGGTGACTCCTATATGAGAAGTTGATAAACTGGATCGATGGTGGGGTCCTTGACAGAGGGAGGGAAATTCAGAAGAAGGGTGATCTGAAGCTAAGGGAAGATAAATGTATCTCATGAGATAATGACTATTTTGAAAAATATAGTATCAAAGATAAGGTTTTGTTGTTTTTTTTTTTCACTATATTATCAGTTCCAATCTTGTGAGAGGCCAATTCATAGACTACTTGGAGAAACTTTATAAACTACACTAGGAACCTTTGATCTAGAGTAAGAAATCAATATCTTATTTGGAATTGTTATTGTTTTAAATTTTCTTATTCCCTGGCTCTCTCTGGGTGGCTTTCCTAGGAAATAGAGGCACATGAGGAATTATTCCTGTGAAAATCTTCCTGCTAAGTGAATGTGAAATAAGCAACCCCCTCCTTCATTCAGCTGTGACCACCTGCTGATTGGCTGGTCTCCACCTGAGGTGGCTGAGCCCTCACAATCCAATCGCACCCAAGCAGCTGGCTCCAGAGGAGCAAGATTTAATAGGACTGGGACCTTCAGGGCCATGGCTCAGCCTGCAGTCTCTCAGAGTCCATTATGCTTGAGTGGATTTGAGGTTTATCTGCAGGCCTGAAAACTCCCCCTCCCTAACCTTCAGCACTCCTAAGGATGGCCCCTGGTTATCAGAACCCAAGGAACATCTTTAGATAACAACCCAGAAATGTTTAGGAGCATCTCCAAGCCACACAGAAGGCTGACCTGTAAACCTGGGATGCAACGAATGGTATTAGGAGACAATAGTCTAAGTACAGTATTATTGCCGTTAAGCGGAGTTCTGCTACTAGGAAATGCCATTGGACTTTAATACCTTCTCTGAGTAGTTATCTAAATAAGTTGAAATTGACAATTGCATGGAATTATGTAAAGCCAGTGCCCAGGATGAATATTACATGGATTGTTGGTAATGTGCCAATTCAGAGTACCCTGCTGTGAAGTGCACTCAAAGTACTTCTCTTCAAATGGCTTAAATATGGAGGGCTTTTTTTTTTTTAGCATTTATGCAAAAAACACATTTCAAATTGGTGAGTGTCATTATTACCTTTTGCAGTTGGTGTGTTTCTGTTAACATTTTAGCAGTTTCTTTCACTGACATTAAGACTACTTTTCATTCAGTTGAAAACATAAGTTGAAAAGTAGGAATTGAAGTTATCTTGAAAGAGGCAATTGTGCTGAAATTGGCTATGTGCTTGGGCAAAGGACATATTCACAAGGAAGTCCAGGGCACTAGAGCTACTTATGAACAACTTCTGATTCAGTTGAATAAACTTTGAATAATTCCTAAATTGTTTGGCACATGAGGTAGAGAGAGGAGAAGATAGTGCTACTTTTGGATTTCCTTAGCCACCTTGGTGCTGTCCATTAGTCTAAAAGATTGTCCCCATCAAAGCCTGTGTCAACCACCTGACCTGCAAACAGATTTGGCTCTCAGCTCAGATTTGCTTTTGACAACTGACCATTTCTGGCTTCCCAAAGGTCAGTGTTTACATTGGGGCTCAAGATGTGAAACATCTTGTCTTTTATTATAGACAAGTCACTGAAGTTGTTTGAGCAGGAAAAGAAAATTATGCATTAGAAAGATAATGGTGGTA